>NC_091470.1:298673819-299273819 GCF_036971445.1 Narcine bancroftii | reverse complement strand
AAATAAACCTCATCTTAATATAATTAATCTCATATTAATCTTCTGGATTCTGTATCCATGATTGGTATTTCTAGATTAAATAAACAGGATTAAGTAAATGCTAATAATGACCTCAAACATAGGAAGAAAATCAAAATCACAGCATAGTTAATTATGAAAGCACTGTGAACATTATATTCAACCAGAAACAGGAATTAATCAGATGAACTCACAAACTATAATATTATTTCAGTTTAAAGGAGTCAGCAGTATTCTACTACCACTTTCTGTTCATGTGTTAATGAGCAAATTTGTGTATTCCTGCCAATTGCTGCCGTCTTCATAGTTGTCAGACAGACGCGCAAATGAATTACTTGTCACCATCAGAGCTGGGATAATTACACTGTTTTGCTGTTTAGAAACTTGTCATTTTCTGCAGATCCAATTTAATTAAAATATCCTGCAGAGGATTTGAAAGGAGATTTAGTTTCTCTGCTAGATCAGATGGAAAGTAATAAATTTACTTCTGTTGGAATCTAATCCTACTGGTTTTGCCTTTGGAAACCCTCTCATCAGACTTTCCACACCATCAAGGATTAAACACAGACTCTAAGCATTCACAATGATTGTATGTCAGTCCTAGCTAGATCATGTCATGTGCAAGATTGTCCTGGAATATCGCCCAAGTGCTCCAGGATCTATCTCATCTTGCAATCTCAGGACTCAGGTTATCACTAGGCCTTTTTATGGTTCAATGCCACCTTGGAGGCAGCTCAGTTAAAAAAATAGTTGAATTTATCTGTTTATGGAGAAGACCTATAGGCTGATCCAGCATTGCTTTCTTACTAAGCAGCGCCAGAAGACATAACACCGCCAGACATAGCACCGCCCATTGCCATGATGTCATCCATCCACGCCAAGAAGGGAAAGCGGCCTATATTCGAAATGGCGACCCAAGAGCAGATAAGAGTGCTGGTGGACATCTGTTCAAGCAGTCTTAGGATTCAAGCAGATCTCCTGTGCAATGTAATTAGCTATATTATGCATTGAAACATAGGGGATCTTAAAAATCTGGCTCCTGGTTTGCGGGCTGACGACGTCATTGCGATGTCATCAGCCCACCCCCTTCGCTGCCACTTTCAGTGGCATTGTCTTAATAGAGGAGGTGGAGAAAGTTGCTGCACCTCTGAGTCTACCCCCCTAGGCAGATCGGAGTTTGCCTCCTGAATTTGCCCTCGGAACCTTCGACAAGAAAAGTTAAGCAATGCAATGCTGGAGAATTTTGCCATTACATTCACTTTTTTTACTATTAAAAGGGCTACAGATTATCTCTTGAAACCCCCCCTTACTACCCCAACCATAAATTACTATGGGACCACGAAAGAACTAGCTGCACTATTGCATTATTTTATTTACCAAACTTTTATCTTGCACAAATTGTAACTGTGAATATTTATTATCTATCTTTTGTAATTATTATCTCGTTCCATATTGGGGTAATGCCATGTAATCTATTCCAGTAGTTTTTCCACAAAAAAATACCCATTTGGCTGCAGCAAGTGAGAATTTTGGTGCATATGTGCTCTGTACTTATATGTATGACAATAACTGCATTATCAACTCATCATTAACAACTGACATGTGGAGCAAGCTCCCAGGAATGTTGGCCTATTCTTTCTTTTGTTTCTTTACTGAGTTCTCCACCATCAAAAGTCACCAACAGATCACAAAGAAGAATATCGAGCCTTTTGTCCCTTGTGTCCAATGAACATAAAGCTCTCAGCTACATTAATCCTACACAAATCCCATTTTATTCTCCTTGCATTCCCATCAATCATCAGATCCTATTATTCACCTACACACCAGGTACAACCTACCATGGCCAATTAACCAACCAACTCACATATTTTTGAGATCTGGATGAAAACTGGAACAACTGCAGATAACACGTCACAGGGAGAACATACAAAATCCACATTGTCAGCACCCAAGGTCAGGATTGACCTGGGTAATTGGACTGTGAGGCAGCAACTCTGCTGACAGTCCCCTTCTCCTGCCCACACAGATTTTCTACACAAGCAATACTGATTGAAATAAACTAAATGTCAAAAGTTCTTATTCCTATTAGAATCTCCTGAAAAACTGTAATAGATTATGAAGAAGACAGAAAATAGTATTCATTAAATATGAACTCAAGAAAAATAGTTTGTGCACAAACTTAAAACTGTTGAGTGATAATACGTTAGCACTCTCTTGTTTTACATGCATACCTCCTAAAAGCCAGAAACACTGAATAACCTTAAAGCTTTCGAGAAAAAACACAGGGAAGCAATTTATCTTTAAGTATACTGACTTTCCAGCATGGAAACACTTGTTTTTATTTTATTGATAAAGCTCTGACATTCTTGAACTGAGTTCATCATAGATGGTAGGTGAGCAATTATAGTTTATTTCACCTCATCACTATTAATACCCAGAGTTAACGTGAAATTTCATTTTCTGCTATTAATTCTCTGTTACCATAAAACACAGCTGATCTAATGCCATTTTAACTATTTATATCCTAATATTGCGTAGACACATTTCAAGAAATTAATGGACTAAAAAAAATGTCTACATGATGTTCCAGAAATGTTTCCTAAATTGTATACCTCGTCTTGTAATTATCTATTCAAGTTCTTTGTTTTTCAATACGTACTTTGGGCCTTTCCCATTATGTTCCATTCTCTCACTTCTCAGAATGTTCACCCTGCTTTAAGCAGAGTCCCCAACTTCTTCATGAATCATAGTCGTCACTCAGCTGTCTCTGTGTTATTTCCATTACTCTCCCTGGATGCTTCTTGTAATGCATCACTGAGATAACTAAAGGCCCTTTCAGAGAGGGCAAAAGTCCAAATGTAAAGACAGAGAACCTCTGCCAAAACACATAACCACTTACCTCTCTGAATCTGTGGCGGCTGCCTCTGACCTGCATAATCCAACCGTTCTCGGAGAGGGATCATTGGCGGAGCGCTGCGCTCAGCCACGTTGAGCCATGCTACGAGGCTGTTTAGGGGAGAGCTGATGATGCCGTCAGCCTGTGACCCAATTCCTCACTCACCCCTCTCTCTCCAAGTCAAGGGCGGCAGGGCAGCGGGAACCCTCGGGGCAGCGGGGGGGCTGGCAGGGCAGCAGGGAAAGTTGGAGCAGAGGGGGGCAGCAGGGTCGGTTGGAGCATTTGGTGCAGCGGGAACAAGTGGGAGCTGTCAGCAGGGGCTGGGAGGGCAGTGGGGGCTGGTGGGGCAGCGGGGGCCAGTGGACCAGCAGGGCAGCGGGGGCTGGCGGGCAACAGGAGCCATCAGGGAGTGGCCAGTGCAGGCTGTGACAGCCTCACCAGAATGCTTTGGCCTTCGAGGCTGCTCTCTATGGCTCAAAACGCAGCAGAGCATGGTCATCTTCATTACCCATAATCCCGCATGTAGCTGGAACTGTTCTGGGAGCGGTTCCAGCTGCCTGGGGAATTAAGGGTAAGGAAGATGGCCATTGAACTGCTGCGTTTTTATGATGGGTGGCACTGTGGCACCAGTCGCCCTGCCTCTGTCGGCTCCGGAAGGTACTGCGAGGCACCTCTGGATATGAACGGGACACTGGAGCAGCCTTTTAGGGCTGCTTTCTAAAAGGTAAGTTCTTAGTTTTCCATCCACTCCTGTAGCCGACGTCAAGGTGGAGGCCTGACATGAAATGGCCTTAAACAACCATTTTGCAGTTAAAAAGGCACAGGTGCCTTACTAGTACTGCAGATTGTAGTATACCCACCAACCTGTCAACATTTAGATAGTAACCAATGTATTCCTAATTGTATGTTCAGTGCTTTGGATCAAGTGTTTTAAATGCACTATATAAATAAATTTCAACTAATACTGACCCAAATCATTATGCCTGTCAGAATATCCATATGCCCCGAAGAGTGATCTATAACAAGCATTCACTGGAGGTTTGATATTCATCCGATTTATTTGGATGAGCATTTTATAAAGTGATCAATCAAATAATATTAGTGAGGCTAGAGGTTCACTTTCAGGCCTGGCATGGGTTTGATGCATGCCATTGACTTGAGTAAACCTTTGTGAATTTCCAATCCTATTTCAGCACATACTGCAGAGAAGTCAGAGAATATGCCCGTGAACAGAGTTATTCACAGTTAAAGTAATTTTTTGGGCAAGTGTAATGGAGCACAAGAACAGCCTATCAGACCACCATGTCCACGCCAACAAGCAAGTGCCCATCAGCATTAATGATACATGAATTAACCAGCACCTGGTCCAAAGTCATGAATGCCTTGGCAGTTCCAGTATCCATCCAAATATTTTAAAATGTTGTGGGAGTACCTGGTCATGTTTTCCAGATTCCAATAAACATCTGTGCAAAAAAAAAAATCAGATCGTTTTTAATTCTTTTGCTCCTCATGTTATATCTACAGTATGTCCTTTAATATCCCTCTGCAAAGTAGAGGTCTTTACTATTTATTTTATTCACGTCCCTTGTCATTTTGTCTACCTTTGTCAGCTTCTCTTGTTTCCGCCCCCCCCTCCCCCAAGAAGTGATGGCCCGCTTGTTGTCCATTCAAGTTTATTGTCATCTCTTTGGCTTGGCTTCGCGGACGAAGATTTATGGAGGGGGTAAAAAGTCCACGTCAGCTGCAGGCTCGTTTGTGGCTGACAAGTCCGATGCGGGACAGGCAGACACGATTGCAGCGGTTGCAAGGGAAAATTGGTTGGTTGGGGTTGGGTGTTGGGTTTTTCCTCCTTTGCCTTTTGTCAGTGAGGTGGGCTCTGCGGTCTTCTTCAAAGGAGGTTGCTGCCCGCCAAACTGAGAGGCGCCAAGATGCATGGTTTGAGGCGTTATCAGCCCACTGGCGGTGGTCAATGTGGCAGGCACCAAGAGATTTCTTTAGGCAGTCCTTGTACCTTTTCTTTGGTGCACCTCTGTCACGGTGGCCAGTGGAGAGCTCGCCATATAACACGATCTTGGGAAGGCGATGGTCCTCCATTCTGGAGACGTGACCCATCCAGAGCAGCTGGATCTTCAGCAGCGTGGACTCGATGCTGTCGACCTCTGCCATCTCGAGTACTTCGACGTTAGGGGTGTAAGCGCTCCAATGGATGTTGAGGATGGAGCGGAGACAACGCTGGTGGAAGCGTTCTAGGAGCCGTAGGTGGTGCCGGTAGAGGACCCATGATTCGGAGCCGAACAGGAGTGTGGGTATGACAACGGCTCTGTATACGCTTATCTTTGTGAGGTTTTTCAGTTGGTTGTTTTTCCAGACTCTTTTGTGTAGTCTTCCAAAGGCGCTATTTGCCTTGGCGAGTCTGTTGTCTATCTCATTGTCGATCCTTGCATCTGATGAAATGGTGCAGCCGAGATAGGTAAACTGGTTGACCGTTTTGAGTTTTGTGTGCCCGATGGAGATGTGGGGGGGCTGGTAGTCATGGTGGGGAGCTGGCTGATGGAGGACCTCAGTTTTCTTCAGGCTGACTTCCAGGCCAAACATTTTGGCAGTTTCCGCAAAGCAGGACGTCAAGCGCTGAAGAGCCGAGAATATTCTCCCAGAATCACAGTGCGGCTTTCGCGCAAACAGAGGAACCACTGACATGGTCTTTGCCCTCAGACAGCTCCAAGAAAAGTGCAGAGAACAAAACAAAGGACTCTACATCACCTTTGTTGACCTCACCAAAGCCTTCGACACCGTGAGCAGGAAAGGGCTTTGGCAAATACTAGAGCGCATCGGATGTCCCCCAAAGTTCCTCAACATGATTATCCAACTGCACGAAAACCAACAAGGTCGGGTCAGATACAGCAATGAGCTCTCTGAACCCTTCTCCATTAACAATGGCGTGAAGCAAGGCTGTGTTCTCGCACCAACCCTCTTTTCAATCTTCTTCAGCATGATGCTGAACCAAGCCATGAAAGACCCCAACAATGAAGACGCTGTTTACATCCGGTACCGCACGGATGGCAGTCTCTTCAATCTGAGGCGCCTGCAAGCTCACACCAAGACACAAGAGAAACTTGTCCGTGAACTACTCTTTGCAGATGATGCCGCTTTAGTTGCCCATTCAGATTGTCATCTAATTGCACAGGTACAACCCGATGAAACAGCGTTCTCCAGTCCTTGGAGCAAAACATGCAGACACAAACAAACATAACATGCAGACAATACATATCAGGACAAGTAAATAAATAGATATTGCTTCGTACATATGAGAGATGATTAGTATCAGCTGTTCCTTTGGTCATTCAGCATTCTCTATGATGGGAAGAAGCTGTTCCTCAGCCTGGCAGTCCTGGCTCTGATAGATCTCTTGTATCTCTAGTATTATGGACTACTATTAGAAAAAGCTGTGAAAATTTCCCAAGTCTGCTCACATTGGCATTGGTAAAAAGCTAACTTATGAACCAATATCATCAATATATTCATGTAGAGAATGATCAATAATTAGGATGTGGTTTTGAGCAAGGTGGGCAACCATTAACTGTTGCATTACTTAAAAATAATTTAATGCACCAATTTAAGTTTGAAAATAATCCTGTGTCTATCAGAAAATATAAAATGGGTTTTGCAGTCTGCAGGTGTTTTGGCTGCTCAATATTCAGGTTTCTATTGCTTTAGACATGATGAAAGAGGGAGGAGGACCTTTGCTTGTCAGGGAAAATATCACAGCTGTGGTCAGACAGGACAGACCAGAGGGCTTGTCTACTGAGGCTATATGGGTGGAGCTGAGGAATGGGAAAGTATGGCCACATTCATGGGGTAGTATTATATTCCACCCAATAGTCAGTGAGAATTGGAGGAGCAAATCTGTAGAGAGATACCAGACAACTGCAGGAAACATAAGGTTGTGATAGTAGGGGATTTTAAATTTTCACATATTGACTGGGACTCCCATACTGTAAAAAGGTTGGATGGCTTAGAATTTGACAAATGTGTTGAGAAAATAAATATATAGAGGTAGCAACTAGAGAGAATACAATTCTGGATCTCCTTTCAGGAAATGAGATGGAACCGGTGACAGAAGTATGTGCAGGGGAATATTTTGGGTCCAGTGTTCATGATGCCATTAATTATGGAGAAGGATAGGTCTGGGCCTTAGGTTGAGATTCTAAATTGGAGAAAGGCTAATTTAGAGGAAATGAGAAATGATCTAGAATGTTTTCAGGCAAGGATGTGAGAAGTAAGAGGAGGACCTTCATAGGTGAAATTTTGAGAGTACAGAGTTTGACAATTCCTGATATGATTAAAGGCAAGGTTAGCAGGCATAGGGAACCTTGGTTTTCGAGGGATATTGAGGATCTGGTTTGGAAGAGAGAGGTGTATTACAGGTATTTGTAACATGGAGCAAATGAGGTACTTTAAGAGTATAAAAAATGCAAGAAAACCTCAAGAAAGAAATCAGGAAAGCAAAATAAAAGATATGAGGTTGCTTTTGCAGACAATGTGAAGGAAATTCTTAAGGGTTTCTACAGGCATATTAGATGTTCCAGGCAAAAGGATAGTAAGGGACAAAATTGAAGATCAGAGTGGTTGGCTTTGTATGGAGCCAAAAGAGATGGGGGAGATCTTAAATAATTTTTCATCAGTATTCACTCATGGAATGAGCCCAGAGTTATGAGACGTAAGGAAAACAAGCAGTGAGGTCATGGAACCTATACAGATTAAAGAGGAGGAAGTGCTTGCTGTTTTAAACCAAATAAGGGTGGATAAATCTCCAGAGCCTGACAAGATATTCCCTCGGACCTTGAGGGAGGCTGGTGTAGAAATTGCAGGGGCTCTGGCATAAATATTTAAAATGTCCTTAGCTATGGGTGGGGTGCCGGAGGATTGGAGGATAGCTCACATTTTCCCATGGCTCCTAAAAGACTCCAAAAATAACCATGGAAATTATAGGCCAGTGAGCCTGACATCAGTAGTAGGCAAATTATTGGAAGGTGTTCTAAGAGATCAGATTTACAATTATTTGGATAGCCAGAAACTGATTAGGGATAGTCATCATGGCTTTGTGCGTGGTAGGTCGTGTTTAACCAATCTTATACAGATTTTTGAGGAGGTTACCAGGAAAGTTGACAAATGAAAGACTGTGGATGTTGTCTACAAGGACTTTCATAAGGCCTTTGACAAGGTCCCACATGCGAGGTTAGTCAGGAAGGTTCAGACGCTAGGTATTCATTGTGAAGTAGTGAACTGGATTTGACAATGGCTGGCAGAGAGTAGTGGTTGATGTTTGCTTCTCAAACTGGAGGCCTATAATTAGTGATGTGTTTCAGGGATTGGTACTGGGAACATTGTTTTTTGTCATCTATATCGATGATCTGGATGATAATGTGGTAAGTTGGATCAGCAAGTTTGCAGATTTGAGGCATTGTGGACAGTGAAAACGGTTTTCAAAGCTTGCAGATGGATCTGGACCAGCTGGAAAAATGGCAGATGTGTGAGGTGTTGCATTTTGGAAGGATAAAGCAAGAAAGGATGTAGGGCACTGAGGAGTGTGGTGGAACAGCGAGACCTGGGAATATAGATACATAATTCCCTGAAAGTGGCATCACAAGTGGAAAGTCTTGAAAGAGAGCTTTTGGCATATTGGTCTTCATAAATCAAAGTATTGAATGTAGGAGTTGGGATATTATGGTAAGGTTGTATAAAACATTGGTGAGGTCAAATTTGGAGTACTGTGTGCAGTTTTGGTCACCTAACTCTAGGAAAGATATCAATAAAATAGAAAGAGTGCAGAGAAGATTTACTAGGATGTTGCCTGGACTACAGGAACTGAAGCCCCTTTTCCACTAGCATCCCAGTTAATTGGCCGTGCAGTGTCCCAGGATAGGAAACCCTTTGTGCCATTTCCACTGGGCCAACCTTAACTGCGACACTAATTGCTTTTTCACTGAACACACTCATCCTCGGGGATCGGAGTGTTCTACCTTCAACTGGAAACAGGTGATTTTCTGCTGTCCTTTTTCTACTGGTTTTATCAACATGGTGGCGTTAGCAAATACTGGGGATATGAGTAGGGGTAAAGGCGGTTAATCCCCAAAATGAAATGATGTCATTTGATCCCAGGGTTCAGACAATGTTTCTTTTCCACTGGACCCTGTCCCAGTAAATTCCTAGTTAATTGGCTATAATTACAGGGAAAGGATTAACAGGTTATGACTTTATTCCCTGAATAATGATGGATATTTGATAGAGGTATTTAAAATAATGAGGGGGTAGACAGATTAAATGTAGATTGGCTTTTCTCCACTGAGGGTAGGTGAGATACAAACCAGCAGACATGGGTTAAGGGTTAAAAGGGAAAAGTTGAGGGGAAACTTCTTCACACAGAGAATGGTGGGAGAATGGAAAAAGCTGCCAGCTGAGATGGTGAACATGGGCTCTATTTTAATATTTAAGAAGAATTTAGACAGGTACAGTACAACTTCAGGCCGGGCCCATTTCAGATAAACTTTTTTTCAGAGAACTGGTCATTTTTTTGAAAAACAGCCTAGTAGAAACAGCAAATCACTTGTAACAGTGTTTAAACAACAATAAACAACAAGGTAAGGCTTTTTAATCATTAAAATAATGTTTAATTCAGCATCTAAAAAAAGCTGGCCACCACCGATCACCGACATTATCTCGCTGGGAGCTTGAGGTCCTCTCTGCCACTGGAAGCCCAAGGTCCGCTGCTGCCGGCGCCGGGAGCCTGAGATCTGCTGCTGCCGCCATGTAGCACAAATAAAATTTCTCACAACTGGAGGGAGAACAAATGCTATTATTAGATTACAACTATGGGTAGGATCTCACAGTAGTCTTTGGAAGGGTTTAGGTGGGAAACCAGGGTTATATGTGGGCAGATGGGGGTGGAGCCAGGAGGCGGACCCAGCCATCAACACCACATATTACCAATGAATCGCAGTTCACTGCATTCACCCCTTCCTGTAGAATTTAGAATCTGTGGATGAAGACAGAGAACATGGGCTCAGAAACAAATGTTGAAAAATATAGAGTTATTTACAAATTTACAGATTTAAGTGGTCTGGGAATCCTGGTGGAGCAACTTAGCACAGGAGGGCCTTGGACCCCTTGGGTCTCCTGGTCCCCTTGTGAGAGAGGAGAAGCAGGCTGGGTCTCCGGCTCAACAATGGCGAGAATGAGCTCCATGGCTTGCAGAGCACTTGAGGCAATGGACTCTCTGTTCTAGCATGTACTAGGTCCCTGATGGAGATGGTGTCCTCCCTGCCATCCGGCATATAGGCGTATATGGGATTGGCATGGAGCAGTTTCACCCTTTCCACTAGGGGGTCAGTCTTTCTTCACCTCACATGCTTATTGAGAAGGTCTGGACCAGGAGTGGTGAACCAGTTTGGGAGTGTAGTTCCCAATACCGACCTTCTTTCGAAATTGAGTGGGAGCTCGTGAGGAGTAGCATTGGTCGTGGTACATAGTAGCGACTGGATGGAATGGAGCATCATATATAACCATATAACCATTTATGGAGTGGAAACAGGCCATGTTGGCCTTTCACTGATTTTGTGTGGCCTCTTCAGGCATTGGTTCCGGTAGATCTTCATTCAATAATCATAGGGAGGACTTCCTGCCAACATGAATCTGGAAGGCATTTTGACATCAGGGCCAATTTGACAGCCTTCCAAACTGTGTCATTCTCCTTTTCAACCTGCCCATTCCCTGGGAGATTGTAACTAGTAGGTACTGATGTAGCTCATCATTCATAAAGGATGAGCCCCTGTCGCTATGAATATAGGTGGGATATCTGAATAGGGTGAAAATGGAATCTAGGGCCTTTATTACTGATGAAGTGGATGTGTCTGGACATGAAATGGTGAACAGGAAGTGGGAGTACTCATCGATGATAGAGAGGAAGAAAGTGTTCCTGTTTGTGGAGGGGAGAGGTCCCTTTAAATCAACACTGAGCCATTTGAAAGTCCTGGATGACTTGATCAGGTGCATCTCTACAGGGTGGTAGAAGAGCGGCTTGCATTCTGCACAGTCTTGACAAGACCTGGTCATTTCCCTGACATTTTCCATGGAGTAGGGGTAGATTGCACGCCTTGAGAAAATGAGCCATGTGGGTAACCCCTGGATGGCAGAGCTCATTATACAGAGACCAGAGTTGGCCGGTGTGTGCAGAGGCACAGCTTCCTCCAGATAAGGCATCTGGAGGGTCATTAAGAGCTCCTGGCTGATAGGCAATGTCATAAATGTAGGTGGCGAGCTCGATACTCCACCTAGTAATATTGTCATTTTTGATTTTTCCCCTCTTGACATTATTAAACATGAATGCGACCGAGCATTGGTCAGTGAGGAGCGTAAATTTCCTACCAGCCAGGTAGTGTCTCCAGTGCCTCATGGCTTCTACAAAGGCTTGAGCTTCCTTTTCCACCGAGCTCGTGGCCTTGTAATGTCCATGAAAAAAATGCAACTTGCCTGTTCCCCCTTGGGCTATGTCCGAAGCATCTCTTTCCACTTGGAAAGGTACATTCTCATCCACCGCATGCATAGTGGCTTTCGCAATGTGATTTTGGAGGTAGTTAAAAGCCGTTTGGGCTTCAGCCGAGAGGGGGAAATTAGTGGTTTTTAAGAGAGTGTGAACCTTATCAGTGTATTGAGGAATCCACTGGGCATAATATGAGAAAAGAACCCAGGCATCTCCTCAAAGCCTTTGTGGTCCTAGGAACAGGGAGTTCTAACAGGGGGAGCATCCTATTGGGATCGGGGCCAATGATGTCATTCTCCACCAAGGATAGCCAGCCATTTAATTCTGAACATGCATTTGTCAGAGTTAAAAGTGAGGTTCAGGACTTTTGGCACGTGGAGAAAATTCTGGAGGTTGGCATCATGGTCTTCCAAGGTGTGGCCACAGATGGTGACATTATCGAGGAAGGGGAAGGTAGCCTTCAACCCATACTCGTCCACCATTCTGTCCATCTGCCCCTGGAAGATAGAAACTCCATTAATAATACCGAAGAGGACCCTCCGGAGTTGATAGAGTTGACCGTTAGCCTTAAATGCCATATATGGATGGTCCTCAGAATGGTTTGGCAGCTGGTGATAAGCAGCTTTCAAATCAATGGTCGAATAGACCCAATACTGTGCAATATCATTCACCATGTCCAAAATTCGAGGGACTTGTTTTCCCCTTTTACTTCCACCTCTTGCGCTCTCCATGGGCTGGGGCTAGGTTCAATGATACCTTTGTCGAGCACACGTTGTGTCTCAGACTTTATGAAATCTCTGTCTGCTGTGCCGTACCTCCTGCTCTTTATAGCAATAGGTTTGCAGTCCGAGGACAGATTCGGGAAGAGACGTAGGGGGTCGATGTTCAGTATGGAGAGGCTGCATGCGGTTTCTGATTTTAGGGGCCCTCTGTTCTTAACCATTACAGGGGGGAGGGGACCAGAATACTCCAAGGTTGCGCTTTTAAGGTGACACAGGAAGTCCAGACCCAACAGCACCAGAGCATACAATTCATCAAGTGCATACAGGTGAAATTTACAGAATTCACCCGCCCTCCCCCCCCCCCTTCAAATGACAGATGTACAATGTTGTTGAACATGTGTAACAAATGAAAAGTAGATGCAAGGAATATGTGGTAATTAGAAGGATACATCTTTAGGTTGTATTCTTGTACATTCTGTGAGTCTATGAAGCTTTCAGTAGAGCCTCTGTCGATTAGGCATTTAGTGGAATGTCTGTTTACCTTCACAGTCACTATGGAGTTCCACAACTGGTGAAGTCTGTCCTGATCTAGGACCATCGGGGCTAAGATGCTGGAGACTCTATACTCCTCACTCAAGTGCCCCCCACCATCCAGGATTGCCCTGTGTGAATAAGGTGGCGTCGACCTTGTGTCACGACAAGATGGCCACCGATCTTTTTTGCGATGTTTCTTCACTGCCACTGCCAACAACACGCCCTCCCCACAACCCCGTCGGTGTGTAGCATAGCAAGTCAGTTCGGTTAAATTCGGGGCAGATGACATGGGGTTGGAATCAGATATGGGAGTAGAGCAGGTCGGAGACTTCCCCATGCAAAAAAACCCTCACCAAATTCCCTTTCTTACCACAGCTGGAACACCCTGATTCTTAAGCCAAGCAACGAGATCAGAGAAAAACCCCGCAGAAAAACCCCTCCCTAGCACAGGAAGCGGCAGCTGTTAAGGCTGGGGTAGCGGGAGCAGCCAGTCTTTCGAAGGGGCCATCTAGGTGAGCAAGCTGATTGGCATCGAGATCATCGTGCTTGAGCTTGGCCTGTTCCATCGATTTGGCCAGTTCAACGTGACTAGCCAGGTCCTTCTTTCCTGACTCGAGCAGTCGCTGCCTCATGTACCTCAAGTGGACCCCCGCGACTAGAATGTCCTGGATCTTTTCTTCCTCACGAATGCGGCCCATAGTTGGTTCATACCTGCACTTCTTGGCAAGCGTCCACAGATCCAGCAGGTAGTCATCGATGGCCTCTCCTGGCCGTTTGCGACATACAGCGAGTCGGTGCCTCGCTAGGACCTCGTTTTGTGACTTCCGGAACTGAGCATTCAACACCTCAAGGGCAGCGTCATATGCAGTGCAGTCCCTGATGACTGTGTACCTTTTCGTTCCTACCCTCGAAACAAGTGCAGACCTAAGTTCATCAGAGTGGAAGATGTCTCTGGTTGCCTTCAGGTAAGCTTGGAGCAGTCTAGCTAGTATGTGAACTCCTCAACTGCATTGGGGTACAGAGGGTCCATCAGCATCATACCAGCTTGAGTAGCACTTACATCATTTAGGGAATAAGCTAACAAAATTGTAGGGCGAATAAAACTCTCACGATTGGAGGGAGAACCAGTGCTTTTATTAGCTTATAACTATGTGTAGGGTTTCACAGTAGTCTTCGGAAGGGTTCTGGGTTTAGGGGAAACCAGTTGCATGCATTTTGTTATGTTGCTGTTCACTCATGTCTGGAAATCCAGCTGGCACAATGCCGTTTTTCCATGCAGGGCAATTGAAAATCAATCAACCAGGGTTATATGCAAGCAGATGGGGGTGGAGCCAGGAGGCGGGGCCAGTCATCAGCACAACACCCTACCAGTGAATCCCAATTCACGGCACACTGTCAGGAGTCCAACATCACCAGTCAGTTCAGCTCCGAAAAAATTTCACTAAATGACGATTTTGAACAACCTCGTTTATCCAATTTTTTTTCAGATAACTGAGGATTTTGGATAATCAGAGTTGTGCTGTGCATGGATGGAAGAGGTATGGTGGGCTATGGATTGGGTGCAGGTCAGTGGGACTAGGCAAAATAAATTGGTTCATCACAGACTTGAAGGGCCAAAGGGACCTGTTTCTGTGCTGTACTGTTCTATGATTCTATTGTTCTATGTTCCCTTGCAGTCTTCTTAAGGGAATGTTGGCCAGTAAATTATGTCTTTCATTCAGCCTCAATATAGAAATTGCAACAGGGTTAAAATGGTGATTTACAACAAGAAATTCTTGCTTCATTCTTCTAACTTATTATGCAAACTGGTTAATTTCAGGTTTCAGGCTTGGAAAGATTGATTTTCAATTGCCCTGCATGGAAAAACTGCATTGTGCCAGCTGGATTTCCAGACATGAGTGAACAGCAACATAACAAAATGCATGCACCTGCAGAGGTATTCAGGAAACATGCCAGATAAGTTGACATGGTGCTTCAATGCTTTCTTAGCAGTACAAACTAGTTAAGGGTTGATTAATTACTGGATGCTGCATTCTGCATATCACACATGTTCCAATGGGGAAAGAAGCTAATTACATAAAGAGATTGAGAAATAGAAGTACCACATACAAGATATTAAGCAAATATTTAACCAAATGTAACATTGTTTTCATTCGAGGAATGCTACCTTCCCTTAGAAGTCCAACAATCCTTCTTCATATCTGGTGCAGACAGGATTTTACCTATTTTATCTTACATGTGCAATAAAGCTGATGAATATGCTGTATTTCCTGACAATAACCTTTTTAACTGCTTGCAAGAATTTTTTGCTATATTTAAAATAAACATAATGAGGCAGTTGTCCACTGGTGTTATGACACATTCTTAGAATTAAGTTCTTCATTAGGTTTCCACCTTATAAAAAGGAGGCAATGGACAAATTACTATTGTGTGGAGCCTTTGGTGTCAAAGTGTTGACGACTGCCATCATCTGAACCTTGTTGAGTTGGATCTTTTTATTAAGGGCTAACAATAGGACAACCAATTACTTATTTAAGTGGAAGTGAATGGAAGACTTCTGTGCAAACATGAAACTTCAAAATGTTGAATTTGGGTTACTTGGGTGTGGTAGTCTATCTCATTGGGACTCTCTATTGTTGAGAACAAAGAACTGTCTCCTACACTTGCACCACGTTAGAACTTGTACCAGTTCTTTGATCCCATGGATTTCAATCCTAATGGTAAGAATGTGGCTATGAAGCAAAAGGAAAGTTTGTGTTTTGATTTATTTATGTTTCATATATTTCTGAAAACTGTATTTTTAATAAATTTTGATTCTTTCAATAACTTGCTTCAAATTTGAAATATATTTGAATGTCACAGGTATGTGGGGCTGGGGGGTGAAACTCTTAAAACACCTCAAAATTCTGTAGCTGTGGTCAGGACATTGTCAATTACTGTGGATTTTCAATGGCCGGGTCAGGGAAATCCTCCATGCTTGAGAATTTGCATCTATGCTGAGGTGAATGGTGTATGATCCCATCTCTCGATAGCAGGCCTTCCACAGGAGGTGGGCGCTATTGTGTTAAAACATCAGCAAAATAGTCTTGGTGTCTGGTGGATCATTTGAGAGTCCATGTTGACTTTATGAGCACTGTGCTTCATTCTGTGGGATCTGTCAGCGTCACTTTATCAATGTAATGAGTTATTTGAATGCTCTCTGGGCTCTGGACTTTATCTCATCAGCATTAAATTTATTTAATTGAATTAGATTTGGCAATGGCTATTTTTATTTTGTATAACTTGCTCTACAGCAAATTGTATGAAAATTTAAAGAATTTACTTTTTGTTCAATCAGTGCTATTGAGATTTTCGTGGAAGCATTACAGTTCTTGCAATCATTATAAGCTTTTCATTTCATGCATTTTTATCTCATTATAAAGTTATTATAAAGAATGGCTTGTATATTACTGTATGGTGTCAGGATAAGCCATTTCATTAACAATATCAATAATTGAATGCCTTGGTATCTAATTTCCTATAATCAAATTTTCAGGTGTGTATCAAAACAGAATCAAAATCCGTTTGTAAATTTATTTCAGTTATGCCACAGCATCCAAAGGAACTAAAGGGTGATCAATGTTTCAGGACTTAGGCCAAGCTATGACCAAAAACTGGCTGTCATCTCAATTTAAAAAAAAATGAAGGTGGGGGGGGGGGGGGGGGAGTTGAAGGAGAGGAGAAGGGCAGGTCTCTCATTTTCCTTATCCCTCTATCTTCTTGCCTCCAGCTTCCCACTCCCTTCCCTCTCCATTCAGAAAGCTATCCTGACTTCAGCATTTTTCTCTGGTATCCTCCCATCTAGTCTCTTTCTTACTGATTAACATGCACTCCTGACTCCTCTGCTCCACCTTTTTAACCTGGCACCTGCCTCCTTTTTGCTCACAGTGTGATGAAGGGCTCAAACCCAAAACATTGGTTGCCCTTTACTTACTATGAATGCTGCATGGCCTGCTGTTTCGACAGCACTTTTGTGTATCACACTACAATCACAGCATCTGCAGACTTTCTTCTCTAGCTTGATATATATGCACCCTAATGAATACAGTATAATGCAATTTTATGGCCAGAACTACTTTAAAAAAAAATTGGATGTAGCTCTCTTTACAGCTAACTGATGCAATATTGCACACTCAGTAGATGGTCTGGACCTGAAACGTGGACTGACCGTTTCTACCCATGGGTGCTACCTGCTCTGCTGTTTCTCCAGCAACTCCTTGTTAGTTGAAGATTCCAACATCTGCAGTTTTAGTATTTCTATAATATTACCCTCTAAACTGTTAGTTGCTTTTATTTATTCTGCAGTAACTTCAAGCTTTGTTTGGATCCTTGTATTTTTACTATTATTTGGGCTGTACTTATCGTGCAGTTGCTGTCGAGGGTCTTTTTCAATCTGTGAGTCTACTGAATATTTAGAAAAGGTGCTCTCCCCAAAATTCTGTAGCATTTTCCTTTCATAAGAAGGAGTCTAAACTAATAATGTCAAAGTGATGTGTGACTGTGAATGGATTTTCATGTTACCCCCATTCTATTCAGGACATTTCTGCAGAAAGCCTTGAACTTTTGCACCATTGCAAAAGATGTGGTTTAATTGTTGATACTAAACTCTTTAATCACAGGCTAGTGCATTTCTGTTGTTTTTATTTTTCTCCACCAATAATATTCTTCCTATTAATATTAATGCATGAGCAATAAAATATGCTTAATAGCTCAACATTAGAGTCCAGTAAGTTTCATTTCAGTTCCAATAGGTGCAGATTAAAAATTTGAAATATTCCAAATTAGAGCTTTTGTAGTGATTGTAGTATTGTGATTACAAACAGAATGGATTACAAAGACCTGAGTTTTAACAATCGACATTTCAATATTGTATCTATTTTTTTTAAACATTGTCATCAATACAACAAAATTTTCTAGGCAACACGATTTATTACTGATATTTTAGAATGGCCTCTTTCAAACTTGGCTGATGAGTGTGGATCATTAAGGCTGTGGCCTCAAAATTAATTGCTTCACCACAAAACATTGATTTTGTGCAAATATAGATTCCTATTTATAACAATTTTGTATTTGATACTGTATGCTTTCTGCTGAATGAAAATGTTGCTTTATTAATTTGTTCATTCAAATTTATGAATTTCAATTCAACATGAAAACAATGCGCAGGATACTACTTGTATTTTTTTTCAATGACCTCCAAATTTATTTTTCAGTATTCCCTCTCTCCTCAGTTAACTTTTTCATTTCAGAATAGGGTGAATTTTTTTCTTTTTCTGCTGTTTGTTCCCCATTCTCTCTTAATGCTACTGATTTATTCTGTTTCTCTCCCCAATTTGTTTTGGTCTTTATACTTGGATGATATTTGTTTCCATCCCTCACTTTGTCAGTAGTTTGTTTCCCTCTACCTCATTCTCTTTCTCCATTTAATTCTCACAGGATATGAGGTCATTTCTGCCTTAACCAGAGACCTAACGATCTTTCATATACTCTCTGAATCAAAGGTATGGTGCAATTACCCCCTGACCGCTACAGTCCTTGACCTACCCCTTCCTTTCATTCTCTCCCTCGTTTTTGTTTTTTTTTTCCCAGGGTCAATTCTCCAAGAAGGGGTGAATGTGATAGTACAGATCTATCACCAATGTACATAGTGTATATAGTTACTGTATCTAGACTGTGCTTACAGCGATTGGCTGAGAGCTAAGCCAAAAGCCTTGGTTTGGATCAACAAGTCTTTGGTTCTTTCGACGAGCTCTACACTGCCTTAACCAGAGACCTAACGATCTTTCATATACTCTCTGGATCAAAGGTATGGTGTAATTATCCCATATGTGCATGGATCTATGGGGAGTAATTCAATGAGCCTAGTGTATCCATATCATTCTAATCCTGTAATTGTGAAATCATGGTAATTGCTTGTTTAGCCATTTTACTTCAGTCAATAAAGCTTTTAGTGGCACGGAATAGAATTCTTCTGGATCATTCTACTGTTTAATCCACTGACTTACCCAATACCCATCGTAAGGAGAAAATGTGCTCTTACAGTTTTACAATTATGGAAACCATACTTTCATTAGCCTTTAATTCTGGAGCTCTGTTCGCACCAATTCATTAGCACCATTTTTTTTAATATTAAAAAAAAACGACTGCAGATGGTGGGATCTGGAGCAAAAATCAAACTGGAGGAACTCAATGGGTTGAACAGGATCTATAGGGAGAAAGAAGTTGCCATCGTTTCAGGTTCAGGAGTGAACTTTATCTCTAAATTTGGCAGCAAGAAACAAGTTAGCACAACTAGTTAAGGATATAGAGTGGGGTATACGTCATGAAAAGCAAGTTATGGAGAATGGAAAAATATAAACAGGTTGGTGCCAATTCTCACATGAACCCAAATGGAGGTATTAGGTCAATAGGTATTGTGTTTAGGGCAGAGTTTGGTCTTCCTACTTATTTTTAAAAAATAAAAAATTATCGATCAATTTTCAAAATTTGACAGTTGAGAGAAGCTTGAAACAAAATTCGAGCCAAGAAATTCATCCGTACAACTTCAAAAGAAGCAATACTGTGTAGCACACACTCCTGTATATTTTTAATATCTGCTAGGAAATTTGTTCCCTGGTCTTTAAATTGGATGTTCATTTGACCTTGTGCATTCTTGTTCAAACATAAATAACGTCAACACTAATGCACATCACTGCATAAGTGCTTTTTTTTTCAATCTTAGTTTATAAATTGCAGTCAATAATTCACAGAACAACTGGATTTCCATAAACCAAGCTATTTCAAAGGCTAGCACTTAAATTGCATTCCTTGTCCTTGCTGATATCCTGTGACTTCCTGCTACCTCAAATACAGCATCACATGTGTATGGACTGTGTTGCCCATGAGGGCAGGGTCAGTCACTCCCAACTACATGACCTTGCAGGTTGTTGATGAACAGTTTCTATTTGCTGCACAATGTTACATTAGAAAGATCACCCAAATTCTGTACTCTTCAGGCTACAGGACCACATAAAGAGAACACAAGCATTTGTCTGCCTTTTATAGAATGCACTTGTGTACATCCTTACAGGGATCTTCATGAGACTTTTCTATTACAAGACCCTGTCTGTGGCCCTAAATAAGATCCATGGAATTCCAAATCCATGCCTTCTGCTAGCACTGTTCTTCACCAGTTTGCCCATTTGACCTGCTGGGTACACTCATGGCTCCTTCCCATTGCTGAAGCATCCATTCATTCAGGAACAAGGCATTCCTGAAAATGGAAGAGTATTGACTGCATTGTCATCCCTTTAAAAGTTGATTGCAAAGATGAAATGCATCGGGAATGTATTGCCTCATCCAGAAGTACAATGTGCTGATGCTCTGAGACTCTTGCCTGCTACAACTACACAAGTATGTAAGATGCACCATGTGCAAGTACTAAAGAGATGGTACAGGAGGGAGGGGCTCAGGTTTTTGGATTATTGGGTTCTCTTCCAAGGAAAGTGGGACCTGTTCTGGCGGGAGGGTTTCTACCTGAACTGGAGAGGGACTAACATTAGAAATGGTGGTTTTGCTAGTGCTGGTTTGGGGAGTTTAAACAAGATTTGCAGGAGAGGGGAATCAGAGTGTTAGAGCAGATAGTAAGGTACAGGACGATAAGAGTCCTGCAAGGACTGCATGTAAAGACAGGGTTGTTCAGGAAAGAAATGGTCTCACATGCATCTATTTCAATGTGAGGAATATTGTTAGTATGACGGATGAGCTTGGAGCAAGGATTGTCACGTGGGTTGGTTGAAGGAGGGGCAAGATCGGCAGTTCAATGTTCCAGGCTTCTGTTGTTTCAGTTGTTTCCGATGGGATAGAGGGCAAGGGAGGAAAGGAGGAGGCTGGCATTGCTAGTCGAGGAAAATATCACAGCTGTGCATTAGACAGGACAGTACTGAGGGCTCGTATACAGAGGCTATATGGGTGGAGCTGAGGAATGGGAAAGGCATGCTAATAAGGTCGTATTACAGACTGCCCAATAGTACAAGAGAATTGCAGCAGCAAAATCTGTGGGGGGGGGGGGGGTGGCAGACCAGTGTATATTTAAAAAAAAAAACAAAGTTGTGATAGGAAGAGATTTTAACTTTCCGCACATAGACTGGTAGAAGGATCGGTCTGGTCCTCAAGTTGAGGTTCTGAAATGAAGAAAGGCCAATTTTGAGGAAATGAGGAAGGATTTTGGAAGAGTCCATTGGAATGTTATTCTCTGGCAAGGATGCATCCAGCAGGTGGAAGGAATTAAATTTTAAGAGCGCAGAGATTGCATGTTTCTACCAGGAAAAAGGGCAAAGTTAACAGACATAGGGAACCTTGGTTTTCAAGGTATATTGGACAGTTGGTTAAGAAAAGGAGGGGGGCTATAGACAGCAAGGAGAAAATGAGCTACTTGCAGAGAATAGAAAATGTAAGAGAATGCTTAAGAAGGAAATTAGGAGGCAAAAAAAGACATGAAGGTGCTTTGGCAGATAATGTGAAGGTAAATCCAAAGGGTTTCTACAAGTATATTAAAAGTGAAAGGATAGTAAGGGACAAAATTGGACCTTGCAATGAATAAAGGTAGACAAATCCCCTGGACTGGATACATTTCCCCTGCATCTTGAGGGAGACAAGTACTTAGAATTACAGGCCCCTGGCGGATATATTCAAAATGTCCTTAGACATGGGGGAGGTGCTGGAGGATTGGAGAGTAGGTTACATTGTCCCACTGTTTAAAAAGGGCTCCAAAAGTAAACCAGGCAATTATAGACCAGTAGTATGTAAATTATTTGAAGGATTTCTGAGAGAGGATATATAGATATTTGGACCATCATCAGCTGATTAAGGGTAGTCAGCATGGATTTGTGCATGGTAGTTCGTATTTAACAAATTGTAGGGTTTTTTGAGGAAGTTGCCAAGAAGGTTGATGAGGGAAAAGCCGTGGGTGTTGTTTATATGGACTTTAGAAAGGCCTTTGACAAGGTTCCACATGAGAGGTTGGTTCAGAAGGTTAGGACACTAGGTGTAAATTTAGAGGTTGCAAACTGGATTCAAAATTGACTTGGAAAAAAACAGTGGTGGATGGTTGCTTATCAGACTGGAGGTCTGTGTCCAGTGGTCTGCCTCAGGGGTCTGTGTTGGGATCATTATTGTTTATCTATATAAATGACCTACATGATAACGTGGTGAATTGGATAAGCAAGTTTGCTGATGACACAAAGATAGGTGTCGTGGACTGAGAGGAAAATTTTCAAAGTCTGCAGAGGGATTTGGACCAGCTGGGAAATTGGGCAGTAAATGGCTGATGGAATTTAGTGCAGATAAGTGTGAGGTGTTGCACTTTGGAAGAGTGAATCTGGGTAGGATGTACACAGTAAAAGGTAGGCCATTGAGGAGTGCTGAGGAGCAAAGAGATCTGGGAATGCATATACATTGTTCGCTGAAGGTGGTGTTGCATGTGGACAGGGTTGTAAAAGGTTTTGGCATCTTAGCCTTTCTAAATCAAAATATTGAGTATAGAAGTTTGGATGTTATGATGAAGTTATTCGTCATTGGTGAGAGCACACTACAATATTGTGTGGAGTTCTAGTTGCCCAGCAGCAGGAAAGATATCAATAAGATTAAAAAAGTGTAGAGAAGATTTACTAAGATGTTGCTGGGTCTTCAGGAGTTGAGTTACTGGGAAAAATTAAACCAGTTAGGAGCAGAGAAGAATTAGGAGAGACTTGAAAGAGGTTTATAAGATTGAGGGGTATAGACAGAGTAGATGTGAGTAGGATGTTCCCACTTAAATTGGGGGAGATAAATGCAAGAGGTCTTAGCTTTATGCTGAAAGGGGAGAGGCATAAGGGGAACATTAAGGGAAAGTTTTTGATTCAGATAGTGATGAGCATGTGGAATGAGCTGCCATGTGATGTAGTGAATGCAGATTCGATCTTTAGTTTTCAAAATAAATGTGATAAATACATGGACAGAAATGGTCTGGAGGGTTATGGAATGAGAATAGGTCAGTGGAACTATTTAGTTTTATTGGTTGGCAGAGACCAAAAGGGTCAAATGGCCTATTTTTCTTTGCTGTAACATTCTATGGTTCTAATATGCCAAACAGAAAAAGGTATTAAATGTAAAAGAATAGATGAATAAAAATATAAATTTGCAGTGTGCAAGAAAAATATTGATTTAGTAGTGCAGTCAGATCTTTTGAAGATCAGCGAGCAGTTTATGGTTAGGGTAGCATGGGAAGGTTCAAGAGGCTGATAGCTGTTGGGGGGAAAAAGTTCTTGAATCTAGAGGTGCTGAACTTCAGGCTTTGTATTTTCTGCTTGAAGATAACAGTGAGAAGAGATTGTGACCAGAGTGATGGGGACTGTTTATGATGTTGGCTGCCTTCTTGAGGCACCATCTCACATAAATGTCTTCTATGAATGGGAGGTTGGTACCTGTAATGGACTTGGTTTGTCACTTTCTACAGATGCGACCCTTCAATATACTCTCCACAGTGCATCTTCTGTGTGATATTGTAATAGCTGTGGAATAATGCAATGTCAGTTTCAAGTGTAGCAATAGGCGCGGTAACTCCACCACTCCATTCTGAAATCTCTCAAATGAAATTCTCAGGCTTCATGTGATTTTTCACAATTTCTGAGCTGTGTCTTAAAATTATGAAAATGGTGTTGAACAAGTTTTTGTTCATCATCCCTGTAAATAAATAAAACCTCTTCAGTGTTGGGGCTGGTGATAGGCAGCTTGCGTGACAAGAATTCTTCTATCTCTTCTTTCCAGATCTGTGATTTCTTAGCAAATGACAGGCATTATCCAGCATGTAACAATTTTCTATGGCAATTTGCTAACAACAACATGAGACAGCCTTCTGCTCTGTTTCCGGTGGCTGCTTGCTGTGATTTATTTGAAATCCTGAGAGCAGCTTATCAGCCAAGTTAGGTTAACGCAGACCTAGTGCCTACCTGTTTACTCTATGCACTGGGCCTATTGTTCTGTCATGCACCTTGAATGATTGTGAATGGTTGACCTTGGCTGGTAAACTCTGGTGATTTTATAAGAAGCCTTTAAAATAATAAGTTTCAGTCTGCCTATAATTAATATTTTTAATGTTCTGATAAAAGCTGATTGAATAATTTCTTATTTGGTTAAGGACCTTGGTTAATAAACAGCTGAATTACTGCGAGGTTATCAAGTTTGCTAATGAATGTATCATCCGCATGAGCATATTTTATTTGTTATAGATATATGGTTATCAACATTTATAATCAAATCTCATTAGTTTGAATAAAAAAAATAATGGTATTAAAGTCCAGGAATTGAGTTGGAATGTTTCTGAAGCTGGACACCCAATATTGGGCTTGCTCATGTTTCTAGATTGTTCACTCATGAAATGATTTTAATCTTTAATCAATGTACTTTGTGCTATCAATTGGCTTTTGACTGCAGGGAGATACAGTCACAAGAGAGAAGGCCCATCAGAGGGGGAACATGATGAATACGTGATCATTTTGTACCCATGACGATCTCCTGGTGACATTGGCACTGTGGGCAGAAAATCCATCTGGCTCTGTAAAAATCAGATCCGGGTGAATGCCCAAATGTATTTTGCCCACATCCATAACCTTTTTGAAAACATTAACTGCAGACACTGGAGATCTGAAATAAAAACTGAGAATACCAGAAACACTGGTCAAGTGGAACACATGGAAAAGAGGAAAACCCTTTTGGAACTTGGAAAAAGAGACATTGCAGGGATAGTAGCAGAGGGATGGATAGGTCAAAGGAAATGTCTCTAATTGGCTGATACCAGGGTTGTTACAGACTGAAAGCTTTAGATAAAAAAATTTGTTGAATGTATAATGAGGTCAATTAGAGTGAACGCAATAATGAATACGATAATGAAGTTGATTAGGGAGAGCTAGTTAGGCTGTGCTAGTGGAGAGAGAAATAACTGATCCAATGTCGCAGATTGATGTCCGACAGCACAACCTGTTGGTTTTGAAAGAAGTGGAGAAACCAAGTTACAGAGATACCACATATAACACGGTTTTGAACAGCACAGGTTTTGATATAACGCTGTATATAATTTCAATATAGTAATCATCAAAATTGTTAAATTTTATTAATATTGCATTACCAACAGTAAGGCAATAATTTAATGTGTCAGCAAACAATGTTTGCCTGCATTCATTCAACTTCATTATTGCTTAATTCATTTTAGTATCACTCCAGACTCTGAGCGGGAAGGCCGTGGCTGCTCTGTAATATTTTAATTGTCAAGTCGTGTTTACTTGTCATTCATACCATGACCATTACAATGTACAGTGAAAATGATATTGCGTTTCTCTTGAACATGGAGCTGGTTATCTACATGGCTAAATTACAAAAGAAGCTTTTCTCTCATGAATAACATATCACTTATAAATGTCATATTACATATGCTAACCCTGTGTACCCAGAGTTCAGAAGGCCTCATAGTTTTGGGGCAAAAACTGTTTTGAAATCTGGTCACGAGGGCCCAAATACTTCGGTACCTTTCCCCGGATATCAGGAGGGAGAATAGATTGTGGGAGGTGTGTGTGGAGCCCTTCACAATTTTTATGGCTTGTGTTGTACAAAAATGCACCCTTGCATACAATATGGGGTGGGGGGGGGGTGGAAAGAAGGGAAATGTGATTAAATTGATGCACATAATAAACATAAATACCTAATATTGGAAAAGAAACTGGAAATTATTTAGCAACATCTGCTAAAATAGCACGAGATAAAGGCATAAATGAATCGCCTGTTTGAACTCTAATCAAGAATAAAGATAAAATTAAAGAACGTGAAATGGCAACAGCATCTTGTATGGCTAAAGTGATTGTTAGACATACAAGTTCTGCAATGGAAAATATGGAATGCCTTTTAAGGATCTGGATTGAAGATTGCAACCAGAAAAGAATTCCATTAAGTCAAATGACAATTCTAGCTAAAGCAACAAGCTTCTATTGGACATTAAAAGAAAATGAAGAAAACTGAAATGAAGGGGAAACTTTTAGCAAGTCACAGTTGGTTTTACAATGTCAAAAAATGCATGGAGCTCCATAATGTTTGAATTTCAGTGCTTATAATGATACGGCTACAAGCTTTCCAACTGAACTAAAAGAAGCGAATGGCCACTTTTTATAGTTAAATAATTATAGGATTGGAATGTATTATCTTAAAGTACATTGTAATAATGTTTTGAACAGTGCGGTTGTCCATAAGACTGAACTTTTTTTAGAACGTATTAACTGTGTTATACAGGTTTCATGGTATTTGAAGTTGCAGGATTTGATACACACAGAGAAAATGCTGGATAAACTCACCAGTCTAGCACAGTTAGTGCAGTGGTTCGTACAATGCCATTAACATGGCAATGACCCAAGATCGAATCTGGCACTGTCTGTCAGGAGTATGTATGTTCTCCCCATGTCCATATGGGTTTCCTTTGGGTGTTCTGGTTTCCTCCCATGTTCCAAAGATGTATGCGGTTGGTAGGTTAATTGATCACATTCGTGCATTTGGGTGGCAAGGTTTTGTGGGCTGGAAGGGCCTTGTTATGGTGCTGTACCTCTAAATTAAACGAAACCTTAAGGGTCAGCCAGCATCTGCACAAACAGATGTTTAGAAATCTGAAACCAGAAGTTCACAGAGCTCAGAATGTGATGGTTAAACCGTATCTCTTGATATGTTTTAGATGGAGACCAGTTAGAACAAGTACTTTAGGCATAGTTGTCAGAACTGGTGAGAAACAAAAAATCTAAATGTTTCGTTCCTTCAGCAATATGCGGATCATCTAATTTCTCGATTTTCTTTTTTCTTCTTCTCTCTATCCTATTATTTGTACTGATTTCTTCAACAGGGGAATTGCTGCCTGCATTTTTTTTCCTCTTCTTCGGCTTGGCTTCGTGAATGAAGATTTATGGAGGGGTATGTCCAGGTCTGCTGCAGGCTTGTTGGTGACTTACAAGTCTGATGCGGGACAGGCAGGCATGGTTGCAGCGGTTGCAAGGGAAAATTGGTTGGTTGGGGTTGGGTGTTGGGTTTTCCTCCTTTGTCTTGTGTCAGTGAGGTGGGCTCTGCGGTCTTTTTCAAAGGAGGTTGCTGCCCGCCGAACTGTGAGGCACCAAGATGCACAGTTGGAGGCGATATCAGCCCACTGGCGGTGGTCAATGGGGCAGGCACCAAGAGATTTCTTTAAACAATCCTTGTACCTCATCATTGCACCTCTGTCTCGGTGGCCAGTGGAGAGCTCGCCACATAACACGATCTTGGGAAGGCAATGGTACTCCATTTTGGAGACGTGACCCACCCAGCGCAGTTGGGTCTTCAGCAGCGTGGATTCGATGCTTGCGGACTCTGCCAGCTCGAGTACTTCGATGTTGGTGATGAAGTCACTCCAATGGATGTTGAGGATGGAGCGGAGACAATGCTGATGGAAGCGTTCTAGGAGCCGTAGGTGATGCTGGTAGAGGACCCATGATTCAGAGCCGAACAGGAGCGTGGGTATGACAACGGCTCTGTACACGCTGATCTTTGTGTGTTTCTTCAGGTGGTTGTTTTTCCAGACTCTTTTGTGTAGTCTTCCAAAGGCATGTCTAGAAGCACTATCATTTCTCCCTACTACCAACAATCCATCCATTGCTCATCCTGTTACTTAGAGAAAACAAGTTTGCCTACTCTCCAGGATAGATTGCAAGGTCTTCCACCAGAAACATTCAGCATTTCTTTTCTTTCCACAGTTGCTATCTAACTAGCTCAGTTATTTCAGCATTTCTTTTCTTGAGTCAGATTGCGGTATTTGCATTTTTATTTGTTGATCAGAAGTTTGCAGCCAAATGGAGTATTTTTGAAGTGCAGTAATTGTTGCAAATGCAGGTGCCACTTGTACAGTGCAGCTCCCCTCTCGGCGCCATACAAAAAAGTTGCAAGGTAAGCCTTTGAATTTCTCGAGGAGAAATTACCCCCCCCCCCCCCCACTACTATACAGACTTCACATTGTGAAGTTAGTGGGCGACGGTCTGGAATGACAATGGGGCCGGCAGGGCATGATCACTGCACAATGTGCCTGCACACTGACGAGGCTCCAGCAGCCAAGTCCAGTTCTCTTTTGTGCTAGCCAGGGAGGTCGAGAACAAATATAGTGATCCGCACATGCCAGGTACTCATCAATAAATGACTCCTAATTACTGTGGTGAGTCAACTGAGTGCATGGAACCACTTGGGCGGTAACTGCAGGAAAGCAAGGAAAACATGAACAGCCCATTCCCCCTGCAATGAATGCTTACATGCACAATTTCAATATAAATATAGAATAAATTATAAATTTATCATTAGACACAGAGCACAAATAACATTGTAAGAAGTATTGTTAATAAGGTATTTGCAAACATCAGCAACAACCAGCTTACAATAGATTCATTCAGATCTTGGATATTATGTTGAAAGTTATAGTATTAAATGTAATCGTTACTAAAGATATCAAAGCATCCTTTAAAAGATTATCATAAATGTGTCATAATTCATCCATTACAATAAAAATATTGATATTTTGTACATTTCCTGCAAGGTCAATGTCATCTGTGGGCATTGCCCCTCACCATGAGGTGCTGTGCTTCTCTAGCCCACCCCCCCACCAAATATGGTCGCAGCCATCTTTGGCCATCAGACCTGCCCCACTCCCTCCGCATCAGTAGCGTCTAGGTTAATGCACGTTAGCGACTCTTCACCCATTCCCCATGACCACATCACTAGTGTGTGTCAAGTGTCTAATTACGCTTGGCGTTATTAAAAAAGTGTCCTTATGCCCCACATCGGGAGGGTGGATGGCGTTAACGACAGGGAGGTCCCAGCTAGCACCCAGTTGGCAGTTAGGTCCTGGCTAGCATCCCCTTAGCTGAACGAGCCCCCCTGAAAATCACTAATGTCCCCATCTTACATACGATCTGGCACTGACCCTGATGTTCTGCAAACAAGTGGAGTGCTGATAATGTACAGATCTGCAATAAATACCTGCATCAAAAGTATAGAAACTGGACAGCCATTAACTTTTATTGATGGCCAATTATCTTTTTATAGCAAAATAAGTGAGCCACATGGTATGCCATGCCTTTTATTGGAGCGTTTCCTTAAATAATGCTCATAATCTTGATAAATTTTTAAAAAGTCTTGAAGCAGATTACAATTACAGTATAAAACCAATTCAACATCTGTTCAGACCTTCTGCAGCTCTTTATTTAATGCATTAGAGTTAGACATGATTCAAGCTACAAAATCCTTTGTCATATTATAGCACAGAACAGGTAATATTATCAAAATTTCCTTCTGCCTGCTGTAAGGCAGAGTTGCCATTAAGATGTTTAGAATATTTATGAGCAAATAATTGCTCAGATTTTGTTGAAGGTAGAACAGTTAAAATGGCAGTGCTCTCGGCACTGCTGCCAGTAACAGCAGCATTGCAGCAGGGATGGACCCAGTAGAGTGAAGACACAGCTTGGCTTCAAAGGGTTTAGCCCTTCCCGGTCCTACAGCCGGTGGCTCCATCCAGGTTTTAAACAGCCTGTTGGTGGAATTGGTGATGGATTTCAATTAAAATTTTGAAACCGTGTCCCGTGCCAAGATGACAGTGCTTGTAACAGTGCCACAAGGGGTTGCAGACTCCAAGGGAGCAGCATACTGGCACAAGGCCCCAGAGACGGGGTGAAGCAGTGATGACTCTGTAGGACGGTGACCACGGCAGCAAAGCAGCAAGGAACTCAGAAGCTGAGGGGCGCCCACAGGCTGCGGGGAATGCGTTTGGGGGGACCCGCATAGACTGCGGGACAGTGACTCATAGGAACCAAGTATCAGAGCCAGGATTCAAGAGGATGATGAAGGCAAGAGGGCTCTCGAAGGGCTTCTGGTACTGAAGGCTCCCTGATCATGTCAGAGGTTTGAATCTGGAGCTCAGGTTGCTGATGGAACAAAAAGGAGTCTGTGCAGTTGCGGGAGCACTGGAGATGAATCCATGGACACTTAGAAACTCTGCAGGGACTCTCATTTACTTATCTTTCTCTCATACTGCAAGGGGTGCCGAGCGACACTAATGGGAACTCTTTGGCTTGCAGCAGACAGAAGGTAGTTTTGTGTAATATTATAAGTTCTGTACCATTACATGAAAACGATCATGGATTTTTAAAAACAAGTTGACAACATGATAGGCAGACACATCAAAAATTTAATTCGCAATAAAATGAAACCTATTAATTGACATATTTGAAATTCTTCTGTTTACATTGTTTACTTTTTATGAAAACAATAGCTAAAACAAGCTTTGTGATAGGGTAATGGAATGATTGAAACATGTTGCTATAGTCCAATTAAATTAAAATATCACAATTTACTTGAAAATATGTTTAAAAACCCCTCCTAAATAACATGGAAAGTAATTTGCCATGAATGGATTTGCAATTTTACCCTGAGGCATTTTAGATTTTGGAATAGTGCACAAGCTTCAACTGCTGGGATTATTTTGAAAATGGATTAAGCAAATTGATTCTGTTGTTCGTTCGACTGCGAAGCTTGAAATAAATCTCTCCGCAATCATAGAATGACATTAGACCATCAAGTGAAGATCCGAAGATTCAATAGTGAGGTGAAAAAAAATCAATTTTATATGAAATGGTTTCATTGTGCATGATTGTATGTGGCTGCATGTGAAAAGGAAAGATGACTAAAATTAACTTTTGGAACTGCGGATGGATAACAATACAGACGAACTAATCGTTCATATTAAATATATATTTCAAAGTGGAGTGTTAGTTATAGAATCCAATTATAATGTTATGTTACTCAATTATAACTGATAAAGTGCTGAAGTGTAAATCATTCAAAAAGTAATTAGTTTCTATTAATTTCAGCATTGTGTTAATTGAAATTTGATTGAGGTTCTTTCGTATAAGTCACATGAGAAAGTGGAAGCTGCATCAGTGTTTTTTTTATCTGCTAATAATTTTGAATGCAATTCTGTCAACAAAAGCTTCTGTATTTTACTTTCTATATTTTTATTGATCCACATAGCATTTTATCTAATCCATGAGAGATCAAGCATTGAATGTCTCTTCTATAATGTTAGTAACTTGACTGTCAAATTTGATTTAAAAAAAAGTGGAACTTCACTAATCCTTGCTTAATAGATGTGAAATAATATACAACCTATTTTCTGAGATTAAATGGATTATTATTGAATCACTTTATCTTTTATGCAATAATGATGGATTTGTATTGATAACCTAGATTTTTGAAAATAATCTACAATTAATAATTGCTGGTTTTAAAATGTCTGGCTGTTAGGTTGAGATTGGATTCTCTGCTGTAATTTCAGACTTTGTAACGAGTCACCTAATTTACAAAGGCAGATCCGACGCAACTACCAAACCAGAGGTGAAACACAGGATTCTGTTGACACCGTGGTTAAGTGGGGGTAAAACACACAGACACATAAATGCTGGAGAAACACAACAGGTCACACAGTGCCTTTTTGTAGCAAAGGTAAAAAATATATCGCCAACGTTTCGGGCTTGTTTGACCTGCAGAGTTCTTCCAGCATTTGTGTGTTTTTTCAACTACCAAACCACATCGCTAGCTGCTGTGAGGTTGAATATCTAATGTGTCCTCCTTAGGGGGAGGGTGTTTCTGACTTGATCCAAGGGAAATTCTTATCCTTTTGCATTCAGAAGATCAAAACTCCCCCTTTTATTTTGTGAGTGTCCAAATTGAACAGGATTAACTCCTGCTGTTGGGATTTACTGCCACAATTTTATCACCTGTTATACTTACAATGAAAGGGGCAAGTGGAAGAGATTCTAACATTTACAAACAAGTTAAAGCCACCCAGGGCACTTCATGTGTCTTGTAAATGAGCTCTCTTTGTTCTCTGGATGTATGGGCAACTGGGACATGTACTTTAGTCATTTCCTCATTCAAGGAAATGCATTTCATTCCATTTATTGTTTGAAAAAATCTGCTTTCTCTTCTAAGAAGATGTGCAGGAATGCCATGTGAATATACTGTGGCAAATGATAGAGAACAGCATATAACATTATCTATTATATTTTTAAATGTTCAAATACTGTTCCTTTAAGGAAAGGTAAATCTAAATATTTCATTGTATTAGAGCTCAGGATAAATAAAAAGTCATCACAAGATCTTCTGTAGGTATTTGAAATGACTTAAAATAATTTGGTCAGAGATCAGGTATGGAGAGTTTTTGCAGTAATGCAATATTATGAGTTATATAAACCATTTCAAGCTTTGATTCATATCATGCCTTAAACACAAGGAAATATTCCAAGGTGGTTCTTGGATGCAAAATGAGGAAATATTATGAATGTCCAAACACTTATTGCAGATTGAGGGAGAGGCTATAATACTAACTAATTACTTGCCTCAAATAGTCTTGGTGCTGCTCAAATGCTCCTCTGCTGATCTCCTCAGCTTCTCGTGATAATAGGCTGTGTATACTGGAATGAGTAATTTTTAAAAGTTAAAGAAAAAATATTGAAAAGCTGAAATAAACATGGATAATGCCCAGCAGTTAGGCACCATCTGTGCAGTTAATTCTTCAAGTTGATGCCAGTTCAGGACTAGTTCTGATGTAACGTCGTTGACCTGAATCCTTTATCATTGGTCATAGTGATGCGTTTATTGCCCCTAATTCCAGTTTCCCTTAAATTCTGCATTGCTAAAACCGTTTGTAATCATGATATGCTTCTTTCCCACTCAATCTCTCAGTAATTTCTCATCACAAGAAAACACTCTTAACTCCTCCTGACTTTCATGATGAATTCAGTGTTCTTTTCTGGTTACTTTTTTTTAAAATTTTTCACACTATGAACCATACTGTCCAAAATACACACAAACATTTCCCTCTTGAATATACACAGTGTCATTTTCTCCCCTTTTCCCCCCCTCCCTCCCTCAACCCCTCTCCCCACCCACTCAACGTTCAACCTATAAGATTCATTAAACAATGTCATCACACAATGAAAATAAACAAGAAATTTGTGTCTTCTACTTTTACATACTGGGTCAGTTCATTTCATCTTCTTCTCCTTCTGTCACTTTAGGCGGTGGAGATTCATTTTGGCAGGTTCTCCAATGCTGCTTCATCTTTTATATAAGATAAATAGTCATGTTTGAAATGTTTAAATCATAAATTAGATCAGCCATGATCGTATTGAATGGCAGAGCAGGCTCAATGGGCCATTTTTGCCCTACTCCTGTTCCTACTTCCTATGTTCCTATGTTTTTTTTTAGTTCGTACTTCTTCCATTGGATCATTTCTACTTGCACGTCACCTTCTCTGAATTGTTCTGTACTTTGTAAACAATGCTATAATTCATAATTGTGCAGAAGATATTTTTAAACAATTAATTTGGAGATTTTGTTCTTTAGCAAGATTTTTACTTTAAATGTAATTTTATTGTTAATTGCTGTTTTGTGAAATTTTATAATCCATTTTGAATGAAATACAGTTAATAAAAGGATTTGTATTATTTCATGATCAATATGCTTTACTGATGTAGAATATCTTGCATGCTAAATAACTTAACTCATGGAATTTTGTTTCTTTTTACACACACTCATTAATAGAAAATGGCTGATCAACTGCCTTTAAAGCTTTTTCAAGAAAGACCACAGATCTCAAAAAGGGAGAAGTATATCTCTGCGCACCACTTCCAGGTTCCAAATGCTGTTGGATCAAAGAAGATCTATTTTTATAAAAGTGGAGACTCTCAATTTTCTGGGATTAGGATGGCTGTCAACAGTCGTACCTTCAAGACATTTGATTCTTTATTAGATGATTTGTCTAAAAAGATTCCATTGCCATTTGGTGTACGAACAATTACCACACCCAGTGGTAGCAATAGTGTGAAAAGTCTTTCTGATCTTAAAGATGGACAATCTTACATTTGCTCTGACCAAAGAAGAGTGAAGCCCATTAACCTCAAGGTTGCTAATAGGAAACCACATCCCTGGTTTATCAGCAAAGTATTTAATCAAGAGCAGCTTCGAACACAACAAACCAGAATGAAAGTTTCCAGAGTACTTTATGGGGAGTCACGACAATCCGCAGGACTTCCAAAGAAACTTGTTGTATTCAGGAATGGCAATCCTAGCTTCAGGCGTAATCTAGTTCTGAACAAACAAACAGTTCAAAACTTTGAAGAACTTTTAAATTATATTACTGAGCTAATGCATTTTCCTGTGGTAAAGATCTACAGTACAAATGGGAAAATGGTATGTAAGTTTTTCCAACACTGATATGAACATAAATAATCTGTGCTCAAATAACAATACTATTTTGGGTGTTTCAAGAATTTAAGAATGACCTACAGTAACCAATCATAAGAAAAGGAAATAATCCCTTTGGCAATGAATATAGAATGTTTTAAGGGAAAAAAAAATAAACAGAAGACATTGTGTGACATTTCAGTGAAAAATTTAATTGTTAACCCCCCCCCCCCCCCCCACCACAAAGTATTGTGTTCAGTTCTGGTCACCTCATTATAGGAAGGATGTGGAACCTCTTGAAAGGGTGCAGAGGAGATTTACCAGGATGTTTCCTGGATTGGAGAACTTGTCTTTTGAAAAGCTGAGAAAACAAGGAATTGTGGTATCTCTGGATCTAAAATCTATTTTATTTTTTGACTAGGGCAACATAGTGATGTAGTGGTTAGTGCAATACCAGCGAACAGAACTGGGGTTCGAATCCCACGCAGTCTCTAAGGAGTTGGTTGTTCACCCCGTGTCTGCTTGGGTTTTCCCCAGGGATTTCAATTTCCTTCCACTGTTTGAAATGTGCTGGGTTGGGGGGGGGGGGGGGGAGGGTAGGTTAATTGTGTGTAAATTGGGTGGCACAGACACGTGGGCCAAAATGGCCTGTTACCATGCTGTATGTCTGTGTTTAAATTTAAAAAAATAATAGTCCAAAAATGTTTATTATTGTGAAATTGGTCAAAATTATTTGAAGCTGGCAGTATTATTGTGGATCTAATTATCCTAGAGCTATTGAGGCAGATCTTCCAACTTCGTAAGTGTTGGTTTTATTGAATTTTAGCTTTATTAACATAAACACAAATAAAAATACTAATATTTTTCATTTTTTTAAAACATGCTGTGTGCTAGGAATAGGAGGATATTTCAGATGAATGTGCAGCTGAATAAAGGATTCAAGTTTTTGGGCTATTGGATTCTCTTCTAGGCAGGAATAACTTGTATAAGAAAGATGGGTTCGACCTGAACTGGAGGTGAGATTTACAAGAGCTATTTAAATTTGGGATCAAGATATCTAGCCTCGCTTGCAATGGAAGAAGTGACCATTTTCTGCTCTAGTTGCACTCACTAACTCTACTTGTTCTTGCTCATTTATGTCCATTTAATTCCATCTGACAATCCTATTATCGATTCAATTTATTGTCATAGTAATAAAACTATAATATTATATGAAATTTCATTTTGCCTGTTGAAAGATGGACAGATTTGCCGCTGGCAGGAATTGCCTAAGCGCCACTTATAGTGAGACTTAGTCAGACTTGCAGTTAAGCAAAAGATTCAGATTCAGCGAGTGCCCGTAGATTCGCCTCCAGCACTTCTGCAGCCATGACAGCCACAGATTTCAATGGCTATGCTCGGTCTCCAAACAGATTTAGAAGCTGATTGCTTGGAGGCTGAGAATACATTTGATTCTTGCCAAAAAGTGTCATTTTGAAGCAAATGAGTCATGGTTTCTGCCCAAGTATCTTGAATGCTCCAAGAGATACTGTAGATCTTCTTGTAGTTATGATCCAGCTGAAATAAGTGTGATTACATTCAATTAACAAACATTCATGAGTGATTGAAGGTGATTTAATTGCCATATGATGATAATGGACTGTACGCCATTGGAGAGCCACCTGGTCTTAAATCAAGTGCCTACTCATTTTGACTGCCTTTAACAATGATAATGTCAATGTAATTGATAGCCTTGCATATAAGAGATCCATAAGAATTAGAAACAGGACTAGGCCACTTGGCATTCCTAATTTTTTGTTGTTCTTTCTTTCAGGGTGATTTTCTATCTCACTATAATTTTCCTGCATTATTTCTTATCTCTTGATTCCCTTAATATCCAGAAATCTATCAAACATTGAACTGAATGATAGAGCCTCCAGAACCCTCATGGTGGAGAAATACAAACATTTACCACCACATTCTAAGAGAAGAAAATTTGTATCACCTTGATCCTTTCTGGCTTGCACCTTATTTTGTTAATATAACCCCAGATTTGAGTATCCTCAGGCAGGGTATCCCTATGTCCGACCTATTGACCATGTTAATAACTTGTTCAATTTCAGCAAATTTACTTTCATGTTTCTAAACCTTCAAGAATACAAGTCTCGTCTACTTCATCGCTCCTTAGATGGCAAACCTGACAATACAAGAAATGGCCAATTGAATCTTTGCATTCCCTCTCAGTCAAGAATATCCCTTTTTATGCAAAAATACCAGAAGTGAACATAATTGCAAAATAAAGCTTTGCTCCTGTACTCAAATCCCCTCGTAATAAAAGGCAACAGATATAAAGCAGCAGTAGATGTTGGGGATTTGATTGTCATCTGGTCTTTCCAACTTCAGTCATCCTGTGTTCTCTATATAATCTCACTGATCAGTTTCAGGAAGCAGTTTGTTTACATTTTCTTGAAGCAGTTTGTTTACATTTTCTTGTTTTCTTTATATTTCTGTTCCTTTGAGAGCAGTTTACAGTAATTACACATTCGGCCAGGCCCACAGGAAAAAGAATGTTAGGGTTGGATGTGATGTCATGCATGTATTCGAGCAATAACTTTGAAATATTTGCCACCTTTTCAGTTGGTGTGAAGTTTCAAAGTGACACAAAATGCTCTAATTTGAGATTGCATACACGTTCTGTATAAAGGATCTTGATGGTGAACAAAGTATTCCAAATTGCACCAAAACCAGGAAATGCACTCGTATTGTTTATCACAGAATGGGCATGGGTTTTAAAGACACTGCCTCCAAATAAGAACTTAAAAACTATGTTGAGTGTGCTCCACAATTTTGTAAGATCGTGGCTGATCTGCCTGTGAACACATCTCCACCTACCTGCCTTTCCCCTCAATCCTTGGTTCCCCTCATATGAAAACATCTCTCTCTGTAACTTGAATATATTTAATTAAGCAGCTTTTACTGGTTCCTTGGGCTGAAACTTCAACATTCATTAATCCCTGGGGAAAAACTGCTCTTACTCCTCCATGTTGTCTGCTCCGTCGCATCTTGCAGCTATATTCCCTGATTCTAGTCTCACCTACCAATGGAAACGACTTCTGTCTCTCTTATTCATCCCTTTCATAATTTTATATTTTTGTAAGATCTCCTTTCATTCTTCTAAATTCCAGTGAATATAATCCCAGGCAACTTGATCTCACTTCAATGACTAAATCCTCTCACCTCTGGAATCAACCTGAAGAACCTCCTCTGTACTGCCTCCAAAGCCAGTATATCCTTTCCCCACTAAGGAGGTTAGAACTGTATATACTATTCCAGGTGAAAAAAATTCTGTAGATACTGTGGTTGAAGTTAAAAAACACAAAATGCCAACAGTGTCCTTTACGTAGTAGATGTGAAGATACATAACTGATGTTTCAGGCTTGAGATTTTCATCAAAGTATGAGAAAATGCCAGAAAGTACCCAAACAAAAGAGTTTGCGGAGGTGGGGGAGGGGGAGAAGAAAAGGGGTGGCAAAGGCAGGAAATGAAAGGAGGGAAGGGACAGCAGCAATGAGAGGAAGGAGTGATGACTGGGTGGGTAGGAGAAATGGAAAGACAGGAAAAGGAGGAGGGGAAAGAAAAGGTGAGTAGGTTTAATGGAAAACAGTAAAGTCAATGTTAGTGCCATCTGGCTGGAGAGTGCCCAGACAGAAAACAAGGAGCTGTTCCTCCAATCTGCAGATGGTTAGGGTGGGATAGTACACAAAGCCATGGACAGACATATGAGCGTGGGATTGTGATTCAGAATTGAATTGGTTGGCAACTAGGAAATCTCTGTAGTTATGAATGGAGCAAAGGTGCTGAGTGAAGCAATTTCCCAGTCTGCAGATGGTCTCTCTGATGTATGGAATGCCACAAAAGATACACCAGATGCAGTAAATAAGTCCTCTGGATGTACAAGTGTTGTGTCACTTGAAAGGCCTTTTTGGGGACCCAGACTGTGGTGAGGGAAGAGGTATGAGTGCAAGGTGAAGGTGCTGGGGAGGGATGAGTGCACAAGGGAGTAACTGAGGGAGCGGTCCCTCCAGGAAGCCAAGAAGGAAAAATGTGTCTGGTGGTGGGACAATTGTCATTAAACCTCCTTGTTCTTAAATTTATTTTGGCTTTTTTCCCCCTGGCAATCAATACATTAAATGTTTAGCCGCTGTGCGCTTTCCTGCTCTGTGAGATAAGCTGGCTACCATGATGGTGAGAGTACCATAAGTTCCAAGGACTGAGAAAGATGCCATTCAATGGTGAAAGAAACAGTGTTTCATTGAATTTAGATGGTTCTTGCATTCACCTTCTAATGTTGGCTCAGCTTCCCAGATTTGGATTTTTCTGATTTCATGACCTGTTCTAAAGATTAGTCAGAACTTTGGACCTCCCTAGTAACAATGTTCATCAGATGGAAACGTGCTTTATCCTCTGATAATGCATACACATTCTGATTCTTACTCGTTTAGCTCTGATATTAAGGAGGTGGAATATACTTGGAATAATGCTAGCAGATTTTGGCAGGCTGTAGTAGCCTGGAAGCATTGATGAAGATGCACAAAATGATAGTACTTGAGTGGGACGATACATGAACACTCCTGTAAATAAGCATACAAACTCCTGTCATTGGTAAGCAAGTTGCATACAAAATGGACTTAAACATAGCCGATAGAAGGCTGCATCTCAAATTAGAAGGTCCATCATTCTGGATGAGTTTAGTGAATTTGCACTGGCTGGAAAATGGATTTAGAGAAATTAATTTTTAGGGTGATTAGATTAAGTTTAGACATCAATGGAAAGGATGGATAGACATTACTTATTACTGCTGAGTTATTTCAGAGATGAGAACAAAATGAGTCTGTAACAGTTTGAATTAATAAAAGTTTAAGGTCAAGGTCAAAATTAGATTGAACTTTTACCTTCTCCATAGCCCTGCATGAATTAAGGTAACATTAGCCTTTACCTGACAATTCTTGTGTCTTTATTCTGTATTGTTTCTTTTTTGATTGTTTCAGATCGAAACCCTTTACCCAGTGAAGTATATCCTTGATTCTGTGGTCGCTGCTGGTCACGAGGCTTATAAACCCAGAGAATATGATATTTCAAAATCATTCCTTCGCAGTAAATTACCAGCTACTTCAAAGAGTGTTTGTAATCCAGTCAATGAAGGAGACAACCAAAACTGTAAGTTCATCTCCAATTATTAAGTGTCAGATTGTGTTCAACGTTATTTTTCTGTGTTTTTTTTCTCCCATCTCATTACATTGATCATTTCTAACAACAGAGTAGGATTCCTGACAAATATCAAGGAGAAATAGTGGCAATATCTACTGGTATTGTTCTATAGCTGTTGCTATGAATGCAATTTCATGACTAGAGAGAAACTTGTTTGTGGAATATTACAATTTTCATTTTAGTTTATCAAACCAAATATTAATCAGATTGATATAAAATTCCAAAGGTAATAAACCAAAAAGTAACAACAAAATATTTGATAATTTGAAATGAAGAGAATTGTGGTTTTCTCCAAAATGATTGAAGAGGAGATAATACTTAAAATTGTTCCACAAAATGTGGAAGACTTTGAGTGCCCAACAAATTCAGATGCAATCAAAGAAATCAAGTCTTTGAAGAATAAATCAGATATGGCTCCACCCTGAAGAAATCGATAACAAAATCCCACTGCTTAAGAAACTACCAGGTTGTCTATAATATTTGATGTTTGATATAATATTTCTTACTCTGAACTTTATCTGTCTTTCTCATGTATTCTCATTAACACAACTATTTGTTTCTGTATTACATCTTTCTACTTTCTGACCTGACTCCTGACCTGACCTTTTCCATTTTCTTTTCTAAACTAATGGTCACCCAGGCCTTTTGTCTTTCCCCTTCTCTTATTTTGCTCTGTCATTTATCTCTGTCCACTTTGCTCATCTCTTGCCCTCCAACATCCTATAATCTTTTTTCTATCATTTTGTACTGATATGCATGTCCATTCCCCTCGCATCCTCTTTTTGCTTCTTGCATCTCCTGCAAGTTCCTATCTTCCTCCTGACTTTCCTTCCCTGTCCACCTTCCTTACATTCCAACTCCTCTTTCTTCTCATACCCTCTTCTTCTCCCCATTCTTCCCCTAACTTTGATTTTATTCTCCTCTATTCTATTCACTTCTGGCATTAGCTCCTTGTCTTTGCTGTTTTTGTGGCCTCAAACATTCTTCCTCAGATATCTCCACCTTCCTTCTCATAAAATTGTTGCTATGTATCTCCTTGTCCCACCCCCTTTCCTCTTCACTCTTTTGTTATCTATTCACCTTGTCCATAATATTGCCCTCTCATCCAGCTTGACCAGAATAATGCCTTTACTAGACATCTCCCATTGTCCCCACTAATTGCAATTCTCTGTGAAATCAATTAGTTGTTTGAAAAACATTTTTTTAAAAAAAGAGCTTTTAAATCAACTGCTAACAATTATGGCAGTAGATGTGATGTAAATGATCTTTTTTGTAATTTATTTTGCAATTAATAGTGAAAAATAAGTGTGTTTAAAATACTAGAAGTTTATCTAATGCATTGGAGTTTTAGTAAATATTGAGTCACTACGAGTTTTACGAAAATGACTACTATGATATTCCGTCTATTGATGCGTTTTTCATCTAAACATGGCAGTATTATAAAAAAAAATATTTTAGTAAATTTGATTTGCTGGCATTTCTTATTATTTCTTTTTGTGTTTCTCTTTCCTATTTACCTCCATCTTCCTCTGATGCAATATGGGGAACACCTTTTTCGTCTTTGCCTCATCTTCTTTATCTTAGACAAGGTTAAATCAGGGAGAAGACGATGGAGGATTAACTCAGTATCCCCTTCTAGTTCTAAACCTCATGGTTATACACCATCATCTGATGAATTAAGCATAAATGTCAGTAAAAATCCTTTGGGAAGTAGTTTTACTGTAATCAAAGATGAAACCAGTTCCTACAAGGATTCCATCTATGCAATAGAAGATGATAACCCAGTGATGCCATCTGAAGATGACATTGAGAAGTCTGTTTATGTGAATGAAGATGGCAGTGTGACAGTAGAAATGAAAGTACAGCTTCAGATAAAAGAGGAAGAGATAATTGAGTGGACAACTACAATTAGTGGTACTGGTGTATGTGACAAAAAAAGTAATGCTTACAAGTCAAAACTGGAATCTCGCATTGAAAAACGGGATTTTGTGCAATCCCATCATCAATCCAAAACAATGCAATCCATAGACCTTGGACCTGAGCAACAGTTGGATCTTTGTAAATCATTACACTTCACAATGGATATGGAGATGGACAAAGGAATCTGGCAAAATCATTTTTCTAACACTAATGAAAATCTCCTTGGATCAGCAGTAGAACTGTGCCATTGTAAGCGAGGTCCTCCAAAAAGATCAGTAAAGCAGGGTGAAGTTTCCCAGGAATATATAATTGCAAAGGCAGACACACAAAATAGCAAAAATATAATTCAATATTCAAACCCAGGAGAGGCAGGACTTGGAGAGTTCACAGTGGAGCTTGACAATGAACTTATTTCCATATTTAATGAAAATAATTCTTTTGAAATAAATGGCGATGCATTTTCTGATGGTCTACATCCAAAGAGGGCAATTAATGTAAATACTCAAGGAAAAGAGAAAAAAATCCAAGATAAAGGGTCATCTTTCATTGGAGAAGTCCCCTCTTCAAGAAGTTCACAACAACACCGTGAAGATCAGTTTGATGCAGCAAAATCTATCAACTTGACTGAAGAAAGTACAAGAATGTCAAATGTTTCATCAGCGTATTGGGGCAAAAATAAATGTGTTGATTCAGATATTAATTTTACTAAGATGCACTCAGGACCCTCATCTGAAGGTCCTAGATCTTCTATTTCAAAGCAGAAAGTAAAAGAAAGAAGAAAAAAGAGCACAACCTTCCAATATTCTAGAGCTCCCATGCCAGTTCAATATGAAACAAGTGACTTGTCATCTGGAATTATGTATTCACTTACACGAACAGAAAGGAAACAAATAAAAGATGTAAACACCAGATGTCCATACAGTTCTGGATTCTGTGTGGCCAGAATGCCTATAGTTTTAGCAGATATGAGTAGTGTTTCAAGACGTTCACCAAGTTCTACTGTGAAGTGTCAGAACAGCACTAAAATTAATAATAAGGGTAAAATGCTGATGAATACAGATTTAAGTGATTCATTTACAAATGAAGAAAAAACTGAGGACTTGAGTCTTGTTAACACTGATTTGGGGTTCACTTCAGAAATAAATGAGAAAAACTGCAGAGACAATTCTAGTGGGAGCACAAACTTACACACAGAATATTGCAGTGATTCACAATCCCTTCAATTACTATGTCAACCTGAAAAGAATGAAGTTGTGAGTGATGTTTTTACTGTTCCTAATGCTGATTATGAGGTAGTCAACAGTGGAAAATATGAAAATACTGACTGTAATACTACTAAGGTGTCTGATGAAAGCAAAGAGACATTTTACATTGGAAGTTACGGTGATATTTCATTATCTCTTTGCTTAACTGACTTAGCATCTCCTGAAGAAGAAACAAACTCTAATCAATGTCAAATACCAATAATTTGCCAATCAGATAAAAGGTTTACCACTACAGAGTCATTGGAAAATAGACTCCAAACAATGGAAGATCAACACCTTATTACCATTTGCAAGAGTTTTGTAACATTCTCCATGCCTGAAAATGTATCTGAAGTCTACATTTCCCAAGATATTTTTTCAGAGCATAACAAGACTATAATGACAGCCTGCACAAAGCAATTACATAAAGCAGGTGATCTATGCAGAACAATTACAAATGAGGACAATTCCAATTTATCAGAGAGTTTCACATCAATGATAGATTTTGACTCTGAATGTACTTTTGGAAAAGGAAATAACAGTAGTTACTCAACTGCAAGTGCCATCCAGCTGTGCTCTTCTGAGCCTATTAGAAAAAAATGTAAATGTGTGGGAAAGAAAAACCACAAAATACCTAATATATATGCAGTCGAGAAAGATTTCAAACACAATACTCCAAGAGCAGTGCTTCTTTCATCTTTATTACATCAAAATCAGGAATTATGCAGTGCAGATATTTACAAACGTCAAAACATGGTGCATAATTTGCCAGGAATATCTCTCACTTCACATTTGATGCACCATGACAAAAATCTTGGACCCTACCTCTCCACATCATTTGCAGAAGGGGAAGACAGTGATTTCACATGTTGCAATGAAGCAAATAACATGCCTGATAAAGACTCTGATTCTATGAACCAATCTGAAGGAATTAAAGCTGAAATAAAAGTTTCAACTGAACACAAATTAAAACAAACATCAGACAAAATTGGTTGCATCATGAAAAGGAAGCATGAAGAGTCAGAAGACTGCAGCAATAATTATTTATTGCAATGCCAACTAAATGAGGCTGAGGGAGAAATTAAAGCTGCACCCATCTCAAATGAGATTTTGTGCCAACCAGCTGCAGAAATGACCACAATTGAAAGTAATAAAGAAACTAATGAGATTGCAGTTCAAGTTGACTTTGGAGTAGTTTCTGATACAGCCAATGAGAGAAACTCCATTGAAGAACAGGACCTACGCCAGATATTGTGGAAGCTACAATCAACAGTAGATAGCTTCAAGAATCTATCCCATCACAGACAAAAATCACATCTCAAGGAATCTTATAGGATGCCAGATATGTCAGAGCATCTTGCCGCCACGCTGAGCACCTCTTCAAAGGTCCTGCTTGCCTGGTTAGCAATTATCAACCTGAATGTTTCAACTCCTTCTGCCACTGAGGCTGCACTGGTGAATAAATGTGGCTGCTCTGAGGTATTAACATTCTTGGAATTGATAAGGCATGTTGTGAAGTTTCAAAAATCTACTGATGCAAAAGAAAATATTTCGGACCTGCAGAAGTGTGCCTCACATTTGGTAAAGTTGTGGGCAAATGAATATAAAGAAGAATCTAATTGCATTGATGACACTGATCCAAAAGTGCAATGCCCTCTACAGACTGAAACTTCTGCTGATAAACAAACTGTTTTGTTTGGTACTCCACAACAATTAACCAGTACCATTGAAAATGATCTTGATATGCAAAATTTAATTGAGAAGCAGGATCCAATTGAAACAAAGAGAGAAGTTGAAATAAATGTTAGCACCCATCCAAATGAAGAAGGGAAAAAGAAAAAAACTTTTAAAGAAGTAGGTAGTAATGAAATTGGATTAGTCAATTCAAAAGATCATTTAGTTCTTGCTGACATTTTAGAAGATCAAGTAGCTTGTGACTCCATTCATCAAAATGTACATACAGTTGAAAACACTGCAGCTATGAACAAAGAATGGAATAACAAAAAGCTTTCAGTTCTGGCACTAAATGAGAATCTGAAGAAAAGGGTTTTCATTGAACACGAGAAATTTATTGCCAACAGAATAAAAAATATTAAAAATGTGCAGCCTGTATACCTGATGGGCATTGACACCAAAGAACATTTGACATCTGGCAATGCCACAGCTGGTGTAGATGATTTTTTAGCAGTTTCAGATGTAATGCCCCCCAAAACTAAGATTTCTCCACAAAGTCATCTCGACCATGAGTCACTTTTGACAACTGATAAGTATGGACCAAATGATAGAAATTATTTTTATCAGGTGGAACATAGAAAAGGAAACAATGTTTGTGAAAACAAGTTGCCAGCATCTGCTTCAGTATTTTCTGTCGCTCACTTTGAAAATGAAAGTAAAAATGACAGCAAACAGCAGGCAAACAAAATCTCTGACAACTTGTTTTTTGAAGACAAAGCTGATAGCATGGAATTACTGTCATGTGTATGCCCATGTGTACCACCAAATTATGGTGACAAACATTCTTTAAAAAGGCAGTTGACACATGACTTATCTGATGGAGACCAAACTAGTGCTAATAGTATAGCAAGTGATTACAATTCCCAGGCATCAAATGAAATGACCACAGAAGGGGAGGAAGATAACTTTGTAAAATCAAACCATTTCTCTGCAAACTTTGTTAGAAAAGCCACTGACAGACTCTATGGTAAATCAAAAGTCATTTCACGTGGCCAACCCCCTTTGAGTAATGACACATCAAGGGGTGATAAAACTTGCAGTGTTAAAAATGAACTGTTAAATATTTCTGGCCTAACAAAGGGTGAAACATTTAAAACATCACAAATCAACAATTCACATTCTGAAGAAGAAGGGGTGTTCATTGAAAAAGGGAGATGGCTTCTCAAAGAGAACCATTTAATAAGGAAGTCTCCACCTTTAAATCTCATAATGTCTGGAAATCTGGACACATCAGTCGATACAACATTTGACAATACAAGTGATGATATGGCATCCCCACATGTTTGTGCTCTGCATTCAGTACCTCCACTGTCTGAGATGTCATCCTCTGAAATTGAGGAGATGATTAAACCAAAGGCCACATGCAATTATTTCAGCATGCCTCATGCAAGTGATTCAGAACCATTCTCAGACCTAATCAGTCTTGAAAGTAAGCAAGGCCATGCTTCTAGGGGTTCCAATCTTATTCAAAAGACTGAAAGTGACAAACGATCAGTTAGAACTTCTGCAAAGTTGAGTATGAAAGTCGATGATGATGATTCATCGTTTGCATCAGTGGGCATTCATATGTTTAATAACAAAGTTGGTCCCCTGGCACAGCCATTGCCTGACAGGATACTTGAGGAGCAGGGACCTGGAGAAGCTGCTAGAATCAACAGAGCTCTTCCAAATCCAGACTCTCTAGATAAGCTTCATTTACTCTGTGGCCAACATTGTCCAATTCTGACTGCTGTCATTGAACCGAGCAATGAAGGAAGCAGAAGGTTCATATATCGGAAGAAAACCGATCTGGAAAATCAAAGGATACCTTACTTAGAAGATGGTTGTACTATTAGGAAATATGAGTGTTTAATGACTGAAAGTGGAACTTGCATGGAATTAAATAAAGTAATAATTGATAGCATTGTTGATGACACCAGTAATTGGTTTAAAACCCCAAGTATTTACAATAAAATCAACAGAATTAAATTGGGCCTTGATGCAAAATATTTAGGGACAAGCGATAAAATCTTAAAATTGCCTTTGCACACTGACAAAGGAGAACTTGTACACAAAGATAAGCCATATCTTTCTGAAGTAATTATTGAGGTGAAGAAAAAATATATAAAAAATATTGTAAAACGATGGTTCATGAAACAAAAGATGCAAAATAGTATCAAAGCCATCAAAGAAAAGATTAATCGTTGGTCAGTTCAAGCACAGAAAGTGGAAGATCCTTTGAGTGGACAGACTGATTCATACATTCTTAGTGCAAGAATAAGCATAGCCAATAATAATATTATTGTTCCTTTATTGGAAAGTGAAATTATAAGTTTAGTCTTCCCTTCAGAGGACTTCAACAGAAATGATGTCGCTTTTAATTCTGAGAAAGAACAATTCTGCGGCAGTCAAAAGCCAAGGTGTGGCAACAACAATAAATAAAAGAAATGATTCAGTGACTATGATGAGGGAAATTATTTTTATAGTCTTAAATATTGTTATACTTAGCAGTGGAATGTAAGGAAAAATAAAATGTTCAATTGGGATGGTGCTAAAATGAAGTTTAACATTTATAGGACAAAATTACATGAAAGAAAAATAGTTCAAGTAGCAGAAAGTGCATTAGTCCTTAAACAAAGAATGGCTTTTAAACAAGATGTGAATCATTGATCAGATTTAACAGGGTCGTAAAATTAAATTTGAATGTACCTACAGCACAAGTACTTTTGGCCCATGAGCCCGTGCCACCCAGTTGAATGGTGGGATGAAACTACTGCCCCGAGGAAACCCACGCTGACATGTGGAGAATGTGTAAACTCCTAACAGCTCATGATTTGAACCCCTGGTCTCGATCGCTGGCACTATAACCATGTTGCGCTAACCGCTACACTAACTGTCTTGCCCAAAATATTTTGCATTTCAAAAAAGAACATCTGATTATTTTTGTATTAATTATTAAGTTGTCCCTCCAAAATAAGTCTGAGAATATCATGGTGCTAATCTTTTGCATGGCTCTATTCAAAGTTACTTGTTTTCAAATGTATATTTCTTCAACAGTCGACTGGATTGTTTGCATCTATCTTTGATAGTTGAAGCAAATAAAATAGCAACCACTGACTTAATTTCACAAAATATTTCTATTAAGTTTTATACACAACGTGGAAGTGGTTTCTATAGCATCATAATTGTGAAGTTTCTTCAAGAAAGGAGACCAATCTGATTGCTACAGGAACATCATTATTGTCATGCACTCTCCTGACTGGCTCCTCCTACTGGACAAAATGCTGCTCCCAGATTACAGGGTGGATTCCATCCATCAAGTGGCACAGTGGACATTCTCTTTCCGCATGCGTCAACTTCAAGAGAAATGCATGGAGTATCAGCAACCTTTGACCTCAAAGGTCTGATTTCATTTGCGAAGAAGAACTGCAAGCATTCTTCTTAAATGTGGTTGCCTGCAGAAACTTGTATTTATCTTGTGTTTGTTCTTTTGGTTTGTAAACTATGATATTTACCAGTAAATACACAGTAAACCCAATCACAGAGCAGACTGATGTCAGGTAAGGCTTCCCAATTATTTTCTCAAACTTGCTTGGTGCATCCTGCCAATGACAAGCTTCCTGTTGAAGTCAAACTAATCAACAAGTCAAATAGGAAACTATTGATCTATATCACTCTTTGTGAGAACCAATTCCCTGTCATTGAGGTGGAGTAAATATACCATGCTAACTATACATGCATACAGAGGCCTAACATCCAAGGCATTATTGATTTGTTCAGGAAATCAAGCATAGGCAAAAATACCATTCTACATTCAGAAAATAAAAGTTCTATCCCAGAGCTTCCTTGCTGTATAACTGAACACTTCTCATACCTCAGGAGTCACCTCTCAACAAGGACAGTCATCGATGATGAAATTGGCTATTGTATTTGTTGCACCACCACAGCCTTTGGTCATCTGAAGAAAAGTGTGCTTAAAGGCTAAAATCTCAGATGCAAAGGTCTTGGTTTCCAAAGTAGCAGTGACCCCTGCCCTCCAAGACATGGATGATCTACAGCATGAACGTCAAAACTCTGGTGATATTTGCTGTTTCCGCAAAACCAAGCAAATGTTCTCCCAAACCATCATTGAGAATGCTGAGATGCTATTTACATTTAGTTGACTCTTTCATTTGAATGCCTGACTTCAGATTCCTAAACTCTGTCACAGCAAAAGAGTACTATATGAACAGTAAAGAAGTTTCAAGGATGCATTCAAAGCCTCCTTGAAAATGTGAATCATTGCCACTGGCTAATGGAGAATCTATTCATAAGAAAGGGACAGCAGTCCAGAGTAAGTAGCAGAAGGAATGTAACATTTCCAAAGCTACCCACTATCTGCCCAAATTGTGTCAGAATCTCATATTGGCCTCACTAGTCATCTGAGAATCCACAGAATATGACAATGTGGTTAGTATGGTTGTTATTCTTGTAGATGACATTGAAATTAATGATATTGTAGTCGGTGAAGAAGGTTATCTAAGATTACAACAGGATCTAGATGAATTGGGAAAGAGGTCCAAAGACTAGCAAATGAAATTTAACTTGAACAATTGTGAGGTAGAGCACTTTAATAGGTTATCTCAGGGGAGGACTTCAATGGTGAATGTTAGGGCCATGGGTAATTTTGAAGAACAAAGACTTGTTCATATTTGATAAAAATGGTGACACAGATGAAGTGGAGAAAGCATATGGAATGTTTGCCTTCATCAGTTAGGTAATTGAATACAGTGGCAGGGAGGTCATGATGTAAATGTACAGGATGTTGGTATGACTGCACTTGGAATATTGTGCTTATTTTGGGTTGCCCAGCTATAGTAAAGATATTGTTAAGCTGGAAAATGTACAAAAAAGATTCATGAGCATGTTGCCTGGGTTAAGGGGGGTGAATTCTAAGGACAGACTGGAAGTTTTCTGCCTGTGGAATAGGAGGCTAAAGAGGGACCTGAAAGAGATGGATGAGATCATGGGGTTTTTAAGAAGTTAGAAGTCATGGCCTTTTCCTCCATAGTAAGTGAATCTAAAACGAGAGGTCATAGATTTAAGGTGAGAGGGGAAAGGTTTAAAGGAAGGAGGTGAGTATGTAGACTGAGCTTCCTGGGGCTGTGGTAGAAGGGGGGGGGGCAATGTTAAATTCAAAAATAATTTAGACAGATACATAAATAGGGAAGATCTCAAGGGATATGGGCAAACTCAGGCAAATAGGACTAACATGGTTGGCATGGACAAGATGGGCTGAAATGCCTGTATTCACACTGTGGAATTCTAGGGCTCTAATCTTGGTGATCTGTTGACAAATGGAAGGAAAGGAAGCATCACTTTGTTACTACCCATCTGTTTAGTACAATCTTGGTACATCCAAGATTTCTCAATGTGCATATATTTATTATTAAAAACAGGAATAAAATGTAAAGATCATGTGAACAAGGATGCAAGAGGCTGCCGAGAGCAGAAGAGTTCCCAGGGGTCCCTTGGTGCTGAGGGCTTCCTGATCGTGTTGGAGGTTTGGATCTGATGGTTTGTACTGAAGTCTGTGTAGCTGAAAGGCTGTGGGAGCGTTGAAGGCAAATCCAAGGACACTCAGGGTCTCTTTTGCTTCATTCTCTGATTGTAAAGGGCACTGGACAATTTCTGCTGATGGTGAATCTTTGTTTGCCTGATGGCAGACTAAATGCAATTTCATGTAATATTACATGACAATAAAAGAATGTTGAATTATAACCGAAGTACGATGTTAAAATTAGAAAGATCGAAAGAGAATTGTAACTGCACCAGGGATTTCTGTTATGATTACATACACGTAGGGTTGTGTGCTGAACTAAAGACAAAGCATGAGAGAATCATTGTATTACTATCAAAGGATTGTAAAAACCTGTCGGAAAATGACAGCTAATGGAAGGGAGGGTGATCCAGGCAAGTTGTAAAATAAAGGACAATATGTGGAAATATGAGTCCATATTTCAAAGTATTCAAGATTGTTTCCTTGTAATCTGACAGAGATTAATGGAAAAAAAAGACAAGGTAGTGAGGGGTGGAACTCTCCTGAGAAGACCCTCACCCAAAGTGAGCGCCGGCATAACTATAATAAAAGAATGGTATCTGAAATATTAAGGCTTTCGTGGAGCCTAATTACTAAATGATGTCATGAAAGAGAGATGAGTGGGGCGTTCCCTCTTTTGTAATGTCGATCACAACTCATTCAGATATTTTTGTCACTCACATTCAAACGTTTTGTGGTGTATCCTGAAAATGATTTGAGCCATTCTTACTCAGCAACCATCGACCAAAATGAAGCACAGTGTACAAACAAGGAAAAATAATGGCAATTCAATAGCCCAGCTCACAAACATTTAACAAATGCAGAGATCTTAAGAGAGAGCAATTATTTTACAGAATTATTTGTTTGATTAATAATTTTGACATAATAGGAGTGGTGATCATAAATTTAGCCAGCAAATTTGGAAAGGTAATTTGTGAGACTAGATCCCATAGATTCAAAGGTACTTGTAATAAAACAGGAAGCCAGAAACAAGATGACCAGTGATGGAGAAATAGAAAAGTAGAAGAAGGATAAGGATTCATGATGAATTTGGAAGTAAATTATAGACTCTGCCTTCCCCACCCCGAATGATCCATGTCCCTGAACAGAAGGATGTCAGATGAGTGAGTAGGATTGTAGCTGACACATCCTTGATGAAATCAGATTTAGCTATTTTGTAAGTGGAAGGTGGGAATTGAGAAGAATTGAAACTGAACATAACAAATGGAAGAATTATTACTTTAGCAGCAGAAGACAAGACAGGGATGAAGAAACATTAATTTGCAAATGTGGAATTAGGCAGTCTTTGAAACTGGGCAGATATGATTTCAGAAACTCATCTAAATAGAATTAAAATGCACAATTTGCAAACCATTTTGTTGAGCCTTCGGTCAAGACCACAGAGAAAGATAATGGATGGCCTTGGTCTTGGCACCAATTTTCATGGCATTTGAGGTAGAGATGGAGAAAGCAGAAGAGATTAGAGAAAAGTAGCTGATGGTGAGGAGGAAGGGAAGGTTTGTTTTAAAATGCAGATAAACTTGGAATTGTAAGCAGTTTTGGACTCTGTACTGCCATATGCCTTGTTATATACCAAAAACCATTGTGAGATGAAATTTTTCACTCCCTAATTTTAAGGGAATGGAGATGGGAGCTATACAAAGTGTTTAAGTGCGAAGGAGTAGATATTTCAAAGGAGTCAAGGACATACAAGGAAAAGTTGGGAGTATATTTGTGCAGGCCAGCAGCTACTGAAATGTCATTGTGAATGTGGGCTTAAAGGCTAAACTGTAATTAATTGGAAGGAATACAACGTGATCAGAGATTACTTTGTGAGTGACACAATATTAGAGAAGACAGGGCGATTTTTAAGTACTGTATTACCTTGAACAATAAGATCAAAGTATTAATTACAGTTTCAGGATATTGGAAGATACCTGAATAGGTTGTGGGCCATTAGAGATAAACTGCTCTTGGAAATTTTAGACTCCCTTTTTTAATCTGACACTGCATGCTAAGTGATCTCTAGTGTTATGAATATTCTTTTAATTTATTCATTCAGGAACCATAGACTAGTGGTTCTCAACCTTTATCTTTCCACTTACATACCACTTTAAGTAATCCCTCTGCCATTGGTGCTCTATGATTAGTATGGGATTGCTTAAGGTGGTATGTGAGTGGGAATGGAAGAGTGAGAATCACTGTTTTAGACCCAAATGTTACTGAAATATTTTGCTTGAGAAAAATTGTCATTAGCCCATTTCCTTTGGAGTTATGAAGCTGCGCACATAAGTCAATTAGGTACCCATGGCATAGGGAATTTTTAAAGTGGTATGTGAGTGGAAAGAAAAAGGTTGAGAACCACTGCCATAGACAAAACCAACATTTATTGCCATGAATTTTGTGGATTATTAGGGGATTTCAAGGGGTAATTATGTGTCAACCACATAAAATGTTGCTAGTTTGGTGGTAGAAACTGAGAGGCAAGTGACTTCTTCTGCCTTCAGTGCAGGTATTGGCTATAAGCTTTTCCGCCCCATTGGAGGAAAGGGGCTTTGCTCCGCCTTTGACTGGCACCCAGAGTTGTATGTGGGAACCTTTATTGCTGGCAAGGTCAAATTAGATTTCCATTTCTATTTACCTTAAAACTTTTGTTTCTAAAGCTTTATCAGCAGACAGATAAAATTCAGTTATACTAAAATAATTTTTGTTGACTCTTCCTTGTGCTGGCTGTGACCTGGCTAAATTGAAAATTGACCATGATCCACTAGATATTTTTTTTCCCCAGAACTGTTTTATTCATGTTGGAGACTGCTTAAGGAATTAATTTCAGTCACCTGCATAGAATTTTGGAGTGAAGCCATAAAAAACTTTCTTTCTAACTTGAATTGGTTTACAATTTAAATCAAAATCCTATAGATTTAAAACACATCGGTGCAGGCAAATATTCATTTTTATTAGTCAAAAGGTTTATTTCCTACTTATCACGTGTTGACTTGTTATATTTCATACTTTACTTTAAATTGATAATGAGCCAATCAAGAAATGTTTAATATTTAATGGGTTAACATAAAATGCATTTTACACCACTTCTCCTAGAATTGCAACTTTACAACATTCAGAATCCCATTTTAAGCATACTTCACATACTTACACATGGGAATCCTGAGAAATTTAGCAATCCTAATTTGTCCTCTGGGTGTGAAAGTATGTTTTCTCTTTTGTAATGGAGTGCAACATTATGCTAAAGTCTCTTTGCATTCCTGTTGACTATTGTAAGTTTTGAGAGATTTGTAACAGAAGAATCTAGGTTAAGCAATGGAAAATCTAGTTCCCTACTGTTTAAGCACACTACCAATGAAGCAGCCGCAATAACTTTATCAAGAAAATAAATGGCTCAAAGCTTGTTTCTTTGCTGGCACAGAATATAGAACTTAATTTATAATGCTCACTGTAATATCTCATCTTAAACCTGACAGCAGCTGATGTAATTCAATAAATGTTTTGATGCTTTGTAAGAAACAAGTTAAAATGTCATGCACATTACTGAAATGAATTTTATATCTGATATTTATATTATTTACAAATTGAAAATAATTATTTAATGCATGAACTGTTTTGCTCTTTCCACAGAAGTTATTGTCAATGCATAATTTGTTTTTCCATTTGTTTCAATGTGCCAATTACTTGGTGAATATGTCACTCATTTGACTGTAATTTGGGGTGTCACCTTACCTCTACCATATATGTAGCCAGTAATTTATCTCACAAAGTTTGTGTGATCTGCCCATGTGCTTCTTTGTGCCACATAATTAAAGTGGCTGGTATTGTCTTCCTGGAGAGATTGAAGAAATTTTTGATACTGGAGATCAGGATTGAACCAGGCTCACTGGAGCTGTGAGGCAGCAACTCTATTAACTGTGGCATCCTGTGTTTACCATAGGAAATTCAAAATGTGAATATTTGCAAGTATATGGATTAAAGGCTTCTGATAATGTCTTGTAGAATAATAGTTGATGTTGGCTGTTTGATTTTTCCTTCCTGTGGGGAAATTGCCTGGCTTCTGCTTATTGTCTCTGTGTGCTTTTGCGGCTAGAATTAGCACTGCAATGTGACAAATTATAATACTAAAGATGTAATTACAATTTAACTGCCAGAAATCTTGTGGAAATTATGGAATTCTTAGAAAATTACAAGTTGATTCTATAAAGTTCACTTTGCAGTTTATAACTGCACACCACTCTGACTGAGTTAAAGTTATCTTTTGCTGAACTGAAATCTTCATAAAAGATCAAATGTGGTGTAGGAATGGTGAGTTATAACAATGATTATGTACAACACTCCCAGTTTTTTAAATTAAATTTATGTAGGGATTTGGAGCACAAAATAAACTCTCCATGTAGCTTCCAAATCTAATTGCTCTTGAGATGGTGAGAACCATTTGTTTTATTGTTGCAGTCCCTCTGGTGAAGGTATTCACAGCACTATTGGGGAGGCAATTCCAGGGGTTAGATCCAGTAACAATGAAGGAATAGCAATACCCCTCCAACTCGGAGGATATGGGGGAAAAGGCTGGCAACTGGAAGTAGGTGTGAGTGTAGTTCATCTTAGGGTGGAGTCGCAGAACAGACTCGATGGGCCAAGTGGCCTACTTCTGTTCCTTTATCTTGTGAACGTGCATGAATGCCATATTCAACAATATCATAATTTTGTAGTTCATACTGAATTATATTTTGGTACAAGAGAGATAGCTTTTTAATAGTTGTGTATTTGACATAATGTTTCCATGTGAAGTGAAGTATATACCAATGTGTTATTCAGAATAGCTGTAATGATAGTGTTATTTTCATTTTAATTATGTGCTCATAAGTTGTGGCATTTCAATCTGAACACTTCAATCAAATATGGTTGTTCAGACTATTTGTAATGACCTACAAATTCAATTCGATTGAAATTTTGACAGTGTGCATTAAAATAGATGAAATGATGAGAACTGTTTGTGCTTGGACTTGAATTCATATCTATGTCATGTGTAAGGATTTTAACATTTCTGAAATTTTGCATCAACATGTCAATGATGAACTTCAGGAGTGTCAAGACCAATTGAAGAAAACTGGTGCTGACTGTGGTACTTAAAGGAATGAACTAATTAAAACAGGCATTTCATTCATTGAAAATGTTAGACTGGGCACAAGAAAAGACAAGCAGATTTGGAAATCCTTGTTAAAGATGTTGAAATCAAGAATCAGGTCGTGAATGACAGACAGCCAAGAAAGTCAGTCAGGACATGAATGAAGTGCACACTACTCTGGCTGAACTGAAATCTTCATAAAAGATCAAATGTGGTGTAGGAATGGTGAGTTATAACAATTGCCTTGGAGATCAACGCCTAGAAATGTGCAGATGTGAGCTGGTTCCAATGGTATAAAGTTTAATGGTTCAGAACATGAAATCAAGGTCAATGAGCACATCTACAAATCCAAACCACCAACATCCACCCCCCCACCCCCCCCACCCACCTGTTCTGAGCATCAGTCCTCTCACACTTGCCTAACAAATGGCTATGCATTAGATTTCTAGGTCATTAGAGTCAAATGAATCAGCCTATCAATGAAGGCATTGCTAAACCAAATAGTAAGTCTCTAACATTTTTTGCCTTATGCATTTAAAAATCAACAGAATAAAATGTCATCTTTCAACTTCAGTGCAATCCTTAAGTTTTCCAGTGCCCCCAGACCTCATTTTACATAGCTGCCCTGATTGAATAGAAAGAAACATCCTGGATTTATATTGAATCTTTACCAAATACATTCAAACAAATGGCATTACAGCAGGTTCTCACTTTGTTCTTTGAAAGTGCTACTTTAAGTGAAATAACATTAAACAAAATAAATTTTACCATAAGCTCAATGATTAAAAATAGGAGTTATGTTCCTCTGGTTTATTGCTCTGAATGTATTTATATAGACTTAATCCAGGATTTTTATTTTTTTTGCATAAATCTCTCTGATGCTAGTCCTCATTGATGGGCTGGCAGTGGAAAGGGTTAACAACCTGGCTGTGAACATCTCTGAAGCTCTGTCCTGGGTCCTCCATGTCGATGCAATGATGAAGAAAGCTCACCAGCAACTATACTTGGTGAGGAGTTTGAGGAGATTTGGAATGTCACCAAAGACTCTTGCAAATTTCGATAGGTGTGCCGTGGAGAGCATTTTGGATGGTTGCATCGCTGTCTGGTATGGAGGTGCCAATGCACAGGACAGGAAAGGACTGCAGAGGGTTGTGAAGTCAGCCAGTGCCATCCAAGGCATCAGTGTTCACTCCATTGAGGATTTCTACAAGAGGTATCGTCTTAAGAAAATAGACTTTGTCATCAAGGCCCCTCATCACCCAGGCCATATGGCCTTCACACTGCTACCATCAAGAAAAAGATTAAGCAGCTGAAGATGAAGCATCTTCCCCACTGCTATCAGATTTCTGAGGGGACAGAGAACTTAAGACACTACTTCACTTTTGCACTTATTGCTATAAATTACATTTAAAAATAAAATTATTTGCACTGTGTAACTGCTGCAAAGCAATGAATTTCATGACATGTTCATGACAAGAAATTCTGCTCTGATTATGATGCAGAAGGGTCTAAAATGTTGACATAATATCCATTATTAACATGAAAAAATGTTAAGGGCTAATTCATCGGAAATTTTCCAGAACTGCTTTTCCTTAACACTACCTCAGTTCTAGGCAATTCCATTATCTATCTTATGCAGCCCTATAATGGATGCCCTCTAATGAAGTACCTTACTGCATAAATATCAAACTTGTCTAATGATCTTCAACTCTAATTCATTCTTTTGTAAGATCCAAACCATGAAATTTTGTTCCTGTCCCATATTTTTATAATGTTTCTTGCATATCAGATTTAATTAATTTGTCACTTTTTAATTAGTTGCTCCCTTATTGGAGTCAATATGATGGACATGGTTCAAGGACATTTTAATTATCACGTAATAATACATGGAGAATGTAACATAAATGATAGATTTTAACTTTTGTCTGCCTAGAAATAGGAGAAAGAGAAGTAAAAGAGAGTCACTTCTGTTTTCACTGCATGTCCATGGATTCGCCTCCAATGCTCCCTCAAATTCTGCAGCCGAACAGACTCATGTTTGATCCATCGCCAACCCGAGCTCCAGATTCAAATCTCTGATGTGACCAAGAGGCCTTCAGCACCTGAGGCCCTTCAGAAGCCTTTATTGCCCTCAGTACCCTCTTGAAATTCCCATGAGCCAGTGTCCAGCAGCCCACAACCAGTAGGGATAACTGACTGCAAATTGTCCGCATCCTGTGCAAGTCCTTCAGCCACTGAGCCCCTCTGCTGTGGCAGTCAAGTCCTGTAGGGTCATCTTCCAGGTTTATCCTTTTCAAATAGGGTTGTTCTTTCTATTTCTAGTGCCCTGCACCAGTCCACTGCTTCATCAGAGTCTGCAAAACTCATGGCTGCTGCTTAGCACAGGCGCTGCCATCTTGGGTACAGACTCCACATTTGCAGGATTTCACCTACAAACACCACTGGTTCCTATTACAAGCTATTTAAAGCCTGCATGGATCTAAAGGCATTAGGACCAGATCGCTGAATCATTCAAATCACACTGTGTCTCCATTCTCCGCTCTCCCGGGCTCACATGAGTGGCAGTACTGCCATTACAGCTCTGGCAACACTGCCATTTTAAGTATTTACATGAATTTCTCAGAATAATTAATACTTATGATTGGTAACCAAAAAGAATTGGTACTAAGGATGAAAATGAGAATGGTGTAATTAAGCATATCAGTCAGAATATAACACTAGATTAATTTTATTCAGCAAACTTTTTTTAAGCATGACTTGAATGCCTGCAAGCATTAATGTCCTTCCTATTTTCACCCTAGGAATTAAACAGAAGGTAACTGTTCACACCAGTGATCTACCAACGGCAGGTACAACTTCTCAGGTCCATTTAGCTTTCTATGGTGACAAGGGAAATTCAAGAACACTTTTGCCTTATGGAAAGTTGCACGGGAAGTTTCAAAGTGGGCAAAAAGATTTTCATTGCATGTACTAATTGAATATGATCTGATTACAGGATAGGATGTAGATTTTCATTAAGAAGGATGGTTTACATCTGACTGTAAATATGTTAATGTTGTTGAGATTCTGGAGTTCCTGTCGAAAGCTTCAGGTTACTTCTGGGATATTTCAAAAGGAGTGTCAGAATTCTATGATATTTACATTTAAATTAGAAGACTTTTGTAATTATAAATGAACTCATGAATATTGCCAAACACTTTAGTGTGCTTTGTTGACATTTTTTAAAACATTTTCGTATTTTCCGTTCCAAATATATATAAAAAAGTTTAACTCTTTCCTTTGTTTTATTTATATGTAATTATTTAGTTTTTGCTTATTATTCTTCCTAGGATGAAATCTTAACTGTTGAAAATTCATGTTGAATGTGCAACAATCACCATAAAATTACCAGGTAGAAAAATATAAACACATGAGCAGGGTGGAAGCTGGTGATAATATAAAATAAAAACCTGGAAACACGAAGCAGGCCAGGCAGCATCTATGAAAAAAGAAATAAGTTTCAGCCCAGGTTCTTTGTCAGAACTAGAAAAGAAGGAATGTATGTTAACTTTGATTAAGCAGAGAAGTTGGGGTTTGAGGGGACAGAGAATAAAGGAACTATGTCTGATAGGGCAAGACTGTATGAGTTAACGTAGCAGTTAGAACAGAAGTTAGAAGAATATTATGCCTCTTTGTTCACGTAATATGCTGGTAATGACAGTAATAAATAGAAATGGCCAGTGCTGATACAGACTGAAAGAAAGTGAGAATGACCTAAAGTTGAAGAATTAAATATGAAAAACAGAAGGCTGTAGCATGGGCAGATAGAAGAAGAAGTGTTGTCCTCAAAGTTGTAATGGGCCTCGTTGTACCACTGCAAAATGCCACAGATAGAGAGTGGGCAGGGGGTGCACAATTAAAGTAGCAAGATACTCAGCGTCACTCATGTTGATTGAGTGCAGGTGCTCTACAAAGCAATCATTCGATCTGTGATTGGCTTCTTCAGTAAAGAGGGGACCACATTGTGAACACTATATGCAGTGTACTACAGATGAAGTGAAAATTAATCGCTGCTTCACTTCAATTCATTTTATTTGTCATTTTAAATCAAACTGCAAATGCAGTGCTCAGTTAAAAAAAATAGCATTCCTCCAAACCATGGTGCAACAGAAAACAACATGAGACAACACAAAAACAGCGTAAGACAGCACAAGACAAAACAAACAAAAACGACACTACAACCTAAATAAAACTACAGAAAGTGAAAAAAACTGCAAACAATTCAGTAATTAATTAAAAAAAAACTAAACAATAGGCACAATAGAGACAAGTCATATTATAATACTCTGGATATTAAAAGTTTGATAGCTTGAGTGAAGAAACCGCCACATAGTTCACAAGCCTAGGACCCTGAAAGCTTCGACACCTATGCCAATGGCAGGAGGAGGAAGAAGACTTCACATGAGCATGTGTGTGGTCCCCTACAAGCTGCCAGCCTCCACAGAAACAGTGCACGATGAAAAGATGCCCGCAATGGCAGAATAGAGACCCAACAACCTCCTCAACCAACCTTGCCATCTGCACGGGGCCCTGCGATCTAAGATGACGCAACCTCCAGAACCCCTGAACCAGGCACATGATACAGTCACTCCAGACGCCATGACACACCCTCCACAGAACACGCCATGACAGCCCCACCTCAGCTACCGGCAATAAGCGATGCTGAAGACTGGAGGCTGTATCCCCACAACAGTCAAGGTTATGTAGCTTCCCCCTGAAGGTTTGTTATTGCTCGGCGATTCCATATTGCAACAATGTCTCATGATGCCTTACTTAAGAAGTTACAGTAGCATTTTGGATTCCTTGATGATGGGATGGAAGAGATGAAAGGACAAATGTTGCACCTCCTGTGGTTGCCTGTAAACGTGTCATAAGATGGGGAGTGGTAGATGAGAATGGAAGAACAGACCAGGGAGCCACAAAAGAAGTGATCCTTAAGAAAGGCTTTGAGAAGAATTAACAGGAATAGATGTTTGATGGTGGGAGATCTTGTTGCACCTGGTGAAATTTACAATGGAAATTCCATTGAATTAAGAAGCTAGTCTGAAGGAGGTTGATAACTGGGAGAATTAAGATATTGCTCTGTCTTGAAAAAAAGCAGGAATGAAAGCAGAGGTGTAGGAAACTGATGAGATGCCCTCAATTGCTCTTTCCACTATACTGGACAGAAGCCATGGCTCAACTCGAAGCATCTAAAAATTTTAATGTTGTTTGAATGTCAAGGGAAAATAATTAGACTCACCCTTGTTGGAGATGGAAATTTCCTGAATATGTTATGTATCAAACGCCTGCATCTAGCTACTCTTCAACTATACTCCACCTTCAATACATTCTCTCCCTCAATGCTGGTCAACAAGCTCTAAATTCTGGGCCTTTGTACTTCTCTCTCCAACTACATCCTTGACTACCTCATCTGAAGACCACATCAGTATGAATTGGAAACAGCATCTCTTCGTCACTGACAATCAACTCAGGTACACCTCAAAGATGTTTGCATGGCCCACTGCTCCAATCACTCTACACCCATGACTCTCTGGCAAATGCCTTCTATAAATTTTCCAATAACACCGCAGTCATTGACAGAATTACAGACAGCAATAAGACAGCATACAGGAGGGAGATTGATCAGCTAGATGAGTGCTGTCACAACAACAACATTGTCCTCAACATTAGCAAAACTAAAGAGCTGATTGTGGACTTCAGAAGGAAATCAGGAGAATGCAAACCAGTCATCATTGAGGGGTCAGCTGTTGAGTGGGTCAAGAACTTCAAATTCCTGGGTGTCAAAATCTCTGAGGATGTCTTGGACTTTCATAACAATGCAATCATGAAAAAGGCTCACCAGTGGCTATACTTTGTGAAGAGTTTGATCAGAGAGTTGTTAACTCAGCCATTGACATCATGGGCACCAGTCTTCACTCCATCAAGGACATCCATGAGACCGTGTATTAAAAAAACAAAGCCGCTCCTTAAGGACCCTTGCCACCCAGACCATACCCTCTTCCCACTCCTACCATCAGGGAAAAGATACTGGAGCCAGAGACAAGCACCCAGTGGCACAAGGATAGCTTCTTCTCTGAATGAAAAATAAAGCACAGACACTACCTCACATTATCCCACTTTTCTTTTTTTTTTCAATATTTTCTTTTTGATTTTGAATAGACTCATAACAATTCAAACAACCAATACAATTCCTTTCAACACTAGTATAACATACAGAGTCTGTATTTATCCTCCCTCCTCCCACCTCCCCACCATCCCATCCCCATGCAACTGGAAATACTATCATATAATTTAAACTGATGGAGTCAACGATCCCTAGAGAAACACAGGAAAAAACCTAGGAAATAAACAACCAGGGTGTCTAAATTTAAAAAAAATGGTAAGGAACACAAAAGAAATAACTAAATCCAAAACTTAAAAAAGCATGTTGACTGTGTTATGTTCTTCTTCCGTAATCCCACTCATTTCCCTGGTGTAATAGGTTATTGCAATGCCCATAATTCGAAGGGCGGGGGTGGTGGTGGGGTTAGTCAAATTTGTCTACTAATGTATTTCAAATAGGGTTGCCAACACTGTGCAATATTTCCTCCTTAGATTGTACATGATTTTCTCCAACTCTGCATTTCCACATTCCATCGTGTGGTATTTAATTGGGAGTCGGACTTCCACGTAACCGCTATACACTTCCTGGCTACTGACAAGTCGACTTTGACAAACTGAATTTGGCATTTGGAGAGTCTAAAACTCACATCCCCAATATCTCCCAGAAGGTACAACTCCAGATCCTGTGGAAAATCCACTATTGTAATTTTTTTCTGAATTTCCCCCAGGTCCTCCCAGAAGGATCTCACCCTTGTTCATACGCAGGTAGAGTGGACAAAGGTTCCAATCTCCACAACACACCTAAAGCACATTTCCAAAATTATCCAATTTTTCTTGCACTACTTATTTATTTTTGAAATGCAATTTATAGTAATGTTTGCACTGTAATGTTGCCACAAAACAACACATTTTGTGACATGTTCATGACAATAAACTCTGATTCTGAATATATGAAATTGTAGTGGCCTCTGCAGTAGAGCTACTAAAGAAATACAAACACATGCCAGGCTAGTCAACTGAAGACTGATTTAGTGAAGGTTTAGAGGCTTCTTTATCTAGTGTGTGTCCCGGGTTCCACAGGACAAGGTGAGACTTCACAATGAGATTTCTGCCGATCCACGGGACCAGCAGGTTTAAATCTAGCCTTGTAAGTGTGCCGCGCCTTCTGGCAGGAAACTCAACAGCTTAACATGCCATTCCTCGGCACTCAATATCCCTCAAGTGCGGTCTATTAGGTGGGTAGGCAGATGTCCACATTAGGGTTCCGCACGCCGGTGACAGTTTGCATTGCCGCGTTGTGCACCTGCTTGGCCCTCTACAAAATGTTTATTTTTTGGGTCCACATATAAATATTAAGCAAGATCACATTTTGTTGTTTATTTACTGGCAATAATAATTTAATTATTGGATAGTGACGTGTGAGCTATTTCTGACATCTTTTTTTTTGAAGAATCTTAAGATGCCTTTTATAATTCAAAATGTTTAATAAGTACAGTCCAACTCTGATGATCCAAAAGTTTGAACCCAGAAGTGATGTCCATTTGCCTCTGAAAGATTTTGGATAAATGAGGATATTCAAAAATAATCAGAAATCCTCATTTATCCAAATTTTTTTTTCAGAGCTTAACTGACCTCACAGGTTGAAAAAAAATTCACCCAACCTGAAATTAACGACGATTGTCCTTGTTTCAGGTAACTCTCTCCCCTCCCTTTTTTCATTTCTTCTTTACCTTCCCCTATTGACTTTTCTCTGCAACTCTCCCTCTCAAACTGCGTGCCACTGTCTCCCAGCCACAAGCTTCATCAAGGTGAGTGGCATCCTGGGTAGGAGCAGATCTCGAGCAGGAGCATGGACCTCAGTGGGGAGGTGTCGGTGATTGTTGGCGGCAGTTGAGGAGGGGGGGGGAAGAGTGCACAGGTGAAGAGGGGCTGTGTCGGGCTCCAACATCAAGAACCAAGAGCCGAAACCAGAACAGTCCCTGCTGGAATGACCCCAGAGGGAGAGAGGAGCCCGCCGACTCCCCAGTGAGTGTTCCACCAGCCGAGGAAGCCTCCCCGGGGATTGGCAGCAGCAGTGGGGACATGTCAGGGATTGGTTGCGGTGGTTGGCAGTGGTGATGGGGATGATTCGGGGATTGTAAGCAGCCAGCAATTTTTTTTAGTGAGAATTAAACATTATTTTAATGCTTAAAAAGCCTTCCCTTATTATTTGTTGTTGTTTAAACATTGATAGAAGTGATTTGCTGTTGCTTCTGGGCTGTTTTTTTGAAATGACCAATTATCCGAAAAATTCAGTAATCTGAAATAGGTCTGGCCCTGACCATTTTAGACAATCAGAGTTGTACCCAACATATTTTATCATGGAAATGTGGGGATGGGAAAAGAATGATTAGACTGTTTTATTTCTGTCATGGACTTTTCCCATCTTTAATACCCTTAATTATTCTGTGTTAATTCTTCTTTATTCACAAGATAATAAAGTAAGAATTCAAGGTATTCTTTTTCACTATTCATGAAAATCCTGCAGTTTGCATGCACAATATTAGCTCTTATTCCTCCAAATTAACCATCTCATTCCATATCTACTCCTATCATTTTAAACCATCTGGAGTGGTGGTGTTCATTCTACACACCTCTGGATACAATTGGTAATAGTCTGTGACTACAAATTAGTCCTTCCCTTGACATTGGAATAGGTCAGCACCTACCATCTGGTAAGGTCTGTGTGGTGCTGGGTGTGGCTTTTGTTGTTCTGCAAGATTGCTTGCTTGATATTTCCAGCATATTGTACAGTTTGACACCTCATTTGTTATATCATTATTGATTCTTGGCCAGTTCATCACCTCTCATGCTCTTTTCTTACACTTTTCGATTCTGAGATGTCCTCCATGGATCCTTTTTAGTATCTCTTTTCTCAGATTCTTTGGGATAAGGATTTTACTTCCTTTGTAGATTATGTCTTCAACTTCTGAGAGTTCCGCCCTGCAGTTCCAGTATCCTGCAATGTCAGGTGAGCAGTCCTGCTTCATGTGGGCCATCCATCCAAGATGATTTTTTTCTCAGTTTTCTCAGTGTTTCATTTTTGCTTGTCTCTTACTTTATGAGCTCCATTTTTGCACCTGAAATAGGCAGTGAAGGTCCTACTTAAGGAGTAGGACTTTGCAGGACTTTAAAACTTTGATTTATTTTCTCTTTTTTACTTTAAAATAGTTTTTCATCAACAACAACAAAAAAAAACTCTGAAACTATCATGAGTAATTCAGGTTAGATCCTGTTTTCTGCTCCAATGTACCAGCCTGTAATCCTGTGCAAAAGTGAAACTACATCACATGAAAACTTTGGCCATATAAACTTTGAGCTTTTTCAGGGCCTGATAAACACTAGTTGGTCTCACCCATTTTTTCTTCATCCTTGATATTCCTTTTACAATTGATCACATTCATCTTTAAGCAAGCATGACTTATCTGTGAAAAGAACAATAAATTCTCTTTAAAATTTTGGAAAGTGCTGATTGATTACTGTATCATAAACGTGAGCACTTCCTCTTACCTCCTCAGAAATCTGGAAAAAGGAGAAGCTCATATAATATTCTAATAATGCCATTGATTTCAAACAATGTCAGCTATTTAGCCTAGTAGTCGCAATGGTGGATCCAGAAATTCCTCAATAGTATCTAGACAGCATATTTTATCTTGAGAAAACAATAAGAGTCTGGAGGGATTAAGTGGGCCAGGCACCATCCATAAGAAGAAATGATCAGTCAATATTTCACATCAGGATCATTTACCAAGACTCTAGTACATATTTCTTGTTATTATCTTGGTTGTTTGTTGTTTTCCCATGTTCAGTTTGAAAAGAAAACATGTTAAAGTGAAAGTAATGAATCTATCTAGAGAGAGATTGAGAGAGAGATTGAGAGAGAGATTGAGAGAGAGATTGAGAGAGAGATTGAGAGAGAGAGAGATTGAGAGAGAGAGAGATTAAGAGAGAGAGAGAGAGATTGAGAGAGATTGAGAGAGATTGAGAGAGAGAGAGAGATAAATAAATAAGATAAGCACAAAGAATATTGGCAAATTGTACACAACAATACAGGAGAATTCCCTGGGTGTCACTGTGAATCAGTAAGGACACTGAATGACCAAAGGTATTTCATAGAGTAATAGAGCAATACAAAACAGAAACAGGCCCTTTGGTCCAACTTGTCCATACAGACCAAGTTGCCCATTTGCGCTAATCTTATTTGCCTATGCTTGACCCACAGGCTTCTAAATCATCTCCATCCATGCACCTATCCTAATGTCTTTTACATATAATGCAGAGCATTAGAGCACAATACAGGTCCTTCAGCACATGTAATTGTGCTGACTTATGAAAACCTATTCCAGAGCATCCAATTTTCTCAACTCATACCCAAAACCTTCTATTGTCCTTATATCTGTGCCTCTCTAAGAGTCATTTGAATGTCCCTATTGTGCCAACCTCCATCACCACTCCAGACAATGCAGTTCAGTCACTTGCCATGCTCTGTGTAAAATAAAATATATTTGATACCTCCCCTAAACTTTCCTTCACTCACCATAAGCATTTTCTATTTGCTGTTAATACCCCAGAAAAAAAACTGTGCTGGCTCTGCTGTGCTGGCTAAGTCCTTCATAATCTTACATTACTCTATTATGTCACCTCTCCTCCTTCAATGCTCCAAAGAGAAAAGCCCTAGCTTTGTCAATCTTGCTTCGTAAGTCATGTTCTCCAAGCCAGGCAACATACTTGCAAATCTCTTCTGCTCCCTTTAAAATATCATAATTATACTTGGAGACACATGAGGGTCTGCAGCTGGAATCTGGAGCAAAAAGCAATCTGCCTGAGATGCCCAGCACTGACTTCTTCCAATTATGCTTTGCTCATAATTATACCTGTCTCCACCAGATTACATGCACACAGAAGATTCAGGTGAGGACATTGATGTGACATCTGATATGAGAAAGGCATGGGCAATTTTGCCTGAAATTTTTATTGATTGTCATAGATCATGGGCTAAACCTTGAATTTTCTTTGGCTTGGCTTCACGGACGAAGATTTATGGAGGGGGTAAATGTCCACATCAGCTGCAGGCTCGTTTGTGGCTGAAAAGTCCGATGCGGGACAGGCAGACATGGTTGCAGCGGTTGCAGGGGAAAATTGGTTGGTTGGGGTTGGGTGTTGGGTTTTTCCTCCTTTGCCTTTTGTCAGTGAGGTGGGCTCTGCGGTCTTCTTCAAAGGAGGTTGCTGCCGCCAAACTGTGAAGCGCCAAGATGCACGGTTTGAGGCGATATCAGCCCACTGGCGGTGGTCAATGTGGCAGGCATCAAGAGATTTCATTAGGCAGTCCTTGTACCTTTTCTTTGGTGCACCTCTGTCACGGTGGCCAGTGGAGAGCTCACCATATAACACGATCTTGGGAAGGCGATGGTCCTCCATTCTGGAGACATGACCCACCCAGCGCAGCTGGATCTTCAGCAGCGTGGACTCGATGCTGTCGACCTCTGCCATCTCGAGTACTTCGACGTTAGGGATGAAAGCGCTCCAATGAATGTTGAGGATGGAGCGGAGACAACGCTGGTGGAAGCATTCTAGGAGCCGTAGGTGATGCTGGTAGAGGACCCATGATTCGGAGCCGAACAGGAGTGTGGGTATGACAACTGCTCTGTATACGCTTATCTTTGTGAGGTTTTTCAGTTGGTTGTTTTTCCAGACTCTTTTGTGTAGTCTTCCAAAGGCGCTATTTGCCTTGGCAAGTCTGTTGTCTATCTCGTTGTCGATCCTTGCATCTGATGAAATGGTGCAGCCGAGATAGGTAAACTGGTTGTCCGTTTTGAGTTTTGTGTGCCCGATGGAGATGTGGGGGGGCTGGTAGTCATGGTGGGGAGCTGGCTGATGGAGGACCTCAGTTTTCTTCAGGCTGACTTCCAGGCCAAATATTTTGGCAGTTTCCGCAAAACAGGACGTCAAGCACTGAAGAGCTGGCTCTGAATGGGCAACTAAAGCGGCATCATCTGCAAAGAGTAGTTCACGGAAAAGTTTCTCTTGTGTCTTGGTGTGAGCTTGCAGGCGCCTCAGATTGAAGAGACTGCCATCCGTGCGGTACCGGATGTAAACAGCGTCTTCATTGTTGAGTTCTTTCATGGCTTGGTTCAGCATCATGCTGAAGAAGATTGAAAAGAGGGTTGGTGCGAGAACACAGCCTTGCTTCACGCCATTGTTAATGGAGAAGGGTTCAGAGAGCTCATTGCTGTATCTGACCCGACCTTGTTGGTTTTCGTGCAGTTGGATAATCACGTTGAGGAACTTTGGGGGGCATCCGATGCGCTCTAGTATTTGCCAAAGCCCTTTCCTGCTCACGGTGTCGAAGGCTTTGGTGAGGTCAACAAAGGTGATGTAGAGTCCTTTGTTTTGTTCTCTGCACTTTTCTTGGAGCTGTCTGTGGGCAAAGACCATGTCAGTAGTTCCTCTGTTTGCGCGAAAGCCGCACTGTGATTCTGGGAGAATATTCTTGGCGACACTAGGTATTATTCTATTTAGGAGAATCTTAGCGAAGATTTTGCCTGCAATGGAGAGCAGCGTGATTCCCCTGTAGTTTGAGCAGTCTGATTTCTCGCCTTTGTTTTTGTACAGGGTGATGATGGTGGCATCACAAAGGTCCTGAGGCAGTTTTCCTTGGTCCCAACAAAGTTTGAAAAACTCATGCAGTTTGACATGCAGAGTTTTGCCGCCAGCCTTCCAGACCTCTGGGGGGATTCCATCCATACCTGCTGCTTTGCCACTTTTCAGTTGTTCGATTGCCTTATATGTCTCATCTGGGTGAGGACCTCATCCAGCTCTAGCCTTAGGGGCTGTTGAGGGAGCTGGAGCAGGGCGGAATCTTGGACTGAGCGGTTGGCACTGAAAAGAGATTGGAAGTGTTCTGACCATCGGTTGAGGATGGAGATCTTGTCGCTGAGGAGGACTTTGCCGTCTGAGCTGCGCAGCGGGCTTTGGACTTGGGGTGAGGGGCTGTACACAGCCTTTAGGGCCTCGTAGAAACCCCTGAAGTCACCAATGTCCGCGCTGAGCTGGGTTCGCTTGGCGAGGCTAGTCCACCACTCATTTTGGATCTCCCGGAGTTTGCGCTGAAGATGGCTGCATGCGCGACGGAAGGCTTGTTTCTTCTCTGGACAGGAGAAACCTTGAATAGTACTTTACAAACTGCCTGGGCATCAGAATCTCCAGCACAGGTGATGTCAGTTCTATTTCAGCACTAATGAGCTGAAAGCAATATTGAATGAATAATTTTGAACTTTTGAGATTTACCTGTCCAAGCAAATGGAGAAACATTCTGAGTAATTCTGACCTGTGCTTTGTTGATGGTGGAAATGCTTTGAAAAATAAGGAAGCCAATCATGTTGAACAATATCCAGCCACTGACCTTTTGCTTTAGGCAATTAAGTGTCCAGGCAATGACAGACACCAGATTTTATTAATGGAGCACTTAGAAATGGTATGATATTATGTTTTAAAGATAAGTGATAGACTATCTCTATCTGGAGGCAGGGAACTTCTGAAGTAATATCCTGGGGTCCAGATGATAATCTGCTAACAACCAAGACCATCTGCTTTCTCCAGGTAGTGAAAAGATTTTGCTTGATACCTATTGATTTTAATTATAATTGTAATATTCCTGTTGTGATTTTACATATGATGAAGCTTTCTGCAAAGTGGGAATGTATATCCTGCCCAGCTTGCAGATGTGAATGCAAGAAAGCTGCAAACTTGAAACTTGCATACCTTTAGGAGACATTTTGTGAATGTCTTTATTTTACATCTGTGCATCCATTCTTAATGTATTATTCTTTTGGTACATTTTAGATTAATTTACAGTCTCAGGTAAAGAGTACTACCTTGCTGTTAACAGCTGGGTGAATCGGAATCAAGATGATGGGGAGATCTGCAGAGAAATACCCATTTTGGAGAATGGTAAAGATATCTTTTCAGGTATGATTCCCTTTTAAGAAGCAGCAGCTCTTTTCTAAGACTCATTTATTGTCTTCTTTGGCTTGGCTTCGCAGACGAAGATTTATGGAGGGGGTAAAAGTCCACATCAACTGCAGGCTTGTTTGTGGCTGACAAGTCTGATGCGGGACAGGCAGACACGGTTGCAGCGGATGCAGGGGAAAATTGGTTGGTTGGGGTTGGGTGTTGGGTTTTTCCTCCTTTGCCTTTTGTCAGTGAGGTGGGCTCTGCGGTCTTCTTCAAAGGAGGTTGCTGCCCGCCAAACTGTGAGGCGCCAAGATGCACGGTTTGAGGCGGTATCAGCCCACTGGCGGTGGTCAATGTGGCAGGCACCAAGAGATTTCTTTAGGCAGTCCTTGTACCTTTTCTTTGGTGCACCTCTGTCACGGTGGCCAGTGGAGAGCTCGCCATATAACACGATCTTGGGAAGGCGATGGTCCTCCATTCTGGAGACGTGACCCATCCAGTGCAGCTGGATCTTCAGCAGCATGGACTCGATGCTGTCGACCTCTGCCATCTCGAGTACTTCGACGTTAGGGATGAAAGCGCTCCAATGAATGTTGAGGATGGAGCAGAGACAACGCTGGTGGAAGCGTTCTAGGAGCCGTAGGTGATGCCGGTAGAGGACCCATGACTCGGAGCCGAACAGGAGTGTGGGTATGACAACGGTTCTGTATACGCTGCTCTCCATTGCAGGCAAAATTTTCGCTAGGATTCTCCTAAATAGAATAATACCTAGTGTCGCCGAGAATATTCTCCCAGAATCACAGTGCGGCTTTCGCGCAAATAGAGGAACTACTGACATGGTCTTTGCCCTCAGACAGCTCCAAGAAAAGTGCAGAGAACAAAACAAAGGACTCTACATCACCTTTGTTGACCTCACCAAAGCCTTCAACACCGTGAGGAGGAAAGGGCTTTGGCAAATACTAGAGTGCATCGGATGCCCCCCAAAGTTCCTCAACATGATTATCCAACTGCACGAAAACCAACAAGGTCGGGTCAGATACAGCAATGAGCTCTCTGAACCCTTCTCCATTAATAATGGCGTGAAGCAAGGCTGTGTTCTCGCACCAACCCTCTTTTCAATCTTCTTCAGCATGATGCTGAACCAAGCCATGAAAGACCTCAACAATGAAGACGCTGTTTACATCCGGTATCGCACGGATGGCAGTCTCTTCAATCTGAGGCGCCTGCAAGCTCACACCAAGACACAAGAGAAACTTGTCCGTGAACTACTCTTTACAGACGATGCCGCTTTAGTTGTCCATTCAGAGCCAGCTCTTCAGCGCTTGATGTCCTGTTTTGCGGAAACTGCCAAAATGTTTGGCCTGGAAGTCAGCCTGAAGAAAACTGAGGTCCTCCATCAGCCAGCTCCCCACCATGACTACCAGCCCCCCCACATCTCCATCGGGCACACAAAACTCAAAACGGTCAACCAGTTTACCTATCTCGGCTGCACCATTTCATCAGATGCAAGGATCGACAACGAGATAGACAACAGACTCGCCAAGGCAAATAGCGCCTTTGGAAGACTACACAAAAGAGTCTGGAAAAACAACCAACTGAAAAACCTCACAAAGATAAGCGTATACAGAGCCGTCGTTTATTGTAGGTATTTAGTTAATGACGAGGTGGTAAGTTCTTTTGGTTTGTCTGCTCTGTTTTCTATATTTAGTTTGTAAAGTAATATAACCACCTGTTGGCTCTGTTAATAGGAAAGAAAATTTTTCAGATGGTTTTGATATAATATTTTTCCAAAATTCTAAGTACTCTGATCTTTAATAACTATATTATTCTGTAGTTATAATGCATAAATTATCTTGTTTGGATGTCAGCTTTGAATTGTAGTGTTTTATTAGATTTTTACTCGTGTTTAATATTCCTTATATTAAACAAACAAATTGCATGAAAATCTCATTGAAGGATATCAAAGCAAATAATTGTACCTTAAATTTCCCTGCCTCTCTGATTCTATTGTGGTCCTATTTGGAGTTCTTATAGTAACTAAATAACCTGTTAAAGTTGAGTACCTAGGTCAGATAGCATAACACAGATGTTCTGGAAAGAAAACAGATCCAACATCTATCTGCTTTAGTGAGGGATCCATAGGGTTGTGTAACCAAAGATGAAGAGAGGTTGATTTTCTTGCTGACACTGCTTTTATGGTAGATGGGGTCAAAGACAACTGAATTTCTGAAATAGATTGTAACTCAATTTCTTCCTGATGTCCCTTAATGTAGTCAGTATCAAAACATATATGCACCATTGAATGTGAAATGAAGGGGAAGCAGTGAAACTGAGTTTCCCTCCCCAGCTCCAACTCCTCCACCAGATTTAGAATCATACAGCCATTCTAGTCTACCTCACCCATCTTGACAGTCGTGCTGATCCCTTTTGCTTGCATTAGGCCTATACCCTATTACATCCTTCCTATCCAAGTACCTGTCCAAATGCCTTTTAAATTTTGAATTCGTATTTTCGTCGACCACCTTTCTGGTTGCTTGTTCCCTCACTAACTCGATACTCTTCAGAGCTTATTCTATTTTTTTTCTTTTTCACCTTAAACCTGCACCCTCTAGTTCTAGACTCGCATTTCTGTAAGGCCAGCCCACAACCTCCTACGTTCCAATAAGAATAAACCCATCCTATCTAATCTTTCCATTCCAGACAGCATTTTGTGGAATCTCTTCTACACTCTCTCTGTTGCTACCACATCCTTCCTGTAGAATGACAACTAAAACTGTACACAATACTTCAAGTGCAGTGTAATGCAACTGCAGTGTGATATCCCAACTCGTACTCAGTGCCTCAGACTATGAATGTATTGTACCAAATACTTTCTTCACTACCCCATCTACCCATGTCAGCACTTTGGACAAACGTGGACTGGCTCCTGAAGGTCCCTCTGTATGTCAACACTCCTGATGTTTACTCTGTATGCCTACTAGAATATGACTTCTCAAACTGAGGTATCTCATAAATGCTTGGATTAAATTCCACCTGCCACTTCTCCACCCAACTTTCCAGCTGATCTATGTCCCAATGTATCTTTAAGACCATAGGATAGAGGAGCAGAATTAGGCCATTTGGCCATTCAAATTTGCTCCATCATTCGAGTCATGGGTTTTGTATATTTCCTCTCAACCCCTTTTTCCTGTCTTCTCCTCACAGTCTTTGACACCCTTACTAATCAAAAACATAAATCACTTGTACCCAACGATGACCTCCATAGCCATGCGTGGCAATGAATTCCACAGATTCAACACCCTTTGGCTGAAGAAATTTCTCCTCCTCTCTGTTCCAAAGGGTTATCCTTTTATTTTGATAATGTGCCCTCTCGTCCTAGGCTCTTCCATTATTGAAAGCATTTTCTGAAATCCTCTCTCTCTCCAGGCCTTTAAATGCTCACTATGTTTTGATGAAATTCCTCCTCTTTGTAAACTCCAGCAGACAAACTTCTTCACTATCCAAGATTCTGCAACTATTGGTTGTATAAATAAAAATGGAGTGCCAAGGACATATATTTGGGGTACCTATATCTTTCCAGTCTGACAAAGACTCATAGATTCTTCTGTGTACAGTAACCTGTCTTCAATTCATGTTAACATAATTCCTGCAACACTGTAAACTCTTATCTTATGTTGCATCCTTTTTAAGTGAGATCATATTAAATGCCTTCTGGACTTACAAATATGTTACAGGTTTGCGTTTAACAACCCTACTTTTTTGTATCCCAGAGCAGCTCTAGCTACTGAAGTAAATATGATTTCCCTTTCATGACACTAGTTTTATTACATTAATATTACTGATTGACTAGTTATCTCTTTAATTATAAACTCCTGCATCTTTCCAATGACAGATGTTAAGCAAACTGGCCTAAAATTTCTCTGCCATTTTGTTGCAAGAGGATCACCTTTTTAGTTTGACAAACCTCTCAATCCTCCTGGATTTTAGTGAATTTTGTAAAACTTTAAAAATAAAAAGTGCTCCGCTATCTCCGCAGCTACTTTATTTAAAACATTTGGATGGACACCATCAAGTCTGGGTGACTTGTCTGCCTTTAGCTTGCTTGGTTTACCCAACACTTTGTACCGAATTCTTGGTTCCATTTTAAGCTAGCCCATTTGTTATCTTTGGGATGTTTGCAGTGACTAGCAAACATGAAAACAGAGGCAAACAAGAGCATTATCTGCTCTTCACTTGTTTCCAAGATTCATGCCACAAGGTCATTCTCCAAGGTTTCCACAGTTACCTTAGCTAGTCTCTTCCATTTCAAGTATCTCTTGTTCTTGCGTGTTTTTATATTGCTTACCAATTTACTTCCATAATTAATTTTGTCCCACCTTATTAGCCATTTTGTTCTTTGCTGTTTGTTTCAAAAATTCCAAGTCCTTTGCTACTTGTGATTGATTTTAAAAATCCTCAACTTCCTTTGTTAGATATTGATGATTCATCTTTCTTATTGAGCCTGACTTTCTGTTTGGTTTTAACCTCTGCTTAGTGTAATGCAATAGCTACTTAAATATCTTTCAATCTTCATTAGCCTATTTTCTTTGCAGGTTCCTCACAACCGTCTATTTAAAGCATTATATCATTCACTTGTTCTTTCCCCCTCAAAGTCAGCCTTATCATGCACTTAGCTACAATCTTTGGCAGTTTTCTCTCAATTCACTTGTACAGGACAATGGATGTTGTTTCACTGAGTACCTGTAATATGTTCCTGGAGAACTCTGCAGTTTACCAATGGAGTAGTACTGAATAATCACACTAAAACATTACAGTCCATTAATCGGTGAGTTGCAACAGTGTTATTTATTATTTTTCTTTTTAAAATATTTTTATTGGTTTAACATAATAATCCACATGCTAGGTATTAATTTTTCTTTGGCTTGGCTTCGCGGATGAAGATTTATGGAGGGGTAAAGGCAACGTCAGCTGCAGGCTTATTTGTGGTTGACAAGTCCGATGCGGGACAGGCAGACACTGTTGCAGTGGTTGCAAGGGAAAATTGGGGTTGGGTGTTGGGTTTTTCCTCCTTTGTCTTTTGACAGTGAGGTGGGCTCTGCGGTCTTCTTCAAAGGAGGTTGCTGCCCACCAAACTGTGAGGCGCCAAGATGCACGGTTTGAGGCGATATCAGCCCACTGGTGGTGGTCAATGTGGCAGGCACCAAGAGCTTTCTTTAGGCAGTCCTTGTACCTCTTCTTTGGTGCACCTCTGTCTAGGTAGATATTAATAAAGCAAGACAAAATAACATATACATATACATAAAATTAAATAATTATACATATAAATCAATTAAGTGCTATCATATACAAATTGCATTATGTTATTTCTCTGTGTTACTTAGGAGGCTCCTTAAATAACTTAGAGATACAAGGTTTACATAACAAAAGAGACTTTACTTACTGATGCCTTCTACTGTTATGGGTCCAACGGGCCCCAAAACTCAGCAGCAATAGAAATTCTCCAAGACAAACAGTTACTTAAACAAAAGTTGCTTTTAATTACCTTTAAGCATGACAACAGGATCAAACTCTAATTTATTACTATTTAATTTAATTTAACCTAACTTAATCCCCTTCTAATTCTGAGCACATGTGTATGTATTGTGTGTGCAAGTTCAGAAAAGTCCTTTGATTCACAGACCAATCTCACTTCTCACTCCTCCAAGTTCACCGGTATCAGACAATTCTTATACTGTGCAAAGAATTTAACATTTATGAATTTCACCAAGTTTTGGTGCTTGAAAGGTAAATGGTTACTCCTCAGGAAGGTTCTTGTTGGCTTTCAGAGAGAGCTTTATTGCTCATTGGACACAAAATGATTCCTTCTGATCAGCCATCAGGTTTTCCAGATGATAACCTCTTTCTTTTAGGTCACCACAGATTTACTTTTCTGTTTGCCATATCTCAGATGAAACACTATACAGCCAGCCATCTCCTCATGTATGGACCACAAGGGCTGAACTAAAAAACTCACAACTCATCTTCAAAATGGGGTTTTTTTCCACATGCTTGCCAGCTTGTTGTGTTCCAGTCCCAGCTGGTGCTGCTAAACTTTAGAACTAAATTTTCTCTCTCTCTCTCTCTCTCTCTCTCTCTCTCTCTCTCTCTCTCTCTCTCTCTCTCTCTCACTCTCACTCACACACACACTCTCAGAGAAAACCACACGACCCTCTTAGAACAGCAAACTGTATTCAGATAGACTGCAGCACCTGACCCAATCTTCTGAGTCTGTCCATCCGTTGATTTCCAAAACAATAATCCATTACTCCACACCATGTCCAATTAACACCCACTTGCAAAGTCTCTACAGTGAGAAGACTGTATTCTTACTCAGTTACAAAATAGTTCACATTATCCTAACTATATAATGGTGCCGATAAAAGTTTATCCGGTTCACGTGAGAAACCGCACAGGACAGTTAAAGGGAATGGATCTAATTTATTATCATCTTTATCAGAAAAATCACTGACTGTCACTTAACCGTGCAATCTCCATTGTCCATCCTGAAGTCCACATTCATTTGAAGTGACCTATTTTTGTGCACCTGTGACCCAAGTATGTTCTACCAAAAACATTTTGTATGACATCACACAACTCCCTCTGGACTAAGAATGTGATGCTAACATTAGTGTCTGTTTCATTTGGTTGATGTTAGTACTCCAGATTGAAACTATTCCATGTTGTTAAGAATTATTTCCATACTGGTCAACCTATTTAAGTCCCTCAAATATTAAATCCTACTGTATAAAATAAGTTGTTCAAATTCCCTCAGCATCTTTTCTGCAAATTAAGTATTTCTTTCTGTGAATCTCCTCATTTTGGCCCCATTTTCCCAAGGATTTCCTCTGGTATCTAGATGAATTTGCCTAACTTATCTAGGCCAAAAATGTTAGATGGTACTTCATTAAAACCTCCTTTCAAGTCCTTTACTATGTCCTCACATGATACCTCATTTGTAGTTTGTAGTGCCAAGTGAGTCACTTCCATTCTTACTACGTGCTCTTCTCATTTATACACTGATTCTCTGTTCTACCTCCTTCCTGGGACATCAACAATATTATTTGTTTTCAAGAGCACCTCTAACTTAAGGCCACTCATAACTTCTGAGCCTCCCTATATATCTGGCACATTCGATGCCTTAAATTGTTATCACCGCCTGCTACTCTCTCAAGTAACTACTACACACTACACTACACAATGTCCTAATATCCTGGGACATCCTTGATTCTTTTGTGTTGAAGCTTGCAGAACTAAGCAAGTAAACTAATAAAATAGAATATCCTTTTTTGGAAGGAGTAACTTGAACTATACAATAATGATTAAACTAACACTATTATTGTGAGTGTGTACACACTGGTAGAATTTTAATCATTTTTTGTAATTTCAAAAGAGATGCAGTATTGTTCTGTGCATTGATGTCATTTCTAATGTAGTGGGAGTAAAATCAGCTATAAAGTGAAAAGAAAATAAAGTGACAATTCAAATTTTGTCATATATCATTCTTAAACAATTTCATATTATCTTTTGTGCTGTACAATTTCCACAACCATGAAAACAAATGATTATGCACAGCTGTATTTATAATCAGTCTTACAGCTTCCTTTTATTTCACAGGAAATGGCTGGTTTCTGGAGAAGATTACAGTAAAAGACCCTGTTAAAGGCAGCAAAGGATTTCTTTTCCCAAGCCACAGGTTTAAATTAATTTATGTTTGAACATATACTTTTGTCTTTGTCATCAATTTTTTCAACATTGTGGGGAAATTTAAAATATGCCATTAAAATACTCAAAGCCTGATTTATTAACCACAAAGTATTTGATCCTACATGATACAAGTTAAAGTTATGGATAAGTTTCACTTCAGTTTTGAAGACTGGGCACTGCAATGTCGTAACTGTGAGCCTCTTTACTTTCGAAGTACAAACCGGTGTGATCCGATCTCTGCCAAGGCTCTGATATTTGTGGAAAGAGAAGGGGTGTTTCTTTTGCAATATTCTTTATGGCAAGTTGACCTTTCTGTTTCAAGCAATAAATTGTTGGAGGATCTCAGTGGATTAAACAGCAACCATGAGTAGAAATGGTCAGTCAACGTTTTTACCGCCGATCACTTCTACCCATGGATGCTGCCTAACTCTCTGAGTTCCTCCATGAGCCTTCGTTTGCTCAAGATTTCAGCATCGACAGCTTTTGTGTTTCTCCATTGTCTTTTCTATTTGCTGGCCCTTGCTTGAACAAAACAAGTGCAGCTTATATCATTTGGAAGACAACTATAAAAGTAATGACAAATTTAGATTTAGACATATCTTGTTATTGTCACATGTACTGAGATATGGTAAAAGGTCTTCTTTTCCCAGTCTTGCCACAAAAAGTAAAGCTTTTCATTGCAATTTAAGGTAACTGATACCAAAGAAATTTCACACCATCCAAGACAAAGGAACTCACACCAACCAGTATCATGTTGCAACTTACCCAATTTCAATATATTTTACATTGATTTAAAGATTATCCTTTTTATATGTGGTATTTTGAGTCACTCAAAATAATAATATTATCTGCCTTATCTACCTGAAAATAAATGAAAATTAGATTTAAAAATCCAAAATCTAAAAATGCATAAGTATTTTTGAAAAAGAGTTAGAAGTCACCCCTTTCTGAGTATTATTTTGTCTACAAGGGCTATTAGTTGAGGGAGAGTTGGAGAAGAGAAGCAGTGAATTTGTGACAAACGTATGATGTATTAGTCTCAGTTTTTTTTTTTGACAGCCTCACAGTTTACAAGCTAAAATGAGCCAAATATTTTTCAGCCAGACATATATTTTGACACATTGAAAACAGGGTGCTTTATCTAATTTTCTCTTGGCAGATGGTTGGACCAGGGAGAAGAGGATGGTAAAATTGCACGGGAACTTTACGTTGCTGATAACTTTACCTTTCCGGCAAGTAAGTGTCACGGCAATCTAGTACAAACTTCACCAGATGGCTTCTGTTATGCATAAGAAATGTTCTGTTATCATAATGAACAGACGTTTCTGCATTTTTGCTTAATGGAAACTGATGTCAAATTTTTATCTTGGCAGAACATGAGTTGGAGTTGAGAAGAAAGGAAATTGTAAGAAACGCTTCTTCCCTTTCATGAATTAATTTCATGTAAACATGTTGAAAGTCCATTAGATGTTGCAGAAGCATTAAACAGTTAAAACATAGCGTTAAAAATCTGTGTTTGTTGACTTAAATCTTACTTCCCTGATCAGCCCATTAATTAACGGTGCTTTTATCTCTCTCTAATCAGTGGGCTGTTGAGAAGTGGAAGTTCATGGCAGGGAGGATATTGCAGTTTTATTGCAAGCCAATAGGAAAGTTCATATGTCTGATGCCAGATGGCACTGTTGTTGCTACTGGAGAGAAGGATGATCACAAATATTAGAATGCAATTTTATAATTTAATTGGTAATTGATTTGGCTGAAGTTTATTTCCCCTTTATCTCAATAGTATGAAGTTCCAGAAGTGAACAAATCGTCACATCACAAGAAGTTATATATTGTTTACATTTTGTGCTAGCAAATGATTATTAGACGATGATAGTTATATCAATATACTGATAGACCTCAAAAATGAAGACGCTGTTTACATCCGGTACCGCACGGATAGCAGTCTCTTCAATCTGAGGCGCCTGCAAGCTCACACCAAGACACAAGAGAAACTTGTCCGTGAACTACTCTTTGCAGACGATGCCGCTTTAGTTGCCCATTCAGAGCCAGCTCTTCAGCGCTTGACGTCCTGTTTTGCAGAAACTGCCAAAATGTTTGACCTGGAAGTCAGCCTGAAGAAAACTGAGGTCCTCCATCAGCCAGCTCCCCACCATGACTACCAGCCCCCCCACATCTCCATCGGGCACACAAAATTCAAAATGGTTAACCAGTTTACTTATCTCGGCTGCACCATTTCATCGGATGCAAGGATCAACAACGAGATAGACAACAGACTTGCCAAGGCAAATAGTGCTTTTGGAAGACTACACAAAAGAGTCTGGAAAAACAACCAACTGAAAAACCTCACAAAGATAAGCGTATACAGAGCTGTTGTCATACCCACACTCCCGTTCGGCTCCGAATCATGGGTCCTCTACCGGCATCACCTACGGCTCCTAGAACGCTTCCACCAGCATTGTCTCCGCTCCATCCTCAACATTCATTGGAGCGACTTCAACCCTAACATCGAAGTACTCGAGATGGCAGAGGCCGACAGCATCAAATCCATGCTGCTGAAGATCCAACTGCGCTGGGTAGGTCACGTCTCCAGAATGGAGGACCATCGCCTTCCCAAGATCATGTTCTATGGTGAGCTCTCCACTGGCCACCGAGACAGAGGTGCACCAAAGAAGAGGTACAAGGACTGCCTAAAGAAATCTCTTGGTGCCTGCCACATTGACCACCGCCAGTGGGCTGATATCGCCTCAAACCGTGCATCTTGGCGCCTCACAGGTTGACGGGCAGCAACCTCCTTTGAAGAAGACTGCACAGCCCACTTCACTGACAAAAGACAAAGGAGGAAAAACCCAACACCCAACCCCAACCAACCAATTTTCCCTTGCAAACGCTGCAACTGTGTCTGCCTGTCCCACATCGGACTTGTCAGCCACAAACGAGCCTGCAGCTGACGTGGACTTTTACCCCCTCCATAAATCTTCGTCCGCGAAGCCAAGCCAAAGAATACTGATATAATCTAATTTACTTGATAACTGCACGAAAGTGTAATAATGGTGACTCATTCATGACGAGCTTTTTTTTTCTGAAATACCCAAGGTTTATTTCATTATCACGTGACTAAAAACTTCACTATGCAGAACAACAATAATGCAGACATTATTGAAACAGAGCTCCTGAGATGTTTCCCTCTGCAACAAAACTTTCAGCGAAATGAGATGACATATTGAATGAGAAAATTTCAGAATTCTGAGAAGAATCAAGATTTGACAAGGAAAGGGAGAGTAGAATTCACGAGTATTCTGCTAAAAAGCATAAAAAACAGATGTTTAAAGTTTCTATAAAAATGGCAAAAGGTAAAGGTTAGTGAATGTAAATGAGGGTCCGTTCCAAATTGAGAAAGCAAAAAAATGTTCATGATGCCTATGTTCATGAAAGAAGACGCAAAAACCCCATTGGAAATACAGTGGCAATCAGAAAGCTTGACGTAAATGAGAAAATCAGATACAAAAACTGTAAAAATAAGTTATATGATTGAAAGTGAATGTATTTTCAGGACCTAATGACTACATTCCAAAGAGTTAAAAGAGTTAGTAACGGAAATAATGGGCACTCTGATGATTATTTTCCAAAATTCCTAACATTCCATAACAGCTCCCAGGTTGAAAGGGAAAAATTCCAACCCCACAGTTTAAGGAAAGTGGAAGACAGAAAACAGGGAGTGTCAATCATTTTACCAAAGGAAAAAAATCTAGAACTTATTGATGAAGTGCCAGCAAGGGGATAGTAAATGATGACAGGACAGGTAGCATTAGCACAGGTTTATGAAAGGAAAATGTGCTCAAGATTTTTGAACTAAGTTAGTTTGCTAACTAAACAGCAAAACAAGTTATGGGGAAAGAAAAACTTAATGGGTGTATTTAGAAATTCAGAAATCCTTTGACAAGATCGCACACAAATGATTATTAAGCAAAATTAGAGTGTTGAGAATTGGGATTAACTTTTATGTAAATTTAATTTCTAACCTGAGAACTGATTGAATTTATAAAAAAAATGATTAATATGCTTTGTATAGAAATTTCAGGATTTGAAATAAAAAGCAATAAATTATTCATACTTTATGTTCAATTCCTCCTCGTATAATACCATTAAATTCTCTACACAATCAAAGAGCAACAGCTAATCGTTCCAATACTATATCAAAAAGCAAAGGGCTTAAAGGACAACCCTGGTGTGTTCCCATATTGAGATTAAACATAGTCGATTGCTGTAAATTAGAATGGACCAACACTTTGGGGTTTGAATATAATAATTTAATCCATTTAAAAACATCTGGACCAAAATTAAATTTATCCAATGCACCAAATAAATTCAACTCAATCAAGTGCTTTGACAGAATCTAATGAAAGAACACATTCAAATGATGGGGTAGAGGGCATATATAGAATATTCAGTAATTGATTTATATTATAATAAGAATAAAATAAAATAATAAAACCAGTTTAGTCTGAGTATATAATAGTTGGTGATGTTTTTTCTAATCTATATGCTAAAACCTTTGATAAAATCTTCATATCAAAATTAAGTAACAATATAGGTCTATAAGAAGTACATTCTTTAAAAAAATAAGTGAACTTTAAGCCTTGTTAAATGATAAAGGCAATTTCTCTTCTTTGAACAAATCAGACAATACCAAAGAAAAGTGAGGTACTAGCTGTTGAGAGAAGGATTTATAAAATTCATAAAATTCTGCAGGAAACCCATCTGGTTCAGGAGATTTACATGATTGTAGTCAGAAAATGGCTAGAGCTATATTCTCCTGTGAAATAGGTTTCTCTAAACTAGCCCATCTCTCTTGAGAAGTACAGGTAAATTCAATCATTCCAAGAAATCTGACATTTACCCTCAAAAGGTGTTTTTCAATTTTCAAATTAAAATAGTCAAAGAACATTTTCAATATTTGGGAATTACCTTATGAAAAATTATAAAACTTACTGAAAGAGAATTTCTGGTTATTGTTTGATAGGATTAAACATTCATTATTGGGTTGATCTCCCTGATCTATCACAATGAAGAGATGTATTAATTCAATTAAAATGAATATTTTATTACATTTTTAAGCATTACCAATTTTTATCCCCAAATCTTTATTCAGCTCACTATTTTGGAAAGGGAAACAAAACATATATTTATAGTCCTACCTTAAATGGAGGGTGATCACTCCCATATTTTATATACTATTTGGTGATTAATATACGTAATTTACTTTTATTATTACATTTGCATAAATCAGTGAATTGCCCTTCCTGCATAGAAATGCAATTGCAGTTTACTAAAAAAAATCTAGCATTTTTAGCATTTTTAGGATCCTTTTTACCTTTTTCCTTTTCCATATTAATAAATAATGTTGATGAAAATTAGATTGAGAATTTGGGCTTAGTTTAGGAAATTCATTGAAATTAATGGTTTTTTTTCGCTGGCTATAGATAACCATCTTTTTCAACTGTCTTTGTTGGATGCAGGTTTCAAGAAATGGCATAGAAAAGATATTTAAAGTTTCAAGGATCTTTTTATTCAAAGTAATTTTGCCTCTTTCGAACAATTGTCAGCCAAATTGAATCTTTCCAATTGGCACTTTTTTAGATATTTACAGATTAGGCATTTTGTTCAGTCCAAGATTTCGGATTTTCCGCAAATTTATAATACTGGGACATTTAGTCTATTTTTAAATATATAATTTTATTTTCATGGTGAATAAGTAGCATATATTTATAATAATTTACTGGACAACTTCAGTGATAATGGCTGGGATCAAAAGAGATTGGGAGAAAGACTTGACTATAACATTTTCAGGTGAAGATTGGTACTCTATTCTCAGCTTAATTAATGATTCCTCATATTGCGCAAGACATTGTCTATTACAATTTAAGAAGGTGCATAGAACTCGTATGTCTAAACTTAAATTATCCTGTTTCTATGCAGATATTGATCCTTTTTGTGAGATCTGTAAAATGTTTGATTGTTCTGGGAATGCCCACATTTAAGAGAGATTTTGGAAAGAGATTTTTCAAACTTCATCAACAATTTTCAAGATGAACTTGGAACTCTGTCCGTTAATTGCTCAGTTTGGTTTTTCTCACGACTCAGATGAACCTTTATTGGCATCTCAGGAAAAAGTCTTAGCTTTGATAGTCAGATGAGCTATTTTATTGAAATGGAAAGGAGATTAATCCCCTACTCATATGGAGTAGATATATAATGTAATGCCCTCTTTAAGTTCAGAGAAAACCAGATATAATATTAAAGATAGAAAGTTTCAATTTATGAAGTTATGGGGCCAATTCTTAGAATTTTTAAAATAATCGGTAAAGTCATTAAGTATTCTACGTTCTGGTAATTCTTTGTCTGTTCTCCAGGGGTCACTAGTAATTCCACATCATTATTGATTTTTTTTCTCCTTTTGATTAGAGGGAGGGGATAGATTAGTTTAGTCCATTAGTATTTAGTTTTTTTAATCTTTATTATTTTAATGTAACTGTCTAATAAGTGGGTCTGATATGGTTGTATACATTATACTTATTACTAGATTGAGTTATTATAAGCAGCTATTAATGTAGTAATGCATATTTTCTTATTTACCCATTATTTTGTCTCCTTTTTGTCTATATTTACTTGTATTCAATTGATGCATTATGTAATTATCATGTATTATGTATGCTTATGTTAATAAAATATTTAAAAATCAAAGAAGAGTATTGGGATTAACATATTGGCAAAATTGGAGTTTAATTTATTGTTATAAAATAGAATAGGAATAAATAGCTCAATTTTGGATGAGCAGACTGAAATTAAGGTGGTGTAATTGGGATTGGTCCTGGGCCCTCAATGTTCGCATTCAATATCTCAATGATTTTGATGAGGAGATCAAGTGTAATACATCCATGTTTCTTGATTATACAAACCTGAGGATAGTTTATGAGAAAGGATGCAGAGAGCAATTAGGTGACTAGACAGGTTAAATGAATAGGTAAGTATACGGTAATTGGAATATTGTATGGAAAAATGTGGCATCAAATAGTTTTGTCCAAAAGATAGAAAAAAGCAAGTGAGAAAACAAGGAACAATGCTACTGAATTTACCACAGATTTAGCACCAGATCTGAGGTTTTGCTTTTCAAATTACTTTTTTTTTTAATTGAGAGAAGACTGTGTTGGTGCATTGAGGGGCTGATGTGCTTTTTCCTCAATGTCTACCTCTGCTCAGAAACGGCTCCTGAGATTTCAGGAGGGGTCAACATTTTCCAGGTTTCTGCCATGAATCTATCTTGATACAATATAATAATATAAGTTAAAAAAAAATGGTGGCACTGTTGCTGGTTCAGACCCGGGAGAGCAGAGTTGGAGACACAGTGCAGCTCCATAGGATCTTACCACCTGGTAGGATCCATACAGACTTTAAATGGCCTAGTTGAAATTCTGCAACCATAGGGTCTTTGCCCAAGATGGCAGCACCCATGCTATGCAGTGTTCGCAGACTCCGGGGGAGCAACTGACTGCATAAGGGCACCAGAAATGTGAAGAATACCCCCTTTCAGAAGGAGAAGCTACAGGTTGATGACCATGGCAGTTGACCAGTGAGGGGCTCAGCATCTGAAGGACCCTTACAGACTGGGGGCTGTTGGAGACTGGCTCATGGGAACCAGGATTCAAGAAGGTGCTGAGGGGGAGAAGAGCTCACGAAGGGCCTCGGCTGTGGAAGGTTTCCTGATCGTTTTGGAGGTTTGGATGTGGAGGAAGGGGTTGATGATGATTAGATCTGGAATCTATGCGGTTGGAGAGGCTGTGTGAGTACTGGAGAGGGATTAGTATCACTGAAGAGCCTCTCTTCTGCTTTTCTTTCTCCTCTTGTTAGAGGCACCAGGCAATCCCCATAACAACTCTTTGTTTGCCTTGTGGCAAGCAACATTTGTACATTTTAAATGTATTATTATGTGACAATCACAGGAACCTTTGATCCTTTGATAGCGTTTGAGAAGATTGGAATGCACTGTGGGCAGGTTTGTAGAGGGACTTTGTTTGCAGATGTTGAGGGTAAAATGTGTCAGTGATTTAGTTTTTGATGACTGGGAGCTCAGCTTATAAGCACATAAAGATCTGCACGCTGTAGCTATGGATGATCTTCCTTCTGGAGTAAAGTTGTTTCCTATTTAATTCCATTCCCTCATGAACTATTAGAGCTAAGGTATAATACTGTGGTGAGAAAGACTGAGAAAAATATTGGGATATTGCCGCATTGTTTGACACCATCTGCACTGAGATTCATTCTATTGTGGACCAAATGGGTAGGGTCATGGTTTAATGGTACATGTTATTAAGCAGCCTCTAACAATATCTGATGGCCATGAAGAATATTGTTTGACTGTTTGATTTTTCTTAGAAAGAAAAATTCTTCGAAAGAGAGAATACAACAAACTGATACTTTGAATGGCAGGGTTGCCAGATGAGAAAATATTAAGCAGATATGTATTCACAGATATCTTCAACCTCTCACCCTGGAAGGGTGTGGTACCCACCTGTTTCAAACAGGCACCTCTCATACCTGTGCCCAAGAAGAGTGTAGTAACCTGCCTAAGTGACTATTTACATCAAAATTGATAGTGTTTTTAAAAGCTGGTGTTGAAATATATCAGCTCATGGAGCAGCAACATGGATCATTCCAATTCGCCTATTGTAGCAACAGGTCTATGGCAGATGCCATCTCACTGGCTCTACACAAAACCCTGGAACACCTGGACAGTAAAGTTAAATGCATCAGAATGCTTTTTATTGACTACAGTTCAGCATTTAACACCATCATTCCTTCAAAATAGATCAGCAAACTCCAAGACCTGGAAATCAAAACCCCACTGTGTTATCCTTGATAGAAGAATGAGGTGCTCTCATTAAAATACACAAAGTTGTTTGTGTTTTAATGGCTGTGGTGATTAAACCCGTGGTCACAGTGTCTAAATAAAGGGTAAACTATCAAAAGATAAGGAAAAAAAAATCAAGAGTATCAAATTTTTTGATTCTAAGAAGGATCTGGGGGCTCAGTCACTCAACATCTTCTAGACAGATTATTTTTAGAAAATGAAAATATTCAAGAATATGAAGTTAAAAGAGGAAAGAGACACTGGGATAAAATATTAGGCAATAACTTACTGAACAATGTTGAGAATTTTATGTACTGTGGCTGCTTCTATTTCTTAAGTTTGCACTGTAGAAATATATAGCAATTATCACCCTTGAGGCATTCTTGCCTGTTGTAAGATAAGAACGGTCAACATTTTAAACCCAGATTATGGAAACACTGAGCTGGCCAGGCAGAAACTATAGAAAGAGAAATTGATTAAACATTTCAGGTCAAAGAGCCTTTGATATAACTGGGAAAGAGAGAAAACAAGTTACTTCTAAGTAACTGTGAAGAAGGATAAGAGATGGACAGGGCAAGGGACTATGGCTAATATAGTGAACACAAGATTGCCATGGCGATAAGATGTTGATGAAACTAGCTAGTTAATAGGTTGAGGGAAGTCAAAGAACAAAAAATGTTTAAAAAAAAATGGCGGTGGAAAAAAAACCCTGGGGAATATGCTCAGAAGTCCAGTCTGTGTCATCAAAGTAAATATCTTTCTTTTTTCTTTGGCTTGGCTTCACAGATGAAGATTTATGGAGGGGTATGTCCACATCTACCGCAGGCTCGTTGGTGATTGACAAGTCCGATGTGGGACAGGCAGGCAGGTTGCAGCAGTTGCGGGAAAATTGGTTGGTTGGGGTTGGGTGTAAATATAAGAGATGGACAACCTACAGCAGAACTTGTTAGCTCTCATACAAACAAATAACTTGTTTTCTTTGTTGAATAAAATGATATTTTATGACACTTCATAGCAAGGAAATACAGCGGTTAAAATATAATTTGATTCTTCTCTGACTTTAACTTTTTTAATATTTTATTTAAAATTTAAAAACCAATATATAGAGTAAATAATACATAATAACATAATAGCAACAAAGCATACATGGTATATAACCCAAAAACCCTCTAACCCATCCTACTAATACTACCCTACCCCTTGTATTCCCCCCCCGCCTAACCATCTAATCTACCCCCCAAAAAGAAAAGAAAGGAAAAAAAGGGGATATAAACTACATTACATAATTACTGTGGATTGAAGCAATTCCACCACAACATTGTCATAGGATTCAAAATTTTAAACCCATATAATCCAAATAAGGTCTCCAAACTTTTCTGTAGCATATAATTTACATGATAATTTTTAAATATTTTTTCCAAGGGTATACAAGATCTCAATTCCACATGCCACCTATGTAAATTCAAATCAATACACTGTATAATTTTTCCAAGTAATCCAATACATTTTCTCGCTACTGCTAATGCTAATCTCAAAAAGGAAATTTGAAATTTAGTTAATCTAATTTCCAAACATATCTTTTTAATATTACTTAACAAAAATATTGATGGATCCATTGAAATAGTTCTTTAAATCACATCCAGAAAGGTTTTACCTTTTCACATAGCCAAGTAGAATGTGAAAAGGACCCTATTTCTTTCTGACATCTAAAACATAAATCTGAAGAAAATAAATTATATCTTTTTAATTTTTCAGGAGTCAAGTATAATTGATGTATAAAATTATAATAAATTAATCTGTATCTCACATTTACAATTTTTGTCATACTATCTTTACATAAGTTCCTCCAATCCTCTTGAGTCATTACCATCCTTTAATGTTTTTCCCATTTTAATCTAGACTTTTGTAAATCTAACTTAGGCATTTCATGCTACAATAATGCATACATCTTAGATATAAACCTTTTCTTCCCACCTTCCATAATTAAAGTTTTAAATGGAATCTGTCTCGGTGACCTTTAACATTTGATTATGAGAACAGCATTCCACTTTGTGTTTCAGCTCTTTTTGAAGCTTCCATGATAATGAAAGGGGCTCAAGAATTCAGCAGTGTGGTGACCCCAAACCTAGCCCTTGCTATTAAATATAATCATGTCACTGCCTTGGTAAGAATATTTAATATGTTTAATTTAATAATTTCAGTAATCATATAGAAGAAAATAATAAACTGTAATCCAATTTCATGATTTGAACAGATCACATAGGGTTAGAATAGAGGGAAAGCTGAAAGGTTGATAATGTAAGGAGCTGTAGAAGCCACACAAGTGATTTAGATATGTTGGTTGATGGGCCTTTTATACTAGAATTCCAATTGTTTCACAAATAAAGTGATTATAGCTCTTCTGTTGATTAAAATTAGATTCAGATTTTAAAAAACATTAATATATTCTTATGTATTTTAATTAATCCTTTGATGGACAGTAGATTGGGTCATTGGCAAATAGCAAGCTATCTAAATATTTCCATGTATTGGTATCTTACATGTACATAGCTATATACATGTTATAAAGGTTGTTACATAATCAGAAACTAAACCCAATATTAAACAAAATGTTAGAAATGATGAAAGGATATTAACCTGAAACTTTAATTTTGTTTCTCTCCAGACCTCGTGAATATATCCAGCATTTTTTATATATATATATTTAACATTTTTAACATTTTCAGTGTGAGGAACCATTTGGATAGCACAGTTTTGGAGGAAATAACATTTCAGGGAGGTGGAGAAAGGGACATAGACCACGAATAAATGAAACAGTTGAGTCTTAAATACGATGCAGTACGATTGATGAAGGTTTCAGATAAGCTGAATGAGAGGCAAAGGAGGAGGAATAAATCTCTGGAGGCTAATTTTAGAGTCAAAGTGATGTCATGGTTGTGAACAGTTTGATTTGGCTTGGCTCAAAGGTGGCGTCATATCCTGTCATAAGTCATTTGCAGTAAGCTAAAAAGTTATATAGCTTACACAATGCAAAATGTCAGACAAGAAATCTGGCAAAACAGAAGCAGTGCACAAAGAAGGAGGTCTGCTGTCCTTTCTTGGTCTGTCTGACATGCAGACCTTTCAATCTGGTTGACTCTAAACTGCCTTCTAAATTACAGACTTTTAAACAGATGTTCAAAAAAAATTCTGATGTTGTCTGCAGTCCCCACAACCAGCATGAATGTGTTTAATTCCATTTAATTTGAATTTTCATCCAAAAGTTGCTTCTTTATTTCATGTGATGAGAGAGGGAGTACCATATTTTTGTATCCTCCAGAGCAATATATCCAAAAAACTTTAATGATTATTGCAAAGAGAAATATACTTCAAAGTGCAAAAAATAATATTGATCAAATATTTTATACCACAAAAGTGGAGCCTTGTGTGAAATGGCAGTTCACTTTAAGACAAATTGTTCTGTATTACTTGAGTCCATTGAAATTCCAGGACAAATAATTGCATTTAACAGTGAGGGAAAACCTGTTGTGATATCATCTCAGGAGAATTCAGAGATTATTGAGGATTTTGTTGTTCATGTTAAGGTGCAGGCATAAATTGGGAAGTATTTCTATTTTTATCTTTAGTATAGAGTGCAGTTGGAATATTATTGTGAATAATTTAATTACCAGAGGTGGTAGTTTTCACAAAATAACTGATGAATTTATCTTAAATTTTATATACTTCAGAGGTAAAAAAAAGCACAACAAAAGGTACAGAAAGTAAATGTGCAGCTAATAATGAGGAAAATAAGTGATATTTTATCGATTGGTAGAAATATATTGGAGAATAAGAATAAATAAATGTTATTCCAGTTATAAAAGGCCTTGGTGTATCACACTGTAAATAATGTGGGCTTAAATGGAACAGAACATGTTGGAAACACCCAGCAGAGCAGGTAGCATTTTGTGGAGAGAGAAACAGGGTTAATATTTCAGGTCAGTGACCTTTATAAGAGCTAAAAATGTTTCTCATAGAGCACAGGGAAGGAAAGAGAGATCTATAGCGATGTTACATGAAGGCACCAGAGATTAAGAGATAAAAGGGTTGATGGAACCAAATGTGACAATGGTAAATGCATTTAATGGGAAGTCTGGAAGAGCCATCATAAGTAAATAGATGTGGATTTACCAGTTGAAATGAGAAGAAAAAAGGATACATAAATATCAGAACTGGAGATGTTGGCAGTCTCCAACCAGGCAACATCAGTATCAACCTACAATTAACTCCCTTCTCCTGTACTGTTGTTTTCCCTCATCCTTTCCTCCAGTTTCCCAGCCCCTTCCTTTCCTTTCTCCTATTAGAGAGCATCTTTCTCAGCCAGCTGCTCCCTCCCCATTATCATCGCTCAGCTCCTTTCTCTTCCCACTCTCACCTGTATCCACATCACCTGCTAGCCTGTGCCCCACCCCCCCTGCATTACCCCCACCACATCTCTGCTTTCTTATTCAGATGTCTGCATGATTATCAGCAGACATGAAGAAAGGGGTCAGGTCTAAAAGAACAACTTATTGCTTCCCATGGATGCTGCATCACCTGCCAAGTTTCTCAAACATTTTGTGTGCTACAAAGATTAGAATTGCTGATTATTGGCAATTGTTAAATTCAATGTCCAGAAGGAAGTACTGTATCAATAGAAAGTTTGTTTTGGGTTTCATTGAAGGAGGCCAAAAATGGTGAGATATAATGGGAATTATTCTGTAGAAATAAAATGGGAAGCATCAAGAATATTCAGATCAGGCTTGTTGACTAAATGGAGGTATATTGGAAGGGGTGTGGCTGTCATGTGACAGCACTGCCCCTTCTTAGTCAGAGGACACACCATTTACCAATCAAAGGTTTGGTACCACCCCACCCATTAGTGCATTCCTTGCTGTTGATCCATGTAAATTACCTGGACTGGACTCTCCAGCTTGACCTTGGGGCATTGGCTGTTGTAATTGGATTAACCCTCTTGGCACCGAGCCATTTGGTCTTGTAACAACCTGGGTGAGACTCGCCAGCACTATAAATATGCCATGTGTTCTTTGTTCTCTGTCTTTTCCAGCTTGGGACTACCCTGCTTCACTCCAGGCCTAGAACCGTGGAAGGGTGTGGAGAAACTGTTGGTAAGATGTTCACTGTTTAAAAAGATTGGGAGCATTTAATTAGGGTCCCTTCCAGCACAGAGCTGTGCCTGCACTGAGTCAAGGGGTGGTGGGGCATCATAAGTGATTTTTCCTTGATCATTGTATGTGCCAATTCATTGTGTGTGTGTGTGTGTGTGTGAGAGACCTCTTAATTGTGGCATATGATGAGGACTGGGGATCCCTATTTCTGTTTTGTAAGTGAGGAAAAGGGTAGAGGGCAGAGGTGAGGGACATGGGCACTAGTAATGAAATGGAGATATAGAGGTGTGGACCACGTAAAAGTGGAAGCAGGTTGGAAATTGGACAAAATAATATTATACAACATCTGGTTCCCATCCTCTCCAGCATGTCAGTTTGGTGTGATCATTGATTAATGCAACTATGGGACTTTATTGCGGACTTGAAAAGGTTGTCAGGGGAGCATGATCCAGTCCTCATTGAGGGCTCACTAGCGGACGGGGGCAAGAACTTCAAATTCCTGTGCATCAACATCTCCAAGAATCTGTCCTGCAGCCTCCAAGTTGATGCAATCACCTTTGTGAGGAGATTCGGTATGTCACCAAAAACTTCTACATGGTGTCAACTCTCAGAAGAATAAAACTTGGCCTGGAACATCACAAGCACCCAACTTCACTCCATCAAGGACATCTACATGAAGCAGTGCCTTAACAAAGCAGCGTCTATCCTCAAAGACCCCCACCACTCAGGCCATGCCCTCTTCACTCTGCTACCATCAGGAAAAAGGTACAGGAGCCTAAAGACGAGCGCTCAGTTGCACAAGGACAGTTTCTTCCCCGCTCCCATCAGATTCCTGAATAATCAATGAACCAAAGACTGCCTTACTTTTTGTGCTCTATTATTCTTTTTTTTTCATAGTAATGTGGTAAGATGGTTATAATATGAATGTTTTCACTGTGATGCTGCTAATGGGCCAAATGGCCAAATTGTATTTCTTTTTCTGGTGAATTTCATGACTTGTTCATGCCAATTCTGATTCTGATTCCAATGGATGTCATTTCATTTTGCAATACAGCTTGGTGGAAGGCACAGGCAGAAATACTGCAATGAAAAACTGCTTCAGCTCAAATTCAAATCATTAGTATCCCCAGAACATAAAATAGGTATCAACTGTCTAGAAACTGAAGCCACATTTTTCTATGCAACATGACCCAACTTTATGAGAAATCAGTGACGAAAACTAGGAAATCCCTTGATGTTCCATAAGTCTACCTGATGCGTATTCCATGGTATGTAATATATATCAGCATTTTGGGAAGTATTTGAATGGCCCATGCCATTCACTTAAGGGAAAAACAGCTTCCTAAGCCTCTATGTAGTCATTTTCAGTGTGATTTAAATGGGATCTTCCCAAGCAAATGTCAGGCAAGCACTCGAAAACTCTGTTTCAGGTCCCCAGTATTCCATCCTTCATGGTAATCATTCCCCAGCACCATCCTAAGATTGTCTTTCTTAGCCAGTGGACAACCCTTCCATCTTTCAACCCATCCCCAAAATCTCATTCAGGACTCACCAAAGACCTTACCTGGTTATCCGTTGCTACCTTCACTTGACACAATAGCTATCCCACCAGCAAAATCAAGATTGATAGATTTCTAATGATAAGGGAAATAAAATAAGCTTTTGTCACACAAAGAGATTACCAGGCAAATAGAGGAAAATATTCAACCTTATGCCCAATGCTTGATTGAAGATATGAGCTAATTCCCTCCTTCATCTGATCCACTGTTACAAACTCTGCCTACTCTCATACTCTCATACATTTTTTATTCTCTTTTATTCTTCTCTCTAATTTTTCTTCCCATCCCCCCCCCCACCACCTCCCAACTCTTAGTAGTTTTTTCCTTGACCTGTATCTCTATCTCTTCCACCTTCCTTCCTATAATCTATCACTTCGGCCCCTCCACAAGGTTCTTTCCCCTCTATATACGTAATATCACCCTTCTTTTCTCTTTGTTCTTGATAAAAGGACCCAAATGGAAACTTTGACTGATTTTCTACCCATGAGTGCTGACTGTCCTTTTGGGTTACTCCAGCAATTCTGTTTTCGAATTGCATTTAGTGGGCTGAATGATTTATGTCCAATTGATAAAATGTATGGATGTATAGAAGTACAAAGTTACACATAAAATGATCAGTATCAATGTTTATCCCATTATCGTTGCTTATAGTTTATACTTTCAGCAGAGAGAAATCAAGTTATAGGGCACCTCAAATGCACAATAGCCTGACTACCTCTCCCCTGCAGTGCTCCACACAGAACCAAATAAAAAGAAAAATGAATGGTCTGCTATCCACTGGGCCTCAAGCACTGTATCTGTTGGCATTCCACGATGGGTGTCCTGTTGATATCTCACTGCTGCCATAGGCTTTAAGACTGCTTTTAATCAGAGTAAATTTTAAAAAAGTTCAAAGGATTTAAATAATTAAAAATACATATTTGCAAGAAAGCATCCTTGAATGTGAGGTTAATTGCATTAAATTACTTAATTTTTCTTGCAGTCTATTTCGCTTTATAGGAACTTTGACCTGATTGCTCAAGCGTAATCAGTTTTGCTGAAATTAACTGCAGCACATGAGAGTTGGCAGCAGACTGGACCTAGCATGAGAAAGGGGGCAAGGAAACTATTCCATGCAATTACAAATGAGCTGAAGTAACACATGGAATATAGTTTTATTCATCAGTGACATTTTTATTTTTAACACCAGGGGGCACTCACCTCATATAAATACAATGTACTGACTGAATGCTTTTCGGTCTGTGGCTACCCAGATGGCTGGGAGGTCCAAAGTTCCATCACACATGGTGGCAGACTGCAGATACTGTGCCAGGTTTCAGACCTGTGTATGGGATGCTGTGATACTCTAATAACAATATGTTGTCAGAGAATGTGCTGGCAAACTAATTTTGAATGCGTGATTAAAATACAGTGTACCAAAATCTTTCAGCACATTTCCCATTTTAATAGAAACATATATATTACCTTGCAGTTAATTCCATAAAGAGTCAAGAAAAAACCAAAATGAAGTAAATAAAATAATATTAATAGGAATGGAGTGTTTTTCTTGCTAAAAAATAATCAGTTATCTTGCCAAGGCTTCGAAGGCTGAGATTAAGTTGGTCAAAGGCATTAGTATCGATATGTATTTGACAGTTGGCATGAACAAGTTGGGATGATTGGGTGGTTTTCATGCTGCTTGTCTCCATGATGTTGTTGTGAAAAACTGTTGAACATGCAAAGCTGAAATAAGAATTCAGAATTTACTGTCATGAACATGTCACAAAATTAGTTATTTTGCAATGTTGAGCATGCTGGAAACTTTCAGTTAAGCAAGAAAGTTTGCAGATGTTGGTGATGAGTTTGAGTGCAATAGTCAAATGTGCTGGAGAAACTCAACAAGTCATGCAGCATCCATAGGGAGTAAAGGATAACTAATGTTTCAGGCCTGGGCTCTTCGCCAGTTTTGACCAAAAACAGGAAGGTGTCTGATTTAAAGGGTGAGCAGAGGAGGGAGGAAAGGAGCAGAGGGAGAAAGGGGCAGGTGAGTAGCACAGGCTCATAGGTAAGAGGTCAAAGGTGGATACAGGAGGGAGTGTAGAAGAGGAAAAAGCTGAAATCTGTGTAAATTGGGTCTCCTCAATGAACAGCAGTGCTTTTATGTTCTTTTGTGTGGGATAAAATGTTGAATTAAGTGTTAAATTGGATTGAAATTTAATTAAAATTAAATGAGAGATGAATTTGATTGATGTATGGAGAAGAAATCATCCTAGAGAGAAAGATTATTCATTTTATTCTAGTAGGTTTGATTCCTATTCTGGAATTGATCTATTTTTGGTCTCAGCACAAATACAAACTAGGATTTTTGAAGTGGATAATAAGACAGGGATTTTATCTGATAATTTGCTGTTGTTAAGAGCATATTTGAGAGATAAATTGAGAACAAAAATGTTTCTGTCTAGCAGTAATGAGGTAAAATTCCTATTAGGAGAAGGATTATTTAAAAAAATATTTCTTTGATATATTCATTATTACAAGCAGGAACTCCTAAACTAGAATTGTACAGATCTAGGCCAGTGATTCTCAACCTTCTTTCCACTCTAAGTAATCCCTAGGCCATCGGTGCTCTGTGATTAGTAAGGGATTGCTTAAGGTGGATGTGAGTAGGAATGGAAGACAGAGAATCACTGCTTTAGACCCAATTGTTACTGAAATATTTTGCTTGTGAAAAATTGTCATTGGCCCATTTCTTTTGGAGTTATGAAACCATGGTCATAACGAGTCAATTAGGTATGATTAAAAAAAAGTGGTTTTCAAACTTTTTCTTTCTACCCACATACCACCTTAAGCAATCCCTTACTAATCACAGAACATCTACAGCATAGGGAATACTTAAAGTGGTGTGTGGGTGGAAAGAAAAAGATTGAGAGACACTGATCTATGCAGAGATGGGCAACAGTTTTGAATATTACAATATGTAGGAAAATTTATGTAGGGATTTTATGACTAATACTATCAATGAAAAATATGGATTAGTTCAATACAATTTTTTACATCAATTATATCTTACACCACAGAAATTGAATAGATTGAAATCAGATTGATCAGATCAATGTTTTAAATGTGGTGAAGATGTAGGTAGGATCTTTTATACATTCAACGTGGTCATCCCAACGTGAGACCTTTTTGGGTAACTTTTTGTAACAAGTTACAGGAGTTGTTTTTCCATTAAATCCCTATTTATTTTTACTAGGAAATATTAAGGTACAAATTCTAAATTGAAATGATCAATTTATCAATTGAAGTTTGTGAAATTTGTTAAATTAGCATTTGTGGTAGTGAAAAATGTACTTCAATTACTTGGAAATCAGATATATCTTTAATTATGCCAAGATGGCATGCTGAAATTCAAAGTTGTATTCCTTTGGAAAAAATAACTTATAATTTAAGAAATAAATATTCAATGTTTTTACAAATTTGGTGCACGTGCACTCAAATAATGGGATTAAATTTGTAGTGAAGTCCTTCTTACCCCCTCTAGCCCTGCTGGATTCTCCTCTGTATGTTTATATTAGAACGGTTGAATTGTACTGCACAACAGCTCTCTCTGCAATCCAAAGATTATTTTTTTACTTTCTTTCTTCTTATCTTTTCATACCTATAATTTTTTTTAAACTTTTTTCAATTTGTATTCTTTTCTTGGAGGGAGGTTAGGTGGGAGAGAGGGGATTTTGGGTGGGGTTAAAACTGTCATGTATGTAATCAAATTTTTCTTTTTATGATCTACATTATTATAATAATTGTAGTTACTGCATATATGGAATATTAAATAAAATATATAAAAAAATTAAATGAGAGATCATGGAGAAAAAGAGAAAATTTATGGAATTGAGAAAGAGCAAATGAGGAGATAAAGAAAAAGTTTAGAGATGTATTTCTGTTTGATATTTTCCCAAGTAAAACACATTTTGAAAGAGGAAAAAAAATGTGAGAACATGCTTCTAGGAGTTCATTTCAGTGCAGAGAGGCTATTGGTTGCATATGGAAATTATCATGTATTATGAAAGTCGTTACAACTTGAATAGAATCCTTATGATTTTTGTTTATGTATTCATAGTCACTCTAATAATTTAATTTCACATCAAAATCCTGGCCAATATAAAAGTCTGCAAAATAGGATTATGTTTTAAAATCTAGAGATCTATTAATGCCTACTATTCTGACCTAAAATTAACATATCAGTAATGTTCTCTACTTTTTACCTTTTCATTGTTCTCTTTATTGACTTTAAGAATGCATCAGAGGATGGTGCTGAACGAGCCTTTACTAGACTGTTTGTATTACTTCTAACGGAGCCTGTTTAGGAACAGGCAAACAATTTCAAATTTCCGATTTGGAGATGCACAAAGTCATCCCCAAGGTTTACGTGTGTGAGCGTGTACAGCATCCACAAAAGTTCAAACAAATGAAGGAGATCAAATGTAATGGTGAGGTAAGCATTACATTTTTGCAGGTATTTCAAGAATACACAAGTTCTACAGATTTCTAAAATCTTTATTGTTTCATAGTCTAAGTTGCACACTTTAAATTTTTTTACTCTGTTATTAATAATAAAAATGTATTGTTCTGAGCACCTCTGAACCTTTCACACTGAAATCTGCTATCTGCCTCTGGGTATATCTATCACTAGAGAGCAGATGGTTGCATCATGGGGCCTGAAAATGCAAAGTGCAAGAAAGATTCCAATTCTGAATTACCCAACACTACATCCACATCCCAACTACATCAATGTTTTGAAAGATTTATTATCTAGCCACAGAGACCTTTCTCCTATCTGTTACTGGCATTTGGGAGTTAGTGTGAACCTCATAAACCCACCTGCTTTCTTCTTTATCTACCACCAGAACCAAGATCAATACTGAAGGATCTCTCAACTGGAAGTTTCCTCCATTTGTCTATTCCCACCTATTCCCATATTATGCTGATAATTATCTCAAGAATTAATGGCAGAGAAGTAAATTGATGTATCAAACATAAAGTGTGCATTGAAGCATCCAACATATTTTGTGGATTTTACACAAATCTTCTTTGCGCATACCATTAAAGGAAACAATCAAAGCGTTTAAAAAAAAAAACTCAACTTCCCTGGCACAGGGATATCAGTGTTAATGTGTTCAGGCTGAGCATTGGGATACAGGGTAATCCATGAAAACTCATGTTATACTCCCAATTTACCACACTGAATTACTTTCTGCCCGAATTTGTATTCAATAACTTGCTATCAGTATATCCCATTTTATAGTTTCATATTGGCAGCATTGCATGTACACCAAATTCTCCAAAGATAATTAGTTACTCGTACTATATATGTCAATGTATAAGACAACTAGCATATAACTGACCCGAATTTCCACCCAAAAATGTAGGATTTGAGCTATGCTCGCTGTATAAGACTTCCACAAATCTGGCATTTATCACTAACATGGTTACTGACACACAGGGTTATATAAATGGAAGGGTGACATCATGACATGGGCGTCATGATGTCCAGCAGAGGGTGGGCTTATACCCAATATTTTCCTTTTTATTTTGGAAATCCTAAAGGTGAAGTGTTAATGATGTAGGTGTGTCTCCAATAAACGGATGATCAAAATTCATCACTCTAATGACATAATTTTAGTTGCCCCTCCAAGTTGCATGCATAATAGACTGTGTAGAAAGGGGGAAAAACATTTAAGTTGAAATCTCACTGAGAGTTACCTTTATTTTTAAAAATGACACGACAAAGAAAAAAGATTGTGAAATGCCAGCAATGCATATCTTGTGCTGTAGAAGCAGCGCTCAGTGGCCACAACAATATAGTTGTACTGAGAAATTTGTACTAAAACTCCAATACTCCATCACTGGGGATTTTGGTGGCATCTGACCAACAGATTTTATGGACTGCTGGAAGCTATTAGTATTAACTCAAGGCATTGTCTTTCACTCTTGTTTTATGTGTTCACAGTAGTATAATACATTTTCCAGTGAACCTGATGAATTAAAGGAAGTGGGAGATTCAGCCCTAATGAGTTTAAAGGGAGCATGGGAAACAACCTAGTGAGTTTCAACTTAGAAAGTTCAGATTGTCAAACAAGCTGAAACTCAGGGACTCCAGATCGTGGCTCCAGATGCACATTTGGTAACATTTCTGCCTTTCTGTGTTCCTGACCCTGGCTATACCCAACCTACTTTGGCTAAACTTGTTGGTGCACCAATCTACAGATGACAGGTCCACGTACATTGAGAATGAGCCTATTAATGAGTGATCCATATGCTGATCCATCAGAATTTCGGAGTCATTAGGTACCAGGTTACTTATGTTTGCCTGTTATTTTGTTCAGTATGAAGTACTGCGGAATGACTTTAGCCATGCTTTGTTTGAGATGCACTCCTGAAACAACATTGTCATCACAATTCAGAGACAAACTGAAAGTAGGATAATTAAATAATTATTGAGGAACCCTTCCTGGATTGTAGTGAATCCCCTAATTCCTTTGATCTCCAACCTACTCTGATCATGCCCCCACCCCACACCCAATTCTCCCACATACCAATAACTTGGCTTTTCGTATCTACAGCCCCCTCACAGACTACTGGCCTTATTAAATTTATAAACTCCTTACAGAGATAAGAAAAGACAGAATTGGAGATGCTTGCTAATGGTTGTACAATGTTCAATTCCATTCATGACTGAGAGTACTTAAAACTATCAACTTCTGCATCCAGCAAGGCCTAGAGAACGTCCAAGAACTGAAATAAGAGCTTTAGTGAGGTGATCACATAGTTCGGCCTCAGAATTCGGCGGGCAGCAACCTCCTTTGAAGAAGACTGCAGAACCCACCTCACTGACAAAAGATAAAGGAGGAAAAACCCAACACCCAACCCCAACCAACCAATTTTCCCCTGCAACCGCTGCAACCGTGTCTGCTTGTCCCGCATTGGACTTGTCAGCCACAAACGAGCCTGTAGCTGACGTGGACATTTACCCCCTCCATAAATCTTCGTCCGCAAAGCCAAGCCAAAGAAAGAAACATAGTGATGTAGATGGTGTAGCCTGAGAGTGCAGGACCCCATAGCCATTGCTCCTCAGTTACAAGCATACTATTTTGGATACTGTCAGAGGGGTCATATCTCTGCTACTGAATCTGGGACTGAGGCTTCGAAAGGAAGGGGGAAGAAAAGGGGAATGGTAGTGATAGGGGGTTAAATAGTCTGAGAGACTGACAGGAGATGCTATGAATAAGAATGGGTCAGGGAAATCTAAGAAAAAGTCCACAGCATTCTTAAAAGGGGGATGGGGGAAGAGGAAGCAGCCAGAAGTCATGGAAAAAGCATTGATAGCAATTATATCAGGAGAAGTTGAGATGAAGTTCAGAAAAATGAATGTAGGAAATTAGTTCAGAAGTTTTTATTTTAAAAAAAAATGACAGTAGAAATAAAAAGACAGGGAGGGATGGTTTCAGGTTTCTGAAGAATCAGGATTGCATCTGGGGTAGAGGTGATCTGTACAAGAGAGATGTGTTGCACCTGAACTAGACAAGTGAAGTAGTGCAGGTAAACTTTGTTGCAAGAAGCATAATGGAGAAAGCAGACAGGATTAGTATGTGGATATATTTAGAACAATGGGCACCTTCACCACCGCAGAGATAAGGTTGAAGGAAGCCTGGAAGCTCAATGTTCCGGGATAGTGTAGTTATAAGTGCGATAAGGGTAAATGAGTCGTGGGCTGTCCGCGAGGGAAACTGGTGCTGGGGATGTTCCAGGGGGGAAGGGGGAAGGTGGAAGGGGGAGGGGGGAAAGGGGGTAGGGGGGGAAGGGGGGAGGGGGGAGGGGGGAGGGGATAGGGGGGAGGGGGAGGGGATAGGGGGGAGGGGGAGGGGATAGGGGAGGAGGGGATAGGGGGGAGGGGGAGAGGGGAAGGGGAGGGGGAGAGGGGAAGGGGAGGGGGAAGGGGGAGGGGGGTGGGGGAAGGGGGAGGGGGAAGGGGGAGGGGGAAGGGGGAGGGGGAGGGGAAGGATGGGGGGGTGGAGGGGGAGGGGAGGGGAGGGGGAGAAAGGGAGAGGGGAGGGGGAGGAAGGGGGAGGGGGGAGGGGGGGAAGGGGTGAGGGGTGGAAGGGGTGGAAGGGGAAGGGGAGGGGGAAGGGGAGGGGGAAGGGGAGGGGGAAGGGGAGGGGAGAAGGGGGGAGGGGAGAAGGGGGGAGGGGAGAAGGGGGGAGGGGAGAAGGGGGAAGAGGGGGAGGGGAGAAGGGGGGAGGGGAGAAGGGGGAAGAGGGGGAGGGGGAAGAGGGGGAGGGAGGAAGGGGGAAGTGGGGGATGGAGCGGGGGGGAAGGGAGGGGGAACCCGGAGCTGCAGGGGACGGGAGGGGGAACCCGGAGCTGCAGGGGACCCGGGGCTGCGGGGCTGCGGGGGACCCGGGGCTGCGGGGGACCCGGGGCTGCGGGGGACCCGGGGCTGCGGGGGACCCGGGGCTGCGGGGGACCCGGGGCTGCGGGGGACCCGGGGCTGCGGGGGACCCGGGGCTGCGGGGGGAACGTTGGGGGGGACCCGGAGCTGAGGGTGGGGGGGACACCGGAGCTGAGGGTGGGGGGGACCTGGAGCTGAGAGGGGAACTGGAGCAGGAGCTGGGGGTGTACGGGGGTGGACGGAACTGATGCTGGGGGGTGTACAGGAGGGGAACCGGAGCTGAGGGTGGGGGGGACCTGGAGTTGAGGGTGGGGGGGGGACCTGGAGCTGGGGGGTGTCCGGTGGGGGGAAAACCAGTGCTGGGGGGGTGTACATTGGTGGGGGTACCAGAGCTGGGGGGGGGGTGTACGTTGGGGGGACGGAACTGATGCTGGGGGGTGTACAGGAGGGGAACCGGAGCTGAGGGTGGGGGGGACCTGGAGTTGAGGGTGGGGGGGGACCTGGAGCTGGGGGGTGTACGTTGGGAGGATGAACCGGTGCTGGGGGGTGTGGGTGGATGTACAGAATGAGAATTTATTGACATGAACATGTCTCATTACATTCATTGTTTTGCTGCGCCATTCTTGTGTATTGCAGGTGTGAAATCGCTATAATTACATTTCCATAAATATAAAAAAGCAGTGGGACCAAAGATTGGGGGTGTTGTTGCAATATTAGTCAAAGTATATGTCACAGCATTCTTTAGAGCGGATATTGTCAGAGAACTACAGTGTGAGGCAGTGTGGGTGGAAATCAGGAAGTGAAAAAATGTAGTCACCTTGATGGGTGTATACCATGTACCACCAAACAGTCACCACATCATTGTCCACTCAATTCAACCACAAGAACAAGGACGAACCATCACTGTGCACTCCCATGTCCTCTGATGAGCCTCTCCTGTACGTATCCGATGATAGAGTGCCAGCTGCCTTTAGGAGAGTGAATCTGAGGAAAGCATCTGGTCTGGATTGAGTACCGATCCGAGAATTAAAAACCTTTGCTGATTATCTTGCCAGTGAATTCATTATGGAAAGAGAGAAGTCAGGGCCAAGGGTTGAGGTTTTTGATTGGGGAAAAGCTAGATTTGAGGAGATGCGAAAGGACTTGCAGGGTGTGCATTGGGACAATTTGTTTTATGGGCAGGATGTAGTAGAGAGATGGAAGTCTTTTAAAGATCAGATTTTGAGAGTGCAAAAGCTTTATGTTCCTGTTAGGTTAAAAGGAGGGGCAAAAGGTTTGAGAGAGCCGTGATTTTCAAGGAATATTGGAAACTTGGTTCGAAGAAAAAGGGAGGCGTACATTAGATATAAGAAGCATGGAGTTAAGGAGATGTTTGAAAGATACATTGAATGTAAGAGGAATCTTAAGAAAGGAATTAGGAAAGCTAAAAGAAGGTACGAGGAAACTATGGCAAGCAGGGTGAAAACTAATCCAAAAGAGTTCTACAAATATGTTAATGGTAAAAGGAAAGCTAGAGACAAAATTGGTTCCTTAGAAAATCAGAGCGGAAAACTGTGTGTGGAGCCTAGAGAAATGGGGGAGATATTGAACAGTTTCTTTTCTTCGGTATTCACTAAGGAGAAGGATATTGGGAGATGTGAGATAAAAAAAGCAAATTGGGTAAATATGGGGAATATAGAGATTACAAAAGATGTAGTTTTAGGGCTTTTGAAGAATATAAAGGTGGATAAGTCTCCGGGACCAGATGGGATCTTCCCCAGGACATTGAGAGAAGTGAAGGAGGAAATAGCAGAGGCTCTGGCGGTAATTTTCCAAATGTCATTAGATATGGGGATAGTGCCGGAGGATTGGCGCATTGCGCATGTGGTTCCGTTATTTAAAAAGGGTTCAAGGAGGAAGCCTGGCAACTATCAGCCTGTATGTTTGACGTCTGTGGTAGGTAAATTAATGGAGAAAATTCTTAGAGATAGTACTTATAAACATCTGGATAGACAGGGTCTGATCAGGAGCACTCAACATGGATTTGTGGGAGGAAGGTCATGTTTGACCAATCTGATTGATTTTTTTGAAGAGGTGACTAGGAATGTGGATGAGGGTAGCGCAGTGGATGTTGTCTATATTGACTTCAGTAAGGCCTTCGATAAGGTACCACATGGAAGGTTAGTTAGGAAGGTGCAGTCTTTAGGTATAAATTTTGAGATAGTCAAATGGATTGAACATTGGCTGAAAGGGAGAGGCCAGAAAGTGGTAGTGGATAGTTGTCTGTCAGGTTGGAGGCCAGTGACCAGTGGTGTGCCTCAAGGATCTGTATTGGGCCCATTGTTGTTCGTTATATACATTAATGATCTAGATGATGGGGTGGTGAATTGGATTAGTAAATATGCAGACGATACTAAGATAGGTGGAATAGTGGATAATGAAGAAGGTTTTCAAGGATTGCAGAGGGATTTGGGCTGCTTAGAAAAGTGGGCTGAAAAATGGCAGATGGAATTTAATGCTGATAAGTGTGAGGTGCTTCATTTTGGTAAGAAGAATCAGAACAGGACATACGTGGTAAATGGGAGAGCATTGATGAATACAGAAGAGCAGAAAGATTTAGGAGTAACGGTATATCGTTCCCTGAAGGTAGAAACTCACGTGAATAGGGTGGTGAAGAAGGCTTTTAGTATGCTGGCCTTTATCAATCATTGCATGGAATATAGGAGTTGGGAGGTGATGTTGAGATTGTATAAGACGTTGGTGCGGCCTAATTTGGAGTTCTGTGTGCAGTTCTGGTCGCCTAATTATAGGAAGGATATAAACAGAGTGGAGAGAGTGCAGAGAAGGTTTACCAGAATGTTACCTGGGTTTAAGCATCTAGAGTATAGGGAGAGATTGGACAGATTAGGTCTTTATTCTTTGGAGCGTAGAAGGTTGAGAGGGGATTTGATAGAAATATTTAAGATTATGAAAGGGATAGACAGAGTGGATGTGGATAGACTATTTCCGTTAAGAGGAGGAAAGATTAAAACAAGAGGACATGAGTTAAGAATTAAGGGGCAGAGGTTTAGAGGTAACATGAGGGGGAACTTCTTTACTCAGAGAGTGGTAGCCGTGTGGAATGAGCTTCCGAGAGAAATAGTGGCGGCGGAGTCAATTGTATTATTTAAGAAAAGGTTGGACAGGTATATGGATGAGAAGAAGATGGAGGGTTATGGGCATTGTGCAGGGAGGTGGGACTAGAGAGGGGCGTTTGGTTCAGTGTGGACTAGAGGGCCTAATGGCCTGTTTCCGTGCTGTAATTGTTATGTTATGTTATGTTAACTTCAACATTTCACTCCAGCAGAGTGTGGTTCACACCTGTTTCAAATAGGCATAAATTGCACTGATGCCCAAGAAGAGTATGACATGAATCCTTTCCAATTTGCCTACTGTAGCAACAGGTCTATGCTAGATGCCATCTTACTGGCTCTACATAAAGTCCTGGAATACCTGGACCGCAAAAATGCATAAAACATTAGGCTCTTTATCGACTACAGGTTGGCATTCAACACCATCATCCCTTCAAAATTAATCAGCAAACTCAAAGACCTGGAACTCAGCACCACACTGTGTAATTGGATCTGGATTTCCTCACTTCCAGACCACAATCAGTGAGGATTGGGGGAAAAAAAAACATCTCCACAATCTTCATCAGTAGCGCAGCACCACAGGATTGTGTTCTTAGCCTACTGCTCTACTTGCTATCCACCTATAACTGTGTGGCTTGGAATGACACCAAGGTAGTGGGTTGACTAAAAAGGGGGAACGAGTCAGCATACTTGGCTGAATGGTGCACCAACAACAACCTCGTACTCAATGTCACCAAAACCAAAGGAGCTGATTGTTGACTTTAGGAAGGAAAAAACAGAGGTATACAATCTAGAGATCACTGGAAGATCAGAAGTGGAGAGGGTGAGCAAATTGAAGTTTTTGTAAGTGACTATCTCAGAGAATTTTTCCTGGACCCTGTACATTAATGGCAACATGAAGAAAGCACATCAGTGCCTCTACTTCCTCAAGAGTTTGCAGAGGTTTGGAATGACTTCAGAAACACTGGCAAATTTCTATAGATGTGTAGTGGAAAGTGTGCTGACTGCATCATGGTCTGCTGTGGGGATACCAATACAGCTGATTGCAAGACCCTCAAAATGTAGCAGACACAGCCTTGGACATCACAAACAAACAAAACCCTCCCCACCACTGAGAACATCACGAGGGAACACTGGTTTCAGAGAGCAGTAGCAATCATCAAGAGTCCACATCACTCAGCACATGCTTCATTTTTGCTGCTACCATGAGGGAAGAGGTAAAGCTGTGTGATAGTACAGATTCTATCACCAATGTTTATATGTACAAATTGTAGTGTAGGATGACTGTGATTGGCTGAGAGTGTAGCCACACCTACTGGCAGATCTTAAAGGATGGCTCCTAGCCAGACCAGGTCATTCTGGACTGGTCGACCTACTTGTGATATCCTCCAGTCTTTTAGTTAATAAAAAGCCTTGGTTTGGATCAACAAGTCTTTGGTTCTTTCGACTCGCTCTACAAGCTGCAAAAGTCTTGCATCACCAGATTCAGGAACAGCTGCTACCCCTCGACCGTCAGGACTCCTCAACAACAAACTCAAAGCTTAAAACAGGAAATAATACTGCAGGGTGTTATGGTTAGGGTTGTGGTTAGCTCAATGCCTTTTACAGCACCAGCGATGGGGTCCGGGGTTCGAATCCTGTGCTGTCTGTAATGAGTTTGTACTATTGCTGGCAAATTCAACCTTTACAGCACCAGTGATTGGGACCAAGATTCAAGTCCCATGCAGTTTTGAAAGGAGTTTGTACCAGGCATACACCACTTAACATCCATGATGTGTTCTGTGAAATTGAGCATAATACGATTTGGACATGTGCGAACACCATATTATATACTTAACGAAGCTCTATGGGATACTGTGGTGTACCTGTAAACTTTTTATTTGTAGGTAGAGATCAGTGTGGGGACTGACACGGGGCTGTGAGCAGAGAGCAGGGCAGTGATAACGGGGTGGGGACTGACATGGGACTGTGGAGGGAGAGTGGGACAGTGGGATTAGTGTGGGGACTGATATGGGGCTGTGGAGAGAGAGAGGGACAGTGGGATCAGTGTGGGGAAGATATGGGGCTGTGGGGAGGGGGGGAACAGTGGAATCAGTGTGGGGAAGATATGGGGCTGTGGGGAGGGGGGACAGTGGGATCAGTGTGGTGACCAAGACGGGGCTGTGGGAAGAGATCCAATAGCTATAGCTATTTTCTATAGCTAGCAATCGCTTTTTTCTAAATTGCTGAGAATTTGCTGAATAATTATGGAACCTTGAACATATATGCGGTCAAACGTTGCCCGAAAAGATGTAAGCCATGCTATCTGGCTGCCTGACAGCCCCACAATCCTGCTGCCTGACAGCGCAGTCAGGAGAGGGTGGCATGAGAGAGCAGAGGGGAGTGGCTTGAGGGAGTCAGGCGACGTGAGCTAGTACAGCCTGACCGCTCTACTGTCTGCTCTGAGACCACAGCAAGGCAAGGGGGCTGTCAGTGCAACATAAATCAGCTTACTTTCCTGTTTGGAGGCGCTTTCAGAGGAAATGCTTTTATGCAGGAGGTGGAGTGACTTCACTCCACCTCTAAATGTACCACACTAGGCAGATGGAAGATGGAGCAGATCGAACAGTCAATCTGCCTTCAGACCTTTTATGGACGTAGGTGCAGCGATGTAAAGATGGAGAATCACTGTCTTCACATTCACTTTTGTTTTCTCTATAAAAGGTCCGAAACTTAAATACTTTTCTAGGCAGGGATAGGGAGACACTTTGGCGGAGTCATCCCATGGTGAGAGACCACTATTTTATTCAAACATAGTTTTATTGAAACTTTATTCTCACAGCTACTGTAGACAGTTCATGACAGGGTCACTCCACAGGCTGAATATTTGCTCCCATCTTCACCAAGGAGTTGTGTTGCTTCGGGGAACATTTACTTTTACAATTTTAAACTTTTATTATAATTTGTATCTAGTGTCTTAAAATTTATTTATTTATTTATTTAGTTCCTCAACAAAAAAATAAATAAAAAATTGTCGGTTGCTTGAATTCCGGATATCAGGGATTTTACTGTATTACAGAGTACAGTGTTACAGTGATAAGATCAATTGGTACATTGCGAGGGATTGTGAGGTATTACTATTTAAAGTAATTCAACAAAGCAACACCTGGTATTTTGGATGACATAACTTTCAATGAAATGTATTAAAATAGATTATCTATCAAGAGATTAATTTCATAGGATCTTATGTTTGTAAATTGGATGCTAGTGTTCCTACACCACAATAGAGTTCAGGAGAATGAGGAGCGAACTTCATAGATGCATTAAAAAAAGTACTAAATTTTTTATATACACACAACAGTGTAAGAACATGACAGCTAATGACAAACAAACAGACAGAATTCAATATTTATATCACATATTCCTGCAGAAAGAAAAATGACTGTAGCTAATTTATCCAAATTCTATAACCCATAAACTAAAAAGAAAAAGCCACTGGGATGCCTTAAATGACCAAAAGGGTAACTATAACAGTACGTTGGTGGATTGCCTTATACGTAAATATATAAGTTCAGGAAGAGATTATAAATGTTTTGGATATTATTATATAAAATAGTAAACCACTCTTTTATTCATTAACCATTAAAATATTCCATAAAAGTTGCCACATTTTACCATGGATGCATTTTGAATGTTGAAAGGCCTGAACAGAGTAGATGTGGCAAAGTTGTTTCCCGTGTTTGGGGAGTTTAGGAAAAGAAGACACAACTTAAGTTTTGAAGGACTCCCTATTAAAACAGTGATGCAGAGGAATTTCTTTAGCCAGAGCGTGGTAAACCTCTGGAATTTGGTACCACAGGCAGCTTTGGAGCCCACATCGTTAGTTGTATTTAAGGTAGAGATTGATAGCTATCTGAATAATCAGGGTTTCAAAGGGAGAAGGCAGTTGAATGGGGCTGCATAGGAGAATGGATCAGCTCATAATGAAATGGCAGATTGGTCTAGACAGGCCGAATAGCCTATTTCTGCTCCTATATCTTATAATCTTAATTTTTAATATATTCAATTAGTTTTAGGGTTTTGGAAATCCAGAGATCCTGAGGAGAGCAACTTAAGAATCGAGATTGCTCTGGACTGCTATTGTTGAAAGTTGCAATGAAAACGGGAGACTTCAAATTGAAGGCTCACAGGTATAATTAGCAGGATTCCCTTTGTAATGCTGCACAGATGTTTGCATTGTCAGTTTCACTGTGGTATTCTCCACTAATGTTTTCTCAAGCTTTTGGATTTGTCAGTTAATTATCATGTAGCCCTGCAGGTGCAACCTTTGCAGCCATTTCTTAAAGAGACACATCACACATTGCAAGCTGCATCTTTCCAACTACTGCAGGCTATTGAGACTGAATGAATGCATCGATGAGAATGGGTTAGGAGTTGGGTTGGTGAGAACACAGGATGAGGTTTGAGTTTTGCCCCTTAAAACAATACAATTTGCAAACCCATGGGTAAAGAAGCAGTTTTTTTTTGATCAATGAAATTAAAAACATCACTGGAGATAAATCTTTCATGGTGGACTATCATTGATATCCTATTATATTTTACACTAGAAAAATCCTGTCAGAAAATGAGAAGGTGAATTTCCCAATGGTTGCAAAGATTTTTTAAAAAATACATAAAATTACTTTTCTCATCAGTTTCAATTAGTTTTTTTAAAAAACCCAAATATGGCAAGAGGGTCCATTCTGACCAATGAAATTAGGGCAAAATTGAGGAGGTAACCAGTGAACTTCCCTGAAAAATATTTGTTTTGTTTGGCACATTTAAATACCAATTTCTGGAGAAGCAGATTATGGAATTTTAGACATTGTCAGGCACTGAGGTCTAGCATTTGCTTCCCATTGATATATTGATGAATAAATTGCACTGAAACCAAACATGGCCTGGATCAGGAACAGGAATTTCTGCAGGGTTTGGATCAACATTTATTGACCACGTGTTTTAATTGATTCCACACATGGACAAAAAAAACTGATCAAATTAGTGAGTCTTTATAGAAAATGAAAAAGATATTTTGTTCATGATCAAAGTATAGTTTTGGGGTTTTGCAACAATAACTGGTCCCATTAACTCAGTAACTCTGAATCATTATTTGCACAGTGAGAAAGAAAAATCTTTTGACAAGTGCAAGTTTGAGAACCCTGTCAGGAAACAAACAAGAAAATAGAAATAAAAGCAAACCTTTCAATGGTAATTATTACAGAAAGCATTCAGAAGATTTACACAAATCAATACAATCACAGATTCTGTTTATCATTGCCATGTGCAATGATAAGTATAAAATTCAGCCATAACCAAATGCCAAAGTCGATGCCAATTGCTCAGATCCATTCTGTATGAAAATCAAATTAAAATTTGCCAGTTTGCTTCATTTTAATTGAACCAGTGTGCTTTGGGTGCTAGACATTTTTTTTAATGCAGCGCTTAATAAAGTCAGTCTTTATTTCAAAATAAAGCAGGCCTGCTGATGTGCCATTTTGAATTAGCACTAATTAATTTCAACTTTTTAAAGGGGTTATTAAAAACATTACAGAACTTTAAATGCTGTTTTAACATCAGAAAAATTGTGATGGATGAGCTCATACCTAGTACTGAATTACCCTAAAGCTGAACTTCTGGCACTCACACATAAAACATGAAAAGAAAGAAATGTTTATAATTATAACATTTGAAATTTTCCTCAATCAAACTTTGTTAAGATTCCAGACATGATTTTTTATAAATTAATATAATTAAAGACTTGTAAAATGTCCCAACAGTAAAGCAAGACATTTGGTTTAGTCTTTAAACTAAATTAAGCTTAATTCAAATAATCGCATCACCAAAAATAATCTCTCTTATTTGCAATTACCTCCATCTATAAGCATGATCCTGCTGAGGAAAGGGTCAGGAAATTTCATTTTATATGAAAGTAAGGAACCTGATGGTTCCTTCAACATTCCACATCTTCCAAAAAATAAAAATACCATTCTAAGCCCAGGTTTCTGTACCAGAGAGGATTCATTTCCTTGCCACACTGTTGAGATCAGCCACATGTTTATAGACTGAAATCCTCAGGTGAAAAATGAAAGGACCTTTGGATGCAGAAATGCCACGTTCCAAATCAAATTAACTTTTAGCAGCAGGTGGCAAACTTCACTGGTTATTGGTCCTTAGTGGCATTTAACAAGAATCATAAAACCCAGGTAATACAATAGACCATAGCTGTTTCCTTACATTTTCTGCCATTTTTCATAAGATGTAATTTTACTTAGAGATGACATTGCTAAATAAGTAATGTTTTGCTTAAAACAATTCATATATAGCTCATGATCATTTTTTTTTTGCCTTTGTAAGTACAGGTGTGCACCGCTTAATGCCTACGATACATTCTGTAAAATTGGGTGTTGTGTGAACACCATATTACTGTATATACTTCGCGTGGTGGAACACTGTATTGAAGTAATTATACTGGTTGGCCTGCCTCCACTACTGTAACTCGACCCCTCCAGGATCCCTAATGAAGGTGGTATCGCCCAATCCCCCTCCCTCAATACTGCCTTGGAATCGGGCAAACAGCATGTAAGATAAATTTATAGTGATTATAAAGCCTATTAATCTCGACTTCTGGGCTGTCAGGTCTACACTTAGCAAAGCTGTATGGGATACTGAACTTGCACTAAATTAACCTTTAATTTTTATTCACTTTTTATGTAAACACTTCTTAGCCTATATCACACACAATTTAACAGAGGATCAGGATCATCCATGTCACTGTTCTCAACTTCCTCATGGTCTTCCACTGGAAGAGTTTCAGGTCAAATAATCTCCATTGATGAACTCTGGAATGCCTGAAGGACCTTGGCTGAGACTCTTCTGGGGGAGGTGTTGGCTTCTTCACGAACATGTCCAGTGTTATTTGCTAGTTTGCTTTTTCTTCATAAATTTCTTGATACGCAGCAAACACTTTCTATCAGTGAAAACCTTTGTGTTTGGGTCCATCTCTTCAGCACTCTTCAGCAAACTAAGGTCTGCCAAGAAATTGGCTAACCCCTTAACAGTGAACCTCTTCTGCAGTTTCCTTTTTCCTTGTCTCTTCAGCTATTCATTCTTTCTCTAGCTCAACCAACTCTTTATTTGTTAGTTGCTCAGGAAACATCTACAGGAGTTCTTTAAAGTCCTCATCATCTATGTCTATGTTCAAGTTGTTGTTTACCATTGTTGACAACAGCTCTATTAATCCTTGCAATCTCATCATCTTTTTTAAATCCCTTGAAGTTATGTACATACCGCTTTAGTATTTTTTTTCAAAATGCCACATCATTTGGTCACATCATCTCAGGCCCAAGCAATGTTCTCTATGCAGTAGAAAATATTGTTCTCCTTCCAGAACTGCATCAGTGTCTTGCCAGTATCATCGGTTACAGCAACAGCCTAAGCAAAGGTCCTCCTCAGGTACTAGGCCTTGAACGCTGCAATAAATCCTTGGGCCATTGGCTGGATTAAAGAGGTGATGTTTGTTGGGAGAAACGTCACTTTGATGTTGGGGTGGAGGTCGCCAGTGAAAGGGGGATGTCCTGGAGCATTGTCTACAATTAGCAAAATCTTGAAGGTTATGCCTTCTTCCAAGCACTACTCCATTTCACTGGCATAACAATAGAGACGTTATTCATTTATTTATTTCATCCAAGGACCTTTTATTACTCCTGTAATAAAGTGTGTTTCTTAATGTTCTTGGAAGCCCTGGGGTTTTCACTATGCCAAATAGGAAATGCCTTTAACTTTTAGCCTGCAACATTGCCTTGTAACAACACCATCACTCTGTCTTTAAAAACCTTAAACCCTGGCATTGACTTGGGCTCCTTATAAATGAAGATCCTTTCAGGCATTCACTTCCTGAATTAAGGAGGTTTCATGCCTTAACAGTGATGAGCAATGAGCAGAGAAGGACTCACGTTTGTGTTTGGTCCTCAATCCACGTCATTAGCAATTTCTCCATTTCTGATATAGGTCCCTCTTGCATTTTCGTTAGCTTTGTAGCTTTCAATGGAGACAATCCTTTAACACTTGGAGAATTTTTTTTTGTTTTTGTTTTTGTGGATCATAATGAGTCCAACATGCGTAAAAGTGTTTGCTATTGCTTCTGTTTTTCCACATTTGTGTTGTATAATAACCTTTTGTTTCTCTTCAAAATCAATACTTCTCCTTATCTCTTGCTGCTGCTATCACTAGTATTGGTTTTGCTGTGTTTGAGAGCCAGATAGATTAAACAGTACAGTACAGTACATACATACATAAGCCTTTGTATACAAAAGACATGAGATGCACGTGTTGCATGCAAGAAGTTGTGTACATCTGCTTATGTCCGCTACATCTCATTCTCCGATATTACAACATTATGGGACCGTGGACGATGGACATGTACGCTGTCAGATGTTGCCTGAATGGATACTAAGCAGTGAATATCTGTAACGAGAAAATACTTATGAAATTTGTGTTTACAATAGAAATATCTTCTGAGATGATAAAAACAGGGTGATGCTGGCAGAAAAGTTAAGGTTTCCATATGGATATGTGGTGACCAAGGTACAGCAGGACCAATAAGTCTTCAGAAAGGCAACAATAGAAATACATTTCTTTCAAAACAAAATAGAGTTTCGGGTAATAATGATGAATTCTTTTACCTTTCTCAAATAATTTCCTGTTTTTAGTTGCCAAGTAATTATTAGTTCCTGGAAGAGTTAATTAAGACACTTAAAATTATTATGATGTTGAAGGTCTGCTACATATGAAATGCTATTCCTTTTGTTTATTTTTTAATTTAAATTAATAATTTAGAGACACATCAAGGATATGCTAACAGGCACTTTAGAAGCTGTTAATGAAAATGGACAAAATCGACAAACCAAAATAGCGTTTGAAAATCCAAAATATTTGGATAGTATAGGAAAAGTAGAATGTGAAAGGGACAACCAGGGAATCTGGTGTATTTAGATTATAAGAATACTAAAATATTGAGGCACAAATGAGCCTGCGCATCCTTATACAGCTGGAATCGAAAGTAATTATCTGAGCCTATCAAGTAGTTAGGAAGGCAAATTATATGTTGAGCTTCATTGCAAGAGGTTTTGAGTATTGGAGCGAGGGGATTTTGGCACGGGCCTTTGTGAGACCGTATCTGGAATTCTGTGTGCTGTGTTGTTATCCACAAATGAGAAGGGAAGTTCGGGCCTTCAAGGCAGTGCAACAAAGGTTCATTAAACTTATTCATGAGATGGCAAGATTAATGTGTGAAGAAAGATTGAGTAGAGTCAGTATTCACAAAAGTAAAGGAGAAGGAATGTGGTGGAAACATAAAATTTTAACAGGACAATACAACTTGGATATAGGGTGGATGCTTGTAATGACTGGAAACTCCAGAACCAGGGTTGATTACCTTTGCATGTGAGTATACCATTTAGTATTGCGATTATGAGGAATGTCTTCAGCAAAATGGAGTGAACCCATGAGTATGGAATTCTCAAGGAGGAGATAGATATAATTCTTAATGTCAAACAGATTAATGGATCTTGACAAAAGACAGAAACGGGGTACTGATGAGAATGATCATCCATGATCACATTGAAGACCAAATGATCTACTTCAGTTTATATTTTCCATATTTCTGAGAATATCTGAACAAAGCTCTCTTACTACAATTACACGTTGCCTTGACAAGGTTTGTCTGGAATCATGCGTCAAGTTTTAATCTCCTTAACAAGGGAAAATATACTTGCATAAAGGGAGCAAGGTTTAAGCAGCTTGGTTAGAGTAGTGGTTAGCTCAACGGTGTTACTGTGCCAATGACCTGGGTTCGAATCCGGCACTGTCTGTAAAATGTTTGTATGCTCCCCTCATGATCCACCTGGATTTCATCTGGGTGCTCCGGTTTCCTCCCATCCTCCAAAAATGTATGGTTAATTGGGTTTAATTAGGTTGAGCAGATTTCAATAGCCAAGATTGGCTTCTACTATGCTGTCAGTATTTTTAAAATTTATTTTAAAAGGTTCACTAGATTGATTCCTGGCCTGGTAGAACTTTAGCATGAGGAGTGATTTTGTTAACTATCCCAGTATTCACCACACTTCAGAGAATGTGAAGGATCTCTTTGAAATTCTGAATGGGCTAGGCCGACTGATCACTTTCCTAGGATATGGAATTAGACAATTTAGGGCTAAGATGAGGAGAATTCTTTCACTTAGAACATGCTAAACCAATGAAATTCTACAATAGAAGAGGCAGTAGAGGTCACCTCAGTGAATACAGTAAAATTCTGTTTATGCAGCGCATGTGGAACTTTGGTGGTGCTTAACTGGTAGATTTTCTGAAATATTGAATGTCACTCCAATTAATTATGCAACACAATTCTAAACCACTTTTCATGGATGTTACACTGTACAGTAGTATAAATAATTTTCCAGTGAAACCAACAGCTTTCAAGGGAGCATGGGAAACAGAACCAGAGAAGTTTCAAAGGCACAGAGGATTCAGAGCCCCAGTGAGTTTAAAGGAACACAGGAATTAGGGACCAGTCTGCAAAGTGGAACATGGGAACTGGAGCACCAGTATGTGTTAAAGGAAGGTCAGGAACCAGATCACTAGAGTGTTAGAGAGAGTGCAGGTACCAGAGCCCCAGTGATTTTAAAGGGAATGTTGAAACGAAGGGGGGTGTGGGGGGGGAGGTGGTGTGAGTTTAAAGGAAGTGTAAAAAATGGGATACTGTGAATTTAAAGGAACACAGGAACTTAGAGCACTGGTAAGTTTAAATGTGCCATGGAATCAGAACATTTTATAAGAGCGAGCACAGAATTGGTACAAAATGAACAACTCGGGCCATGGTTTGTTAAAGGCAGCATGGGATTCAGTACACAATGAGTCAGATTCCAGGCTATTGGGCTTTTTGAACAATCAGAGAGCAGATTATCAGACATTTATTGTATATTTAAGAATATAGATTTCAAGACACAAAAGACATCAAGGAGTGAGAGAGTAAGAATATTGTGTTGAACCTCAGGATTGACTGTGATCTTGTTGTATGGCAGTACAGAGTCGAAGGGCTGAATGACCTACTCTGGCTCCTATTTTCTAGGTTCCCCTGTGGTTTCCAAGTGGATAAATGTCCAGAACATGAGAGGTAAACTAGTGCATTTAAGATGTAGTTTTAAAATTTGTTTTCGTGCAGTGATAGATAGTGAGCTACCATCATAAATTTAAAATAAAGCAGCAATCTTCTCCCAACACTGAATTCCCTGCTGGTCTTTGACATCATTCCTTCATTTAAATTGGCAATCCATCTGACCAATCAAAGTCACTGTCACATTTTCTCAATTTTTGTACTCTCATGAGTCTAAATTATTATTCCTGCAGCTTCACTCTTTTTTTAAGCTTCCACACTCTCACTGTTTTTGTACCTTCATTGCTCCAGCTTCTTTGAGCTCCTACTTGCTCCCTTTCTATTGTCATTACTCCTTTGACTCTCTCTGGTAATGCTCACTGACCTGCCTTGGATATCCATCACGGCACTCCCTCTCTCAGATCCTTCTTCAGCACAGTTCCTTCCTTGTTAACCAAAAAAGCAGGAATGATCATGACTAATTACAACACTGACAACCGTTAAGTTAATGCTAATCTTGTGCAAAATTGCAACAGTGTGAAATTTCCATAATTAACAGTTAAGTTTTTTATTTTGTGGAGATGAGAATGGAAAAGAATTGCACGCATTTCCCAAAAAAGTAAATTAAGCTTCCAAATCTAACATTTCTTTGACTTGCTGGCTGTTGCCTTCAAAAAGCGTACCATACATAGATTTTATAATTTGATACTTTTAATTTGAGGATGTGAATTTTATAAGACAGTAGAGTACCCTCCATATTTCAACCTACAGATGTGAATTAGCAATCTTTTCACAAGTTGAATAAATGAATAGGCCAGACCATCAATGTTAGAGATAGAGAATTTAGGTTAAAATGGCTTAAGTTAAAATGTGATGATTAATCATAAAAATGGAAGCCAGAACGGACAGGGAGCTTACTAGCAGCCAAGGACAAAAAGTTCAGCTGGATATGTTTTTTTAAACATATCTTTTCATGGTCATAGTGAGAGACATGCAGGAGACAAAAGATTGATAAGAAGGGTGAGAAACAGAATTTAGTGTATGTAGAGTTCGCAGCGTACGTAACGAACGTGATAATTAAAAATGCAGTTGTACTTAGAATGCTTTTGCAATACTAACCAATTAAAACAGTATTAATAAGAAGGGGAAGGGCAAACAACAAGGGTATAAAAATCAATGCACTGTATGTATCGGGGCTTAACTGGTGAGAAGCCAGTTGAGTCCAACTCTGCAGACTTGTAAATAAAGCTTGTCGTGTCATCAGTTTTAAAGAGACTCATGTGTGAGAAGTTTTATTTCTGACAAATGGGGGCTCGTCCGGGATCTACACTCCGGCCGTGAGGGGAGGCGAGAAGAGGGACATCGGAGGTGGTGCACCCCGCTGAGTTCAGCGGCTCCTAGTCCCTTGCTCGTCGCTTCGGGCGGCTTGAGCGAGTGGTATCCGGACAAGGTGACACGACAAGACGGAGAGGAGAAGGGTGATGGTTCAATCCCCGAGAAGACACCGGTAAGTGACGACTTACGATTGTGGTGTGGGGATTGGGTAACAGGTGTAACGGGATACACCTGTTTGGATAAAAAAAAACCTAACGTAATAGATCAGGTATAGAGCTTTTGTCGTGGCGTGAGGACCCTGTCGTGGGACTCTAGGATAGACCCCAGGGAAACCTCGGCGGTAACCGAAGGAGGGACAGCACCTCCGACGAAGTGCCGAGAAGAGAGGGGTCGACCCCAGGGAAACCTCAGCGGTAACCGAAGGAGGGACAGTACCTCCGACGAGGCGTCTGAGAAGAAGGGAGTAGGGTCCAGAACGAGAGGGTCCTCAGCAACGATAAACGGATCTAGGTGGGAAAATGGGAGGATCAAAATCTAAGGGCTCGTCTGAAAATTCAGGACAATTCCTGGGAGTTCCCCTTGACAGCCCTTTGGGGAGAATGTTTGAAAATTGGGATAGTAAAAGATATCGAGACAAAAACAAGAAAAAGATGGTTCAATATTGTCTCCTTTGGTCGAAACAACCTATTAAAGGTTCCTCGGTCTGGTGGCCGAAATTTGGATCTGATGAGGATTGGGTTAGACAAGCATTAAACATATATGTAAATTCGAGACCAAAGGTGAATCAAGAAGAGTCAGCGTATGCATTTTGTTGGGTTCCCTGGCCAGGATCCTTAACAAAATGTTTTAAATTGAGGGTAGCGGGAGAAAAGAAGTGGGAACCTCTGGACAACCTTCCCCCTCCTTATATTCCCCCGGTGCCTACTGCGCCCGAGGAAAGCTCATTACCGGAGGGGAAAGGTGATGAATCTGATTGCCCCGAAAGGGGCCGGGAAAAAAAGAATGAATTAAGGGAGTCGGACCCTAAACTTCCACCGGTAAACCGACCCTGGACAAGATCCCAGACTGGTCCAGGACCATCAAAGTTTTCAGTAAGCCTAAATCCCCTGAGGGAAGTTCCTATGGGAGCACCGGGAGGGGGAACGGGATATGTGAATGTTCCCCTAACTAGTACAGAGGTGCGGGGATTTAAGAAAGAAATGAAAAAGTTATTGGAAGATCCTATAGGACTGGCCGAACAGCTCGACCAATTCCTGGGACCAAACACATATACGTGGGAAGAGATGCAGGCAATAATGGGAACATTATTCTCACCCCAGGAGAGGCAGATGATTCGACGGGCTGCCCTCCTCATGTGGGAATATGAACAACCTGGGTACCCCAGGCCCCATGAACAAAAATATCCCTTAAATGAACCCAGGTGGGACAAACGAACACCCGAGGGATTGGCAAGTATGAGACAATATAGAGAGTGGACAATTAAAGGGATACGGGAGGCTGTGCCAAAGGGTCACAATTTCACCAAGGCATTTGGGAACCACCAGGGGAAAGACGAGTCCCCTACTGATTTCTTGGAGAGGGTGAGAAAGAATGTCCAACAGTATGCGGGCGTGGACCCTAGTACACCAATGGGTGAACAGCTTATTCGAATTGAATTTGTTTCCAAATCATGGCAGGACATTAGAAAGAAACTAGAAAAGGAGGAGGACTGGAGCGAAAAACTCCTAAGCGACCTGTTAAAAAAGGCGCAAAAAGTATATGTGCAGAGAGAAGAAGAAGATCAAAAGAGGGCGACAAAGGTTATGGTACAGACTATCCGACAGATGAATGCCGAATCCAGAGGGGAAAGAAAACAAAACCTTCCTCTAAACAATCCAAGATATCCAAGAGAGGGAAAACCCCGGAGGTTCGTTAAGTGCTATTACTGCAATGAGGAAGGACACTTTAAGAGGGAATTCCCCCGATACAAGAGGGAATTGCGTGCCCTCGAACTTATGGAAGAAGATTAGGGGGGTCAGGGGTTCCAAATGTTGGGGACCAAGTATAAGAGGGAACCCCTGGTAAAACTAAAAATTGGTCCCAAGGGAGAAGAGGTGGTGTTTATGGTGGACACAGGAGCGGAACAAAGTAGTGTAATAACTGTGCCAATCGGGACTGAACCTGTAAAAAGTAATTTGAAAATTTCTGGGATAGAAGGGGCTCCCAGAATGGTATCAATAATTCCCCAAGTAACAGTGAAACTGGAAGAAAGAGAAGGGGTACAAGTCCTCTTGTTGTTACCGTCGGCTGGATTTAACCTCCTAGGAAGGGACTTACAGGCTCTCCTAGGTTTGGGTGCTCTCCCTGTGGACGGAGAAGTGCGAGTCCACCTCTGTGCTCTAAAGGAAGAGGATGAACGGCAGATTGACGAGAGAGTCTGGTATAAGGAGGGAAATCGAGGAGGTCTGGACATCCCACCTTTACATGTCACATTAATACCAGGTCATCAGCCGGTAAGGAAACGTCAGTATCCTATTTCTTTGGAAGGGAGAAAAGGGCGACAGCCGGTAATTGAGACTCTAATACGAGACGGACTATTAGAAGAATGCATGTCACCTTATAACACCCCTATACTCCCAGTGAAAAAGTCAGATGGATCCTATCGCCTAGTTCAGGATCTAAGAAGTTTGAATGCTATTGTTCAGACCCGCCACCCAGTGGTGCCTAATCCCTATACTATTATGAGTCGGATTCCCCCAGACCATGAGTGGTTTAGTGTTATCGACTTGAAGGATGCCTTCTGGACGTGTCCATTAGAAGAGGAAAGTAGAGATATGTTTGCGTTTGAATGGGAAAATCCATGGACAGGTAGACGGAGACAGCTTCGGTGGACTGTATTGCCCCAAGGGTTCACTGAATCTCCGAACCTGTTTGGACAAATGCTAGAACAAATCCTGGCGGACTATCCACAATCTGATGATTCCCAACTAATGCAGTATGTGGACGATTTACTATTATCAGGACCCAAGGAACAAGAAATGAGGGGAGATACAATTAGACTCTTGAATTATCTGGGGAAAAAGGGTCTACGGGTGTCCAGGAACAAGTTACAGTTCATTGAGAGAACTGTGGTATATCTGGGACACCAGATAAGTAAAGGACAGAAACGGATTACCCCTGAACGGATTGCGGGAATCACTAGAATGCCGTTACCCCGTAATAAGAAGGAAATAAGACAATTCCTGGGACTCTTAGGTTACTGTAGGTTATGGATAGAGGACTACTCAGCGTTGGTGAAGTTTATGTATGAAAAGCTGACAAATGAAAATGAATATCCATTGAAATGGACCCAGGAGGAGGAGGGATGGTTTGAGGACTTGAAGCATTGCCTGACACGAGCCCCGGTACTCACTCTGCCCTCTTTAAAACAGCCCTTCCAGCTATTTGTCACTCATAACGAAGGAACAGCTGTGGGAGTTTTAACACAGGAAAAAGGCGGTCAGTGACACCCAGTGGCTTTCCTTTCCAAAATGATGGACCCAGTGTCTCGCGGATGGCCGACGTGTATCCAGGGAGTAGCGGCTGCTGCTCTGTTCGTAGAGGAAGCACGTAAACTTACTTTTGGAGGAAAGATGACTGTGTACACCTCCCATTCTGTGAGTGTTTTATTAACACAAACTGCCCATCGATGGCTGACTGATTCTCGCATATTAAAGTATGAAACCATTTTAATGGTCGGAGAAGATCTACAGTTTGCAAAGATTAATAGCTGCAACCCAGCTCAGTTTTTATACGGCAGTGAAACAGAGAGAGAGGTGGAGCACGACTGTGTCGAGTTGACGGATCTTCAGACCAAGACCCGAGAAGACCTTTGCGATACTCCTTTGGGAGAAGGATATGAATTCTACATTGACGGCTCCGCCAGATGTGTTGACGGAATGAGAAGAAGTGGGTATGCTATAATAGAAGGAAATACTTGGAAAGTAGTAGAATCCACGAGACTACCCGGAAGCTGGTCAGCACAGACCTGTGAACTATATGCCTTGCAGAGAGCCCTCAGAATACTGGCAGAGAAAACTGGAATGATTTACACTGATTCCAAATACGCATACGGGGTAGTGCATACCTTTGGTAAGATCTGGAAGGAGCGTGGTCTAATTACATCAAGAGGAAAGGAATTGGCACACGAACAGATGATTACTCTGACTTTAGGAGCCTTGACATTACCCCAGGAAATAGCAGTGGTCTACATAACAGGCCATCAGAGGGGAGATACCCCGACAGCAATTGGAAACAGACTGGCTGATGAAGAAGCCAAAAGGGCAGCCATGCAACAAGAAGTCCGTTTGCTGACCTTAATCCCAATAAGACAAGGCATAAAGAAGGCTCCCATTTTCACTGCAAAGGAAGAAAAGGACATGGCTCAGCTGGGCGCAAGCCAGCTGCCTGATGGAACATGGAAGACACCAGATGGAAGAATGGTTCTAAATAAAGAAATAACTCGCAATATTTTAAAACACCTGCATCATCAGAGCCACTGGGGCACCCAAGCCTTATGTGACACAGTGCTTTGAGAATATGTGTGTAAGGGAATCTACACCTTGGCCCAACAGGAGGTGCAGAATTGTCACCTATGCACAAAAATTAATAAGAAGATAATGAGGACAGGGACCATGGGAGGTCAACCATTAGCCATACGCCCTTTTCAAAGTATCCAGATCGACTTCACAGAGTTACCTCAAGTCCAAAGATGGAAGTATCTGTTGGTGGTAATAGATCACTTTACCCGATGGGTGGAAGCCTTCCCAACAGTAAATGCTACAGCCTCTACAGTAGCTCGCCTCCTCCTAGAGCAGATAATCCCCAGATATGGTATAATGGATTCTATAGACTCAGACAGGGGTCCACATTTTTGTTCAAAAATCCAGCAATTGATTTGTAATGCATTACAGGTCTCTTGGAAATTGCATACCCCTTGGCATCCACAAAGCTCAGGGAGGGTTGAACGTATGAATGGAACCCTAAAAATGCAATTGACAAAATTAATGGTGGAAACTAAAATGCCTTGGATAAAGTGTCTGCCCCTGGCTTTATTGAGAATTCGTACTGCCCCACGAAAAGATGTAGGATTGTCCCCTTATGAAATGATGTTTGGGCTTCCCTTCTGGAGTACAGTTGAGGGGTGTCCCACCTTGGGGGAAGGGGATATATTTGTTAGGAACTATTTACAGGCACTATCACGCTCTCTTACAGATTTACGAAAGAGAGGACTATTGGCACAAACACCGCCTCTAGACTTTTCTTTACACAAAGTGGAACCAGGAGACTGGATTCTCATCAAGACCTGGAAAACTGAAAAACTCCAGCCCCAGTGGGAAGGTCCATACCAAGTTCTCTTAACTACAGAGGCTGCAGCACGAACAAGAGAGAAGGGGTGGACACACGCATCCAGATTTAAGGGACCTGTAGAGGCGCCTCAGGACCCTGATACGAACTCAGATTGGACTTGTGTTCCTGGAGAAAAACCTCTTACCTTGCGATTTCGCAGAAAGACTTGATTCACAATGTTATTGTTATGTTCTTTGATTTTTCTTAGTTTGCCTATGTCTTTATCAGGTGTGAAATGTAAGAAATGCAGAGACACAGTGGTCCTGTTTCAGGACCGCACTTGGGGAAGAAAGGAGGGTAATTTTATTTCCCATACCTCAGTTCCTGAGAAATGCTGGGCAGAAAATACCACCCAACATCCATATACCCCTTGTGTGAAAAAAGAAGGAAATAATATGGATCATTATATACAGATTCCTAATACCACTCCTTTCCCTCTTAACGGTTGGAAGGGTGACTCAGGCCCACCATGCCCTGATGGACTCTGGTTTTGCATACACCAGCGTACTGTTCCAATAAGAAATTCCACTCCACACTCAAAAGTGCCTGCCCCTTTAAAACAGCCGGACTTAGTTCGAGTCCATCCAAATAACCATGAAAGTTTCGGTCACGCAGTTGGGGGAGATAACCTTTTTGTTGATCTTGCAACTAGAATTGCAGGAACTTTTAATTGTTACAAATCAAACAGCTCTAGCCCTGCAATTACTTGCATCCCAGCAAGGTCAAATGCACTCTGCTATATATCAGAACCGTCTGGCCCTAGACTATCTCCTAGCCACAGAAGGAGGTGTATGTGGAAAGCTTAATTTGACTAACTGCTGCTTACAGATTGATGATAATGGCCAAGCCATTCGAAAAATCACTGATAATATTCGTACTTTGTCCCATGTACCGGTTCAAACCTGGCATCCTTTTGCAAAATTAAATTGGATGGACAAATGGTTTGGAGGAACCTGGTGGCGTACCTTATTGTGGGTCATCGGAGGTATTTTATTCCTCCTACTTGTTTTGCCCTGTATTATTCCCTGTCTACGCAGCCTGGTGATTTCCATGGTCCAACAGACTATGCAACCAGGGGAACTGGGAGACCCCGTTAGAATTTTACTTCAGCACAAAATTAATTTATCATGAGACGTTTCTCTTCCCCGAGTTAAAATCCCCATTCATATATATAATACACACATTTTAAAGAGAGAAAGGGGTGGATTGTTAGAGATAGAGAATTTAGGTTAAAATGGCTTAAGTTAAAATGTGATGATTAATCATAAAAATGGAAGCCAGAACGGACAGGGAGCTTACTAGCAGCCAAGGACAAAAAGTTCAGCTGGATATGTTTTTTTAAACATATCTTTTCATGGTCATAGTGAGAGACATGCAGGAGACAAAAGATTGATAAGAAGGGTGAGAAACAGAATTTAGTGTATGTAGAGTTCGCAGCGTACGTAACGAACGTGATAATTAAAAATGCAGTTGTACTTAGAATGCTTTTGCAATACTAACCAATTAAAACAGTATTAATAAGAAGGGGAAGGGCAAACAACAAGGGTATAAAAATCAATGCACTGTATGTATCGGGGCTTAACTGGTGAGAAGCCAGTTGAGTCCAACTCTGCAGACTTGTAAATAAAGCTTGTCGTGTCATCAGTTTTAAAGAGACTCATGTGTGAGAAGTTTTATTTCTGACAATCAATATTTTATTATGTGATTAGTTGCATGCTGTGAAAAAAAAAGTACAGTTGGCTTTTTAAGGACTTTTTTTTTGCCTAAAGAACAAATCATGCCAAAATTCAGGGCTGTCAATGGGCACACCCATAGTAGAATTTTATAATTTTGTACTTTTCTGACAGTTCAATGTGCTCTCAAAATATTTGTAAGGAAAGCATAAACCAGCAATGTCAGTGACTAATGTGTGTAATCTCAGCAATAGGATGTCTGCATTCCCTTCAGTCTGCCACTCAGTCAATTCTCTATTGAATGATATTCGGATGAAGGTATAAATCCTGCCCAATTGCTCTGGAAAGTATACCTTTGTGCTATTTATTTCCCAAAACGAAACACAGCATCTGTCAGCAAAAGACAGTTCATAAACAATCCCTTAATTCTCCTAAATAAGGTGTTAGCACAGACTGAATAGCTAGAAAACTGATGTTAATACATTTTTGATGTAAAATAAAATTCAAGATGGGCATTGCAGCTATTCATCTAGAAAGACAATGCAAACTAGAAAATTGTTCATGCATCTCTGAAATGATGATATTAATCCCACTAGCCTGCATTACTTCAAATTCAAATTTATTGTCAAAGTTCATACATGGCATCACGTAATTCCATATCCCTCCACATCCTGCTCATTCAAATATCCATCCAGATGCCTTATAAATATTATAACTGTTGCAGCTTCCACTGCCTCCAATACCAACTACTCTCTAGTGAAAAATGTACCCCTCAAATCCCCTTTAAATCTTCTCCCTCTCACCTTAAATCTATGCCCTCTCTTTTTAAACACCTTTATCATGGGAAACAGATCAAAGTTCCTTTATTATGTAAATAAATATACTGTACCACATTTGTTTACTTTGCCTGGAAAGCAACATAAAGATGCACAGTGCCCCTACCAAGAAAAGAGAGAGAATCCTTACAGAGACATCAAGTGTTTGTGGATGCCACCACCTCCTCCAATGCCCTCACCGCCTGTGCTCCCATAGCTTTTGTAGCTGCAGGCCATCCTGTCTGCCCCAGTGGTGAATCTGAGCTCCGTTACCCTCCTCAGCCCCTGTTTCCAAACCACCAGAATGATTTCAAAGCTGTTAATGCCTGAAGCCATTCGAGAGCCCTGCTCACAAATCTTGGTCCCAATACCTGGTTTGCGCGAGCCAGCCTACACAGGTAGTCTGCAGCCTGGTGTGTTCTTGGGCCGCCAAGGCCCATGGTGGTGTGCTGCCTTTGTGCCCGCTAACCCCGTAAGAAGGTTGACGGGGCTAGGAAGGAGGGAGAGGGAAGAAGGGTGATTGGAAGTGTGGAGGTAAGTGGAGGAATGTAAGATTAGGTAGGCTCATGAGAAGGCAGACTAGTCTGCAGAGTTAATACAAGGAGGGTCAATAGGACCCAGCTACAACTTTAGGAAAGCTTAATAAGTTTAGTCAATTCATTAGTGTGGACTGCAGATGATTACAGGAGATCTGCTATGGAGTTGGTTAATTTGGGGGAAGAGTACTGGTTTTGATGTAAACCACTCAGCATCCCCAGTAGTTTCTGGTTCAAGAATGTTGTAGTATGCTGGACCTTGGCAATGAGGCAGGCATCAATGTAGTCAGAGATAGTTGTAGTTCAATGGGCTCCAAGGTAAGCATTGGGATGACCCATTTTGGCATGGTGTTGTTAGTTACAACAGCAAAATTATTTTTTGTAAGCCCAGCTTACATGTGCCAATACGCCTACAAGGCTAAAACTCTCCTCTAATTTACTTTTGATCCTTCTAATGCACTCCAATCAGAGCTGTCATTTTTGCCCAATTAGAATAATGCTTTGAATCACATGGTTGCTGCTTTAGTCAAATTTTCAGGTGTTTTAGCCACAATATTGTAGTGATTAGTATTTGTGACAATATATCAATGACTTTTTTGAAAATGAAGTAGTAATTAAAAGAAACTACGTGAATATAGATATATTTAGGCTGGTGTATGATATTGTAATTTAAAGGTGTAATTTTAATTCACTAATATTGCCATTACATTCAGTGATATACGGGAATTACAATTTGCGTGTGACATTAGTACAAAAAAAATTGCTAAAGACTAGTACGGGAGGAAGTCCATGTGTGGGTGGGGGGAGGGTTCAGGTGTGACACCATGCGTTTCCACACTGGGTGACACCAACCCTAGTAATGCCACTGTGGGCAAGGATGCATTCAACGTTATTTCATTGGTGGTTGACTTTCCAACTCTAGACATACCTTTCACAAATTGGATCTGTCACATTGGGGTGTTTGATTCTTGTACTGTTGTAGACTATATCCCAATGGAGAAGCAATATCATTTGTACTAGAGCACCAGCAGCCAACCACGCAAAGAGCCAGGGATTCAAACAAAAAAACGTTTTGCAGCAGGGATCTAGGGAAAGGGGAGCAGCAGTGAATTGAGTGCAAGAGAGGGCAGAAACAGTGAGAGGAAGGGGTGAAGCACACCATGTGAAGTCAAGTATGCAGGCAGGGGCAGGGAAAAACTAATGTCTCAGGACTCCTAGGATGTCATGCAAATTGCCTGCGGCCTCAGAGAAGGATATTTGTTTCCTGTTGGCCATTGGCAATGGCTGTGAAGGAAAATACCAACATAAGCCAGGGTCTTTCAGTCAATTAGCCACAAATTTATAAGGATGTTATTCAGGTGGAAAGAGTGCAAAGAAGATTCATGACGATATTCCAGGACTGGAGGTATTTGAATTATAAGGAGAGGTTGGATAGCCTGCAACGCTGTTCCCTGGAATGTGGAGGCTGAGGGGATACTGTTATGGAGGTATATAAAATTTCAAGATGAGAGGGAAATACTTAAAAGAAATCTAATTTAAATTAAATTAGACATACAGCACAGTAACAGGCCCTTTTGGCCCATGAGTTTGTGCTGTCTATCTACACCCAATTAACCTACGCCACTGGTATGTTTTTGAACAGTGGGAGGAAACCGGACCACATTTTGCAAATTATTCAAATTAAGATTAGTGGGTATATGTAGATGCGATGTTCAAAAGACAGGTTCTTGGATTGGAGGGATATGAGCTAAATGCAGGCAAATGGGGGTAATAAATAGGCAATCTGGTCAGCATAGACAATTTGGGCCAAAGGGCCTGTTTCCTTGTTGTTTAGCTCTTTGATTGATTAGGTATTGCCAGCTGTTGCCACAATAATGTCATCAGAATTCAACAGATATAATAATATGTTCAGCTGTATTTGGATTCCAAAAGGTCAATTGTTGCTCCACAGCTAGTACTATTTATCTTTCAGAACTTCCATCTAGCATCATTATGTGGTGGTTATATTAAAAAAAAGTATCAATCAGGATTAAAATGTCTCATTGTCATTAAAAAAAAATTGCCAAGAAGTATTTAAAAAGGGCCTGCAAAACTCTGGAAAAAGGTCTTGTGGACAGATGACAAAGATGAACCTGTATCAAAGTGATGGCAAAGAACAGCCCAAGATCCAAAGTGAAACATGGTGGAGGTGTCATGGCCCGGGCATGTACGACTGGCAAACTTATCTTCATTGATGATGTAACTGCTGATGGTAGTAGCAAAATTAATTCTAAGAAACATCTTATCTGCACATGTTCGCACAAATGCGTCCAAACACCTTGGATGGCGCTTCATCCGACAGCAAGACAATGACCCCAAACATAGTGCTGAAGCAACAAAGGAGTTTATCAAAGCTGAAAACTGGAAAGTTTTTGAATGGCCCAGTCAGTCACCTGATCTAAGTCCAATTGAGCATGTCTTCCATATGCTGAAGAGAAAACTTAAGGGGACAATCTCCAAAAACAAGCAGGTGCTTAAGATGGCTGCAGTAGAGGTCTAGCACAGCATCATCAGAGAAGAGACTCAGTGCCTGATGATGTCTATGAATCACAGACTTCAAGCCGTCATTTCATGCAAGGGTCATGCAACAAATTACAGTACTAAACATGGTACTTTAATATACATACCATTGCTATTATGGTGGCCTGAAATGAGGGGAGTATGTTTAAAAAGTGCTGTAATTTCTACATAGTCAAACCAAAATGCATACAAATAACCTTTAATAAAATCTGAATTGTGCAATTCACGTGAATTTAAAACTATAGAGCACAGGAACAAATAAATGGGGAAAAAAAAGTGTCTTTATTCCAAACATTATGGGGGGGGGCGGGGGCACAGTAAACATGACAATGTGACTCCAGGTAGCCTTCTTTCATTGCACTAATAATAATCTGGATATTTTTGTAAATCTTTTGCAAATCTCTGGCCCCAAGATCTCAATGTCAAATAGTTACTTTACAACTACATTTATAGTAGAGGAGATCGGTGGTTCTGAGAAAACTAACTGAAGTGTGACAGGGGGCTCAACAAAATTAATACAAGCAAATAACTGTTATGAAAAATATAAAGAATGAGAGAGCAGTTTCCATTTCAGGATTTTGAAGGAGGAAGGTGAGAGAATTGCTAATACTTTGTTGGTTTAAAGGTTGGAGGTAAGTTTTAACCATTAATGTGAACAGCTGCCTGTTTGTAGTGTAGCCTAGTACTGTCTGCTGAAACAGAATCTTCTTTTATTCCTCACCCTGCTGCAACTTCCATATAGTTGATGACAAATCTGAATGGAAAGAGGTATTAATTTTTCCATTACTCTATAATTTTGAAATGTTGATAACAAATTCATTATTTTCCTCTCTAACATGTTCTAAATATTAATGATCTTCTGCTGAGCAGGGCATTCTCAGGGTAGAGAAGCGTTGCAGTTTTCCCCCTTATTTCATCAATTTTTATTCATCTATGCATTGCTATTAACCAAAAGTCAGAATCTTTGGATTCCAGGGGTAAAAATTCTGTAACATATTGATCTGTTTTTATTCACTTCACGATCTATCTTTATCTGAAAAATGGTCACTGGAAGCATATTGGTGGATTCATAATGTCGTAGAGTCTGTATGCACTTAACAGCATTGATAACACTACAACAATTTTCCACTTATGAAATGGTGTGAGGCAACCAAGACTTAAGAATATGAATGAATCCATGGCATGAGATAAAGAGTCTGTTGATATCAGAGCTGCCATTGTGGTGTCCGTCAATGAAGCAAGACTTTGCCATCAATTTGGGAACCATACATGGAACACAACAGAGAAGTCCTATCGCGGACCTCCACCACCTAAAATGACAGAAGGAGAAGAAGATGAAATGAACGGACCTAGTATGTAAAAGTAGATGACACAAATTTCTTGTTTATTTTCCACATTGTTTAATGTATCATATATGTTGAATGTTGAGTGGGTGGGGGGGGGGGTGAAGGAGGGAGGGAAGGGAGGGGGGAAAAGGGGAAAAAATGACACTGTATATTCAAGAGGGAAATGTTTATGTGTATTTTGGTCAATATGGTTCATAGTGTGAAAAATATTTTTTTTTTAAAGTATGATATGCTGCTTTCCACTTCTGAAGTCTAGCTCTTCTTCCTTTGTGAACATGCTCAAAAGATTATGTCAGGTACCCACCTCAGATGGCCCAATGATCCATTAGCAATTGAATTTCATGGAGTGTCTTCTCAGCATCCACCTCATTTGTTCTTAATTTCATTATTTGAAACAATAATTCCCAAAGGGGTACCAGTGCATGTTAGAAACCTGATGAAACGGATATTGACTTCTTATGCAGCATATTGGCAGGATTTCTTTAAAGTACAAATTAATTTTTAGGAATAATATTTTAAAATAGCTTCATATTCTTTTCACTATCATGGCCATTTTATTGATATACTATGCTAGTCGTGGTTTAAGCAATCAATATGTTAACTAAACATCTAGCTGAATAAACATAGTTCAATATAAAATGAAAACAGAATATTTCAGGAGTTGTTACTGCTAATCTGCACAGAGCTGAGTTAATCTTACCTAAAACATACTATCATTTAATTTTTCACTGTAACATTTTCTTAAAGACTGGACTTTTCCAATTGAAAGCCATGTCCTCGGGTGAGTTTTAGGAGGCACTGCTGCGTACTGAAGTCAATAAAAACCAGCCTTGGTTTTGTGAACAAGTGTCGATCAGGAACAAGATAACAATAAATTAGAATATGTCTTCAGTTGTACAGTAACAGGTTAGAATAATGTTAACATCTTGTAATCAAATATTATAATTTTGGACCATCATACTTCCTAGTACTGTACAATAATAAAAGTATATCAAATATATGGAATTTCTAAGTTAGATTTGTGATTGTAAGAACAAAAAAATCATGTAGAGGAATGATTCTTTCCTCCGCTCACTAGTGATACAAACTTAAGAAATGAGATGATAGCTTGAATTTAGTTGTGTGGTAAATCAGTAGTTTCTATTTAAGTGAAAGCAGAATAAGTTTGCATAAATAAGAAAAGGGCAAATTTCTCTTGGCAATAATTTCAATGAAAATGCCAGGATGGAAGACGTTGTCATCGACAATGAGTTCAATTTGGGACACAAGTAGGAATTTAAATTTATCTGCTTTGGAGGAATATATGGACAAGTCAACAAAGTTATGCAATGTATCTGTACAATTGGAATTTAAGATCATAAACTCATGCCATACTTATTTATAAATGATTATTGTATCTATGGAGAGGAATGGGAGGGGACATGATCCTGATTCCCTCTTTTCCCTTGGTTGTGCTTTTGACTTACATTTGCAGTGGTAACAAGAAAATAGACTTAAATATGACACAAATCTAGCATTTCCATATTTTCTCCAGATGAAGTAACGGACGTTAATTGAAAAAAAGTTTTCATAAACTGATAATAGAACTGAAATTCTTCTACAATTTTGATTTTTGTCTTTTATCTTTTGCGATATTCTTGAGCACTCTATCCCTTCCTTCTTCAGATTATGAAATAATCCAAGAGCTTCTGACTTGCTTTGTAAAGAATAGAAACTCTACCCATTGTTACAATGTAAATATAATCATCCAGTGAAGTCCAGGGCTGCTCTTCCTATTGCAGGAGATCTTACTCAAGTAACTCAGTCACCATAAAATGTGTCTCTGGAGAGCAGCATAAAAGCTATCCGATAGGTGGATTTGATCTTTGCCATTGCTATGAATGAAATGAAAGTTCTTTAAATTGTGCTCAACTGGGCAACAAGAACATGGCCCACAATGGGCTTAGGTGATTCGAGAAACCTTTATGAAATTACCCTTGAGTTCAAGAATATGGCAACTTGGAACAGATTATATATAACCAGTGCCTCATTTATAATGATCTTCATCAACAGCCACTCAATACTGCAAATTTCAGCAGTGTTACTTCTCCGATGAGCATTGGGATCCCATCCCCAAGAGCTTAAATTTCAAAATGTCGTGTCCCTGTTATCTAATGACATAGATCCTCAGATCTGCATACTTATGAGCTGGCCTAAAAATGAGTTGAGATAGCTTTCATTGAGGGATAGGTTTTAACATGCTGTTACACTTCACAAAATGGGTGTTAAGATATGATATGGATGATTTAGTCAAGCTTTGGAACATGAATACCCTGTAGGTATAGTGTGTAGGTGGTAAGTGAATGGAACCAGTGAAGGAAAAACACACTGAATAACAGAGGGGTGAGGGGGGGGGGGGGGTTAGGAATTGTGAAAGGCTTGGTTGATGAATCAGAAGGGACTGAATGGAGCACAGTGAGTGTGGGTTACCTGCAATTGTACATTTTAATGTTCAGCCTGTTTATTGTATTACATGTGACTGATTGCAAGATTCCATTGTTTTCCTTGGTAATATCCTGGGAAGGTTTTGAGGCAGTTTTAAAAAAACATATTTTATTTTAAAGTTTTCATCCACAATGCAGTCAATTACAAGGTTATAAATACATAGATCAATATTAATCATATATACACAACATTGTGTTTGATTCCTCCAACCCATCTCCCATAAAAGCCCCCCATAAAAAGTAAGAAATAGAAAGATTAGAATAGGTATAGCAAAAGAAAGAAAGTGAGGATTACCACAGAAGTACTCTTCACAGAACTATATATTCACACATAAAAACTCTACATTTACATTTGACATAAATAAAGGCACCCTTTTACAAAGTAGTCTCATATTATCCTCTTCATCTAATATTCCTTAACAATTAATTAAAATTAATATAAATAAACTACCTCTTCCATTTATTAATATATATCCTTTATATCTGCCCAAACTATCCTATAATAAATCAAATCTTGTGAATTGCTCCCAACTTCTCTTAAAATCTAGATATTTAAGAAAAAAAAATTAACCATATCATTGATAATAAGTAAGAAAGAAAGAGAGAATTTCCTCCTACTGGCATTATTTAATATTGTTCAGAATATGGCATCTGCCACAAAAAGGCACATGGTCAGAGGCTTCCAGACCCTGACACCCCTAACCTCCCAGGTATACATATCCTATAATAATGTATCAACCTTAATAGTTAAATTGCATCATCCAATGAAATAAACACATCTCATTCCCTCAATTTATTAATAGGTAATGTCTCCACAAATTCTGTTGCTTGTTTACAATCTGTTAAAAAAAAATTGTGTTGCCATCAGGTAACAACATAGTCAGGTATCGAAGTACAAACATATAATCTTTTTCCCAAAGGGTTTTATTAACTGAATTGAACTCCCTTTTTCTGGTCAGCAATTGTGTACTAATATCTTGGTAGAAGAAATTTTTTGATCCATGGTATTCAAGTGGGTTATTTCTTGTTCCTGCTTTTTCAGATGCCAAGGCTAAGATTTTTTTCTTCATCTTGATATTTTAAACATTTAACCACTATTTTTCTTTCTTTGGCTTGGCTTCGCAGACGAAGATTTATGGAGGGGGTAAATGTCCACGTCAGCTGCAGGCTCGTTTGTGGCTGACAAGTCCGATGCGGGACAGGCAGACACGGTTGCAGCGGTTGCAGGGGAAAATTGGTTGGTTGGGGTTGGGTGTTGGGTTTTTCCTCCTTTGCCTTTTATCAGTGAGGTGGGCTCTGCGGTCTTCTTCAAAGGAGGTTGCTGCCCGCCAAACTGTGAGGCGCCAAGATGCACGGTTTGAGGCGATATCAGCCCACTGGCGGTGGTCAATGTGGCAGGCACCAAGAGATTTCTTTAGGCAGTCCTTGTACCTTTTCTTTGGTGCACCTCTGTCACGGTGGCCAGTGGAGAGCTCGCCATATAACACGATATTGGGAAGGCGATGGTCCTCCATTCTGGAGACGTGACCCACCCAGCGCAGCTGGATCTTCAGCAGCGTGGACTCGATGCTGTCGACCTCTGCCATCTCGAGTACTTCGACATTAGGGATGAAATCGCTCCAATGGATGTTGAGGATGGAGCGGAGCCAACGCTGGTGGAAGCTTTCTAGGAGCCGTAGGTGATGCCGGTAGAGGACCCATGATTCGGAGCCGAACAGGAGTGTGGGTATGACAACAGCTCTGTATACGCTTATCTTTGTGAGGTTTTTCAGTTGGTTGTTTTTCCAGACTCTTTTGTGTAGTCTTCCAAAGGCGCTATTTGCCTTGGCTAGTCTGTTGTCTATCTCGTTGTCGATCCTTGCATCTGATGAAATAGTGCAGCCGAGATAGGTAAATTGGTTGACCGTTTTGAGTTTTGTGTGCCCGATGGAGATGTGGGGAGGATGGTAGTCATGGTGGGGAGCTGGCTGATGGAGGACCTCAGTTTTCTTCAGGCTGACTTCCAGGCCAAACATTTTGGCAGTTTCCACAAAAGAGGACGTCAGCGCTGAAGAGCTGGCTCTGAATGGGCAACTAAAGCGGCATCGTCTGCAAAGAGTAGTTCACGGACAAGTTTCTCTTGTGTCTTGGTGTGAGCTTGCAGGCGCCTCAGATTGAAGAGACTGCCATCCGTGCGATACCGGATGTAAACAGCGTCTTCATTGTTGAGGTCTTTCATGGCTTGGTTCAGCATCATGCTGAAGAAGATTGAAAAGAGGGTTGGTGCGAGAACACAGCCTTGCTTCACGCCATTGTTAATGGAGAAGGGTTCAGAGAGCTCATTGCTGTATCTGACCCGACCTTGTTGGTTTTCGTGCAGTTGGATAATCATGTTGAGGAACTTTGGAGGGCATCCGATGCGCTCTAGTATTTGCCAAAGCCAGCTGTTGTGGTCATGGCCTAAGGGCTCTTTTTGCCCTTTCAATTTCAATAGGACTTTCAAATTTATTCACCCCAGAACTTTAGGTATCCATCTCTGTAGGAATCAAATCATATCTTGTTTTACTTCTCCCTCTTTCAATCCAACAATTTCAATATTATTTCTTCTGCTAAAGTTTTCCACATTATCACTTTTTTCCAAACATTTCTTCCTTTCAACAGATCCCACTATAATTTCATTCTCCAATTTCCCCAATCTCTCCTGTACATTTTTAACCTTTTATGATTTATTTTACCCAGATCTTGCATCTTTTCCATATTAGCTGTCAGCTTAATAAACTTTGTATTCATGTTTTTTCAGATGTAGTATTTCTTAAATAATTTCCATCATACATTGCAGCATTTTTCTTAAAACCCCCTCAAGTGGAGTCTCTTTAAATTTACTCTCCCATGTAGCCTTTTGTATAACCCCGTATATGTTCTTGTTCTTCTTCTGTATTTTTTATCGTTATCACTTTCTGGAGTCATCGCTTCTTCTATTTCTTCCCAGAAATTCCATTTTGATAAATCTTTTATCAAAGCTATTACCTCCTTAAATGAACTGTGCGTGCCCACCGATTCGGGCATGCAAGTGACACACTTTTTTCTTGTCCAGCACCATTTTTCCCAGTCTTCAGGAGGGATGCATTTACAAGCATCCCCTCCGTCTCCGCCTTGTCACGATTCCAGGTTCTGTGATGGAGGCCTCCCTTCAAATTCCTTGGAGATACTACTAAACGGTCCAACGATGGTTCTTCTCTAATTTGGATACATCTTAAAAGGTAAGCATATTATTCTTACAAGGTTTCTTCCTGTTTTTACTTTATTTTACTTAATTTAAATATTCTTTTTTTTCTGTTTTCCCGGGAGGGTCAGGATCCCATGCCCTACGTCCTCTGAATCACGCGACTTCCCCAGGCAAAAAATGTTAATAATGGTGGAAACTCTGAGAGTGCCACCCTTAAATGGCTGCTATCAATTCACCAGGAGGATGAGCCTGAGACCTGTGCCTGAATGTACATTGGCAACACATCCTCCAGTATAGCTTCCTGCAGACTGCTGATTCCATGCCTGGTGTACAGCAGAGCTATGTAAGAAGCAGTTTATTCACGTTCTTGCATCTTCTGTAGCTCCCGACCATAAAGTCCTCTGGTAGCACTATCTGTACCAATGTGCAGTAACAAATAATTCAGTGGTACACAGTGCAGATTACTACTATAAAACTCAAAATATTTGGAAGATGATCTTTGGAGTCTACATTTTTACATTTTAGAAAAACAACTCTCAGCACAAGTTCTGTGAAATTGTCATTAATTTGGGTCACAAGAAAACACCAGCAAGTTTGCTATTCTTAACAACAAATCTGAATGACAATTATTTAGTCTTTAGTGCAGTTTAAATCTCAATTTATTTCTATGGTGTGTTGCATCACACAGGAAAGTTTATAGACATGGTTAAACATAAGCCCCTATCACACTTGCATCCCACTATACTGGTCGTTCAGTGTCCTGAGAGAAAAATGGGGGTTTGGCTTTTCACACTTGTCCATTCCTAATTGAGACACTAAATGCAAGGAGCCATCCCCAGGGTTAAGACGGTACTATCCACTGATGATGACATGACACATCGAGCGATGGTGAACTTGCCCTAAATCCTGATTGATGTGTTATGATTTTATATTTGAATATAAGTATGAGCTCTCAGTTTCTGTTGATGTTGTGCCAACCTTTGTAAGGGACCATGGGAAAGTGCTAGAAATAAATAGCAATAGCAGACAATTTTTAAACAGTGTGGGAAAGTTGGTAGCATTTTAATGCTCAATTTATATAACATGGGAAATTTGGTAGAGCTATAACGCACAATTTATAAATGCCATGGGGGAAAAGTGATGGCGGACCTATCCTCCCAGAATTCCATGCAGCAGAGAAAGAGCTGTATGACCGGCTGCAGCAACAGAGCACTTATGGAGGGGTTTCTCTGCCAAATGGCATTCTGGGAAGTGAGGTCTGCCATCACTTTTTTCCCCTGGTCTTTTTAAATTGCGTGCTTTAGTGCTACCAACTTTCCCACACTGTTTAAAAATTGTCCACTATTGCTATTTATTTTCTCTTTCTCTCTCTCTCTCGCTCCTGCTGTGACTTTCCCATGGCAAAGTTTAAACCTTCACTTTAATCTTTTCTTCCTTCACGTTCCTGCACTCACGCAAAAACTTGGGTCATTTCAATCCCACAGTGCAATTACCTGTTTCACTCTTGCCTGATTGCAACGCTGGCATCTGCAGACATCAGGGATTGTACTAGGAGCTGAGGCCATCAATCCCTGGTGTGAGATGATGTCATCTGATGCCGCCGTTGAGCTGACTTGCTTTCACACTTGGCACTTTAAAGGCTGATTGGCGGTTAATTCCAGGAATCACTTGCAAGTGTGAAAGGGGCAAAAGAAACTCATGTTTAAATCTCTTATTAAAGGTTATAAAGTTAAAATAAGCAGACCGGATTCTTTCACTTAAAAGGTTCACATGCAACATGATGTATTTAGATTAAGTGCAAAAGTAACAGGTAACCACAATCTTCTAGATGTGTAATAAACAGGAATGTATTCATTTACCCATCCAGTCCTAGTTTCAAGCAGTACATTGAAACAAAACTACAATTCAACCCACAGTACATTTCTTACATTGTTCACAAATTTCCTGTTAGGTTCTTAATGATATTGAGAAAGGAATAAGAAATAAGTGCAAATCTGTTGTTCAGTAGAGAAAATGGACCTCATATTTTGTGCAAAACTTAATAATCCACTGGGAGCTATGATCCCTGACCTCTGTTATGTTTCTTAAACCTGAGCTAATCAAACAAGAAGGAAGTGGAAAATTTTTCTATCTGCAAAATTCTATAGATTCACTGGAAAGGGAAGCAAACCAATGTCAATCTCCTCTCCCAGATGAATATGTTCAGTCTTTCTCTCTCTTTGGCTTGGCTTCACGGATGAAGATTTATGGAGGGGTAATGTCCACGTCAGCTGCAGGCTCGTTTGTGGCTGACAAGTCCGATGCAGGACAGGCAGACACGGTTGCAGCGGTTGCAAGGGAAAATTGGTTGGTTGGGGTTGGGTGTTGGGTTTTTCCTCTTTTGTCTTTTGTCAGTGAGGTGGGCTCTGCGGTCTTCTTCAAAGGAGGTTGCTGCCCGCCGAACTGTGAGGCGCCAAGATGCACAGTTTGAGGCGATATCAGCCCACTGGCGGTGATCAATGTGGCAGGCATCAAGAGATTTCTTTAGGCAGTCCTTGTACCTCTTCTTTGGTGCACCTCTGTCACGGTGGCCAGTGGAAAGCTCGCCATATAACACGATCTTGGGAAGGCAATGGTCCTCCATTCTGGAGACGTGACCTACCCAGCGCAGTTGGATCTTCAGCAGCGTGGATTCGATGCTGTCGGCCTCTGCCATCTCGAGTACTTCGATGTTAGGGATGAAGTCGCTCCAATGAATGTTGAGGATGGAGCAGAGACAACGCTGGTGGAAGCGTTCTAGGAGCCGTAGGTGATGCTGGTAGAGGACCCATGATTCGGAGCCGAACAGGAGTGTGGGTATGACAACAGCTCTGTATATGCTAATCTTTGTGAGGTTTTTCAGTTGGTTGTTTTTCCAGACTCTTTTGTGTAGTCTTCCAAAGGCACTATTTGCCTTGGCGAGTCTGTTGTCTATCTCATTGTCGATCCTTGCATCCGATGAAATGGTTCAGTATCAAAGCACTAATTACACTCTGTTAGCTATGTTGGTCCTGCCACATCATTTACATGACAAGCACCAGACGCATGAATCAATGCTCCACTGTCATTGGAAAAGATTATCAAGCAGAAAGAAGAAAATGGTTTAAGGATATTCTGAAAACTTCCTTGAAGAAGCAAAACCTCTCCACAGACTCCTGCAAATTTCTGACCAATGACTACTTAAAGTGGTCAAGGAACATTGGGGCTGGCATTGGGAACTTTTAAAGCCAAGGAATGGAAATATATAGAATCCTTGTGCATGTGGGACAAGGAGCAGGAAATCTCACAGACTATTCACCTACTCAAATCTTTGACTGGGTCTGAAGTTCCATATTGCCTTTCTTAGAAACCAGAAAAGGATAACACGTCACAAAATTTGTTGTTTTGCGGCAACATCACAGAGCAAACATTCATATAAATCACCTTACAAAAATAAATAAAAGTAGTGCATGAAAAGCCAAAGTAAGGCAGTGTCTTTGGTTCGTTGATCTTTCAGGAATCTGATGGCAGTGGGGAGGAAGCTGTCCTTGTGTCGCTGAGTGCTCTTCTTTAGACTCCTGTATTTTTCCCTGATGGTAGCGGATTGAAGAGGGCATGGCTTAGGTGGTGAGGGTTGTTGAGGATAGAGGCTGCTTTCTGAGGACACCTCCTCTTGTTGATGTCCTTGATGGAGTGAAGTCTGGTGCCCGTGATGTTGCAGGCTGAGTTATCACCCTCTGGAGATTTTTCTTGTTTTGAGTGTTGGCACTCAAGAATTGAGGGGTACCTGTGTGAATAGTCAGTGAAGAGGAAGTCAAGGATCCAGTTGCGGGTGGGTGGGAGTGTAGTTTGCAGAGGCCCAGGGTTTGGAGCTTGAGGGATTATTGGTGTTGAAAGCTGAGCTGTAGTCTATGAAGAGCAGCCGTATGTATGGGTTACTGATTTCAAGGTGATTCCAGAGCTGAGAGGAGAGACAGTGTTATTGCATCTGCTGTGAAGCATTTGTGATGATGGGTAAATTGAAATGGGTCCAGATCTTTCCTTGGGTCCGTGTTAATTCTGGCCATGATCAACCTCTCAAAGCATTTCATTACAGTGGTCATTGAGGCAGCTCACTCTGCTCTTCTTGGGAGCCTGTATGTTTTATGCATTTTGAAGCAGGTGGGGACCATTGACTGCTGCAGTGAGAGGATGAAAATATCTGTGAACACTCCAGCGAGTTGGTTTGTGCAGATTTTCAGTACTCTGCTAGGCACACCCTCTGGGCCTGACACCTTGCAAGGGTTCTTGAAATGATGTTCTGATGTCAGCCTCAGAGACGGATATCACAGGGTCCTCCGCCTTTGGGTTCTCCTTCTCAAAATGGGCATAGAAGGTGTTCAACTCATCGGGTAGTGAAGCATCACTATGGTGCTCCCGCTCCTTTGTAGGCTGTAATGGTCTGCTCTTCCTGCTATACCTGGCGTGTGCATTATCAGGTTCGGTGAGTTCACAGAGAGATGAATCTGAACACAAGTGTTACAATCAAACATAACTTTATTTAACACATGAGAAACAAACAGGAGAGAACATTAAACAGAACTTGATTACTATTTCACTTAGGCAACAATATGGACAGTCACATTGGACCTAGGTTGGATTCCAAACACTACAAACTGGGACTCTTACACACACCCAGTTCCCTGTACCAATGGGGGTGTGGATCTCTGCAAGTATTGATCTATTGCTATACTATAGCTCAGCTTCAGTGTAGTGCATACCTTAACCACAACGCATCCAGCGATGTCCACAGTAGCGAAATGGCATGGGGCAGTGTCTGGTGCTTGAACCACAAGGCAGAGAGAAAGAATATGCTGTGTGTTGGTGTAATGTACATTGCCAATCTGTGCTTCTAGCCAATAATGCCCTTAGGTGATTTAAGTTAGCCAACAGCAAGGTGTGAACTAATGGGTGGCTGGAGTCCAATCTTGATTCATAGGTGATGTGACTTCTAACTAAGTTTCAGATGGAAAGGACACATGACCATCCACAATACACACATTCAGACAGAAATAGACATGGTTTCCTCCACACAACATACACCGTGTGGGCACACACTTGTCCAAGAGTTTCCATTGCAGAAATTATTTTCTAAGAGTTTGTGCTAGTTTTATTACTGCAATTTGTTACTGCCACAACCATTGCCCTGTTCTCTGAAAATGACAACATAGATAAGATGGTGAAGACGATGAATAGCACACTTGCCTTAATTGTACAAGGCACTGAGAACAAGAGTTGGGATATCACTTTACAACAGAACAAAACATTGGTGAGACTGTACCTGCATTATTCTGTGCAATTCTGTTTCCCATACTATAGAAAGATTGTGCTTAAGCTAGAGGTGATGCAGAGCAGATTCACATGAATGTTGCTGGGAATGGAAGCTCTTAAGTTATAAGGGAAGATTAGATAGGGTGAGACTGTTTTCCCATGAACAAAAGAGGCGGTTAGTCAGTGACATTGATGGGATCTATTGTACCTGTTTTTTTTCACCCCAAGTGTAGGGGAGTCAAAATCTCAGGACATAGGTTCAAAGTGAGAAGGAAATGATCAAAAGGGACCCATGAGGCAAGTTGTTCACATTGAGGATGATCATTATTTGGAATAAGTTGCCTGCAGAAATGGTAGAGGCAGTACAATTACAACCATTGACAAGTACATGGATGGGAAAGGTTTAAAGCAGTGATTTTCAAACTTTTTCTTTCCACTCACATAACACTTTAAGTAATCCCTATGCCATAGGTGTTCTGTGATTAGTATAGGATTGCTCAATGGAAAGAAAAAGTTTGAAAATCACTGTTTTAATCATACCTAATTAACTCATTAGGTGCATGGTTTCATAACTCCAAAGGAAATGGGCCAATGACAATTTTTCTCAAGCAAAATGTTTCAGTAACAATTGGGTCTAAAGCAATGGTTCTCAACCCTTTTTCCTCCCACTCACACCTTAAGTAATTCCTTACTAATCACAGAGCACCTCTGGTATAGGGATAACTTAAGGTAGTATATGAGTGGAAAGAAAAAGTTTGAAAACTACTGGTTTACAGGGATCTGAACCAAGTGCAGGTGCATGGGACCAGCTCAGGAACCTAGCTTGGTCATCATGAACAGTTTGGATTGAAGCGCCAGCTTCCATTGCTGTATGTCTCTATGACAATCAAAGTTCTGGTCATGGGAATTCTGTGGGTAGATCTTTCTTGTATGATTTAATGGCAGAACACAAGGATAAAACAAGGGACAATAAATAGTGTAGATCAAGGAAAATTTATCAGTGAATTACTAAATAAACTTGCTTCATTAGATAAGAGAGACAGACAGCTTATAGTCACCAGTGGAAATTTTCAACATGCTGGCATGGAAGCTTCTGTCATCATGTATGTGTATGGAGACAGAGGAACATCAGCCCCAAAGGAACATCAGGCCCAATTATCTTGCCACAGCTATTCAAATCCCAAAGCACAGATAAATTTAAAGTATCAGGGAAATGAGAATGCACATTATATCAAAGTATTAAAAATGATAATGTGAAACAGAATCAAAAATATATAAATGAAAACAATAAAAATGATAACGTATGATAGTAAATGATAAAAAATAGAAATTATGAGAAAATTATCCAAATAAAGTAGCAAGAAAGATATTAAAAAGTATAAATTTGTAATGCAGAAATTCTTTATGAATTCATAAGTATGTAAATTTTAAAAAGCAGCATTCATTTTTAAGATTTAAAAGCAGTTATATTTGTGAGGTCTGTATTACTAATTATCCAGTTATCAACATAAAAACACCAAAAATTGTTTGCTGCATAATAGCGTACATTATTTCAGTAAAAACATTGATGAACATTGATGCAACTTCTATTGTATAAGAAATATTGCAGCTGTCCTTTTTTATAAATATGAATGGTCAAAAGTTAAAGTGAAAGACCAAAAAAGGTAAAAAATAGTTTGGCTATTGTCAGAATTTAATTTATGCCGGAAGTGCATGTCCAAATTGAGATACTTTCCCTGAATAAAACTGCTGTTAGAACTCAATAGGTGAATCATGGTATGATTTTTAAAAATAGCCTGTTTTGGAATCCTGCCAGTCCCAGTTAACATCAAAATACTAAACACCCCAAAACCCCTTCTCTCTCATTAATGCTGCTTTTCTGAGGCTTAATTGTTCTCTTTCTTAAATGGCTTAAAGCTTGATTTAGCCTTCTACCTAGAAAGCCCAAATGATGATCAGTTGAATTTGCGAGTATGATTACTAAAAATCAAAATTGGATACATTTTGTCGCATTACAATTTGGAATGATTTATCATCGGTTTATGCCAAAAATTAAACACAGTGCATGTCACTTCTTGTGATGTTGAAGAATTTGTCAGTTGATAAATGTTTTCACTTCATTCCACTCTCTCATTGTGACCCTGTGAGTAGCTTTTGTTGTCATCCATTACATTTTTCAAACCCTTCATCCTTAATATCTTTTACAAGTCTTAGCTCTCTTTATTTCATTACATCTGAATCCTGTTTACATTTCTGCATTACTCAAATAGAGATTTATGTCTTTCAGTAACAACTCACTGATACTTCTAACCCGTTCTATCCTTACATTTTTGAATGCTTTGTGCATTTGTTTTGCTTTGACGGACTGAACTTGAACACGTGCATTTTTGTGGTAATAGAGGTTTTGTATTTACAGTCTTGATTGACTAAAGTATATGCCTAATGCATCTTAATGTTGGTTTTGTATGTTAGTAATAAAGCCATTTAAGGCTACAAATGTGCTCACATGTATATTTGTATATTTTTGAACAATGGGATGTTTTAATACACATTGATTAAATTATTTTTACTTTATAGAAAAGCAGTTTTCCTCATTGATTCTGCAGGTAATACCAGTTTTAGAAGATTATAAATGGTGCAACAGGTAATATAATCTAAAATTTGGAGAATTGCAATCTGTATGTAGGTTCCAAATTTATTAAATAGACTTTTACAGCTTCTTACTTTAAAAAAAAAAGTCCTCTGCTGTGTTGCAACCTTACCATTTCTGTTTTGTATAACAGAACAGAAAAGATCTCTGGAAAGCAAGTGAGAACTTCAGATGATAAAAGAGATACAAAATATCAAGAGGGAGGTGGCCATGTTTTGAAAGCAATCGAGAAATAAATCAAGCACCATGCTGGCAGTGTTGAAGTGTGGTAAGAGAGTAATTGATGTGATAATCCCATTATTTTTCCCTCTGCTGAAGTCAGAGATTCTATTTGATTTATACAGTATGAACACACACAGTCTTATTAAAAAGGAAATTTATGAGGATGTTGCCAGAGCTCAAACATGTTAAATGAACAGAGATGGCTGGGCTTGTGTTGGTTTCTTTGTAACAAAGAAGGTTGAGGGATGATTCAATTGAAGTGCTTAAGTTATGAGAATCCTTCAACTAGCACCTCAAGGACCTATTTCCCTTCATAAAGCTGTCTGTAACTGGACATCAGGGTTTAGAATTCTGAAAGGATGGTGTAAGTAGAAACCTATTTAATACATTTAAGAAGTACCTATATGATCATTTAAAGGTACCATAACATACAGACTGAGACAAGTTATGTGGGTTTATCCTAATTATTTCCTTTTTGGCTGGTGGTGTAACAAATGTCCTCTTCAGATATTTTATATTTTTCTAATTAACCAGTTTACCTATCTCGGCTGCACCATTTCATCGGATGCAAGGATCGACAACGAGATAGACAACAGACTCGCCAAGGTAAATAGCGCCATTGGAAGACTACACAAAAGAGTCTGGAAAAACATCCAACTGAAAAACCTCACAAAGATTAGCGTATACAGAGCTGTTGTCATACCCACACTCCTGTTCAGCTCTGAATCATGGGTCCTCTACTGGCATCACCTACGGCTCCTAGAACGCTTCCACCAGCGTTGTCTCCGCTCCATCCTCAACATTCATTGGAGCGACTTCATCCCTAACATCGAAGTACTCGAGATGGCAGAGGTCGACAGCATCGAGTCCACGCTGCTGAAGATCCAACTGCGCTGGATAGGTCAGGTCTCCAGAATGGAGGACCATCGCCTTTGCAAGATCGTGTTATATGGCGAGCTCTCCACTGGCCACCGTGACAGAGGTGCACCAAAGAAGAGGTACAAGAACTGCCTAAAGAAATCTCTTGGTGCCTGCCACATTGACCACCGCCAATGGGCTGATATCGCCTCCAACCGTGCATCTTGGCGCCTCACAGTTCGGCGGGCAGCAACCTCCTTTGAAGAAGACCGCAGAGCCAACCTCACTGACAAAAGACAAAAGAGGAAAAACCCAACACCCAACCCCAACCAACCAATTTTCCCTTGCAACCGCTGCAACCGTGTCTGCCTGTCCCGCATCGGACATGTCAGCCACAAACGAGCCTGCAGCTGACGTGGACATTACCCCTCCATAAATATTCATCCGAGAAGCCAAGCCAAAGAATTATATAATAGTAAAAATTGAATTTAAAAATTGAATCTAAAATCTTGGCATTTACCTTTTCTCATACACTTTCTTTAGATAATTTAATTTTGCTCAGGTAGGATAACTTACTAGTCAGATATACACGGGATATTCATCCATCTTCAATATAGCACAATGCTAGAAAATATTTTAAAAAACCATCTTCTTTATAAGAATATTATACAGTTTGAATGCTTGACTATGTTTTAGTCATGTTCTAAGAACAGTCTTTTGTTGGCACTGGTGACTGCACATACTTACTTAATAGTTTAAATAGTGGTAGATTTTCATGTGCTTCTGCAGCCCAGTAATCTGATTTTTCTGAACTTCTCAATGAATAGCTTTTGATGCATCTGGAACTCACAAAGTTGAGGATTGTGAATTTGGTTGCAGGTCACCAATGATGTTCTGTTAGTTATCTGCAAAAAAGAACCAAGTTTCTTGTTATTTTTAATTCCAGTTCTCGAATACTCTAGTCTCAAGAATGTTTTCCATGGATTGGAATGTTCTAAAAGTTATCCCCCTTTCACATGAGAAATTTCAGCTTAACAATATTAAAGATATTGATTGAATCCATATGTGAGTATCTGGTGACAGGACACATAATACGATAAGGCAAAGTCATTCCAATTTTATGAAATAGAAATAATATTTGTTTTTTTTGCTGTACAATAAACAAGGCAGATAAGAGAATGTTTGTAGATGTGATATATTTGAACTTTCAGAAAGCATTTGATAAAGTCCCACAAAACTTAATGCACAAGATATGTAAGATTGTGGATATATATTAGTATGGACTGAAGATCAGTTAACAAAATAGAAACATGTAACACTGTGTATCTAAATATCCTTACTTACATATAACGTAATGTTGAATATTGACAAAGTTGTGGAAGCAGTGGATGAGAGCCACAGTCCTGAATCATCACCCATGTGTTACATCTGGACCAGAATCTGGCTCAGATTTTTGCTGAGGGCTGCAAGATATGGTTGATCTTGAAGCCATGAGTGGCATTATTTGGAAGACCTATTCCCAGCACAAGCTTCCTAGACTTTGATAAAAGATAAAGCTAAGGATCGGTTTTGTCTTCCACCAAAACCGTCATGAGATTTAACATGTTTCAAATGCCTCATATAATTGAAGACATTTAAAAATCATTTAAAACATTTAAAAACATTTAAACTAAGGAAAAATAACTAAAATTACTGTTTAGCATCCTGTGGGTCTCCACGACTGTAGGCATAGAAGCTGTTTATAAAAAAAAGATGGTGCTGCATGACCTACTGCAATACCAGCACTGCCGCTTGCACAGACCCGCTCAAAGTGAGGAGAGGAGATACGGGGACACTTTGCAGGGTTCAACCGCTCAGTCCAGCTACCAACAGCTTTGAACAGGCTTTAAACGGCCTGTTAAAGGAGCCGATGGTGGTTTATTTTAAAATCCAGCAACTGCGGAAGTTGGGTCCATGATAGCGGTGCCTATGTTCAGCAACATCTTCAAGGGGATGCAGATAACTGGCGCAGGACCCTGGAAAATGGGTGGGGGGACCACCTCCATTTGAGAAGGAGAAGTAACCATGTGTCAGTAACCACAGCGGTGGGCCAGTAAGGGGTCTTGCTCTTGGTGACTCAAGGCGAGGAACCCACACAGGCTGAGGACTGCTGGCGACTGTGGTCAAAGGACTCATACCAGATTGCGGACTGCTGGAGTCTGGCTCGAGAGTGGCTGAAAATACTGGGTATCAGAACCGGATGCGAGAGGGTGCTAAGGGTGCTTAAGGCTTCCTGAAGAGGTCTGGAGCTTGGGTTGCCAATGGTTTGGACTGGAGTATGTGTGGCTGCAGAGACTGTGAGAGTGCTGGAGTCAAATCCATGGACATTTGGTGACTCTTTGGGGGGGGGGGTCCTCTCTCTTTCTTCACTTTCTCTGACTGTCAGAGTCATCCAGCAATTTATGCTGATTACAAATCTGTTTGCCTTACAACAGGCTAAAGCAAATTCAAGTAATATTACGTCTGATTTATTACATGACAATAAAGGAATCTTCAGTTTTGAATTTTCAAAATCCATGTGCTTTGGGATCCCATGCCAGGTGTGTCTGGGACAGGAACACACTGCTGTGAATTCCAGCAAGACTGTACCTGCCAATGGATTATTTGGGAAGCTCAGCTGCAATGCCTTTCACTGATTCCCCAGCAATGCCTTTCGCTGATTCCCCAGCAATGCCTCACACCACTCCCTCCATCCCAATTTCCCCTTCAGACCCCACCAATACCCAGAGCATCTAGATTTGGCTTTAGTTTGAATGTCAACATTTCCATTTGGAACTGTCAAGCACAGTTCACAAGTCTCAACCCATTAGTTCACTGAGATCAGGAAATACAACAAATCCTACTGAGGTGAACCACACATTGTATTGGACTTTAAATGGGGTTAACATTTCACTGTGAGCAATCGCAGAACAGACTTCTGGAGGCCATTTCACTACATGCAATCTGAGTGCTGCTTAATACTTGAGAAACAGATCATTTGTAGGCAGAAGTAATTTGTGACTTATGCTCTCCATGAGTCAGACATTGCCACCAAACACAACAGTTAAAATTGGTGAAAGAAATTGTGAGACATTTCATTTCCTTGTTGTTTACACCTTTTTAATGCTGTGACAGCCAAGCAAAAATGGGATATTGTGGCAGTCAGTGCTTACTAAGTGAGTAGGCTTCTTACTTGGGTATAAAGGAAAATTTCTCGAGAAAATTTGAAGGTGCTGAATACAGCTATTGGAAATCAGCATATAGGTGTTTCAATGCCTTAATCCATCAATCCAAAAGCCCAGAGATAACTGCTGGATCTATTTGGAAATATAGGAGTGGTGTTTGACCTGATTTGACCTGATTATGTATTGTTGATCAAAATGTATCAATACTTCTGGACACCAAAAATTTATAAATTTTTAAATGTATATTTTGATTAGAAAATTCAGTGTTACTTCCTTGTGTATTTGAGGCAATATTTAAAGCACATAATTATTCAGAGTGCTGAGATAGTGGAAATGTTATCTGATTCATGGGATAGTTTATGATGTTGTCAGGTTTTCTCTGATGTAGTCGTCTTCAGAAAAGTTTTAGTCATAAAATAGCAAAAAAAATGATGTTCATGGTAAGATCTAATTCATATTACACGTGAACAAAGGCAGCCCCTTCCATTTTATGTAGCAAAGATAGATACCTAATCAAAATTTTGAGCTTGAGCCCTTCAACAACGTATGACAAAATGTAGGCAGGCACCTAAACAAAATGGTAGTGGGGGAGGGGGGGTGTGGTAGAGGCAGGGGGAGGAGTACAGTCCCACAAGCAGGATGTAATAGGTAGATAAGGGCGCAAGGGCAAACCAGCAAGCAGGGGGAAGAGGACTGGTTCTGAATGGAGAGGGAAGGAGGTGGAGAGCTGGAGGAAAGAAGATAAAAAGAAGGGAGGAAGAAACCAGAGAAGTTAATGTTAATGCCTTCCATTTAGAGAGTGCTCAGGTAGAAAATTAAGCATTGCTCCTCTAACTTGTGGGTGACTGAGGCTATGGACAGACATATCAGCATGGGAGTGGGGTGCAGAATTGAAATGGTTGGCCACTGGGAAATCTCTGTCACTGATGTGGACAGAGTGAAGGTGCTCATCAAAGTGCTCATCTCCCAGTCTACCTAACCTTGTCTCTCCGATGTAGATATAATAATTTCTTGAATTATTTTAAAACTTCTCATGCTCATTGGTTTTTACTTGTCTTATTTTGTAGTGGGTAACTACTGAAAGGTAAAATAATTCATTTGAAATAATAGTTATATAAATTAGTCTGTTAATTAGTAGTCAATATATAAAAAAAGAATAATTGAGCATGAAATCAGATAGTTTACTTTTGTTGTGCACTATTCTGATTCAGAACACTAGATGGCACACTTGCTTCAATGTGATATGGTCTAAGAAATCTATTCAAACATTCTGAATATACTTAAAATCTATTTCTTTCTCTGTAATAGTTTTGCGATTATTGCAAAAGTAGCTAACAAACGAAGGAGCATTTTCACGTCACTAAGTATCTTGTAGCTAATAGCAGGGCTGAATTAACGTAGGAGTGAAAGTAGCATATGCTATGGGCCCCTGCATTTATATACTATGAATTACATTTTCATTTTCATCTTTGTGCAGTGGCTATGAGAAACCACACTGATAGTTTGTGATAATAACCCCAATCAATTATGATAATTGGCCAAAATCAATGGCCGTCTTTGTTATCCATAATCGCCCACGCAGCTGGTACCACTTTGCCGGTGCCAGCGCCAGGGAAAAGCAGAGCGGTTCCAGCTACATGGGGATTATGGATAACGAAGACGGCTGATGATCCCACATTGAGCCAGCCTCCAGCCGCTGCCGTAAGTTTTGTTTAAACAAAATGTGTAAGTTTTAATAGGGAGGGTTGGGAGGGGAAGTGGGGGTGAAATTTCAGTGTAATTTCACTAAGTGTAATATCTGAACCCTTCTCCATTAACAATGGCGTGAAGCAAGGCTGTGTTCTCGCACCAACCCTCTTTTCAATCTTCTTCAGCATGATGCTGAACCAAGCCATGAAAGACCCCAACAATGTAGACGCTGTTTACATCCGGTACCGCACGGATGGCAGTCTCTTCAATCTGAGGCGCCTGCAAGCTCACACCAAGACACAAGAGAAACTTGTCCGTGAACTACTCTTTGCAGATGATGCCGCTTTAGTTGCCCATTCAGAGCCAGCTCTTCAGCGCTTGACGTCCTGCTTTGCGGAAACTGCCAAAATGTTTGGCCTGGAAGTCAGCCTGAAGAAAACTGAGGTCCTCCATCAGCCAGCTCCCCACCATGACTACCAGCCCCCCCACATCTCCATCGGGCACACAAAACTCAAAACGGTCAACCAGTTTACCTATCTCGGCTGCACCATTTCATCAGATGCAAGGATCGACAATGAGATAGACAACACACTCGCCAAGGCAAATAGCGCCTTTGGAAGACTACACAAAAGAGTCTGGAAAAACAACCAACTGAAAAACCTCACAAAGATAAGCGTATACAGAGCCGTTGTCATACCCACACTCCTGTTCGGCTCCTAATCATGGGTCCTCTACCAGCACCACCTACGGCTCCTAGAACGCTTCCACCAGCGTTTTCTCCGCTCCATCCTCAACATCCATTGGAGCGTTTACACCCCTAACGTCGAAGTACTCGAGATGGCAGAGGTCGACAGCATCGAGTCCACGCTGCTGAAGATCCAGCTGCGCTGGATGGGTCACGTCTCCAGAATGGAGGACCATCGCCTTCCCAAGATTGTGTTATATGGCGAGCTCTCCACTGGCCACCGTGACAGAGGTGCACCAAAGAAAAGGTACAAGGACTGCCTAAAGAAATCTCTTGGTGCCTGCCACATTGACCACCGCCAGTGGGCTGATAACGCCTCAAACCGTGCATCTTGGCGCCTCACAGTTTGGCGGGCAGCAACCTCCTTTGAAGAAGACCGCAGAGCCCACCTCACTGACAAAAGGCAAAGGAGGAAAAACCCAACACCCAACCCCAACCAACCAATTTTCCCTTGCAACCGCTGCAATCGTGTCTGCCTGTCCCGCATTGGACTTGTCAGCCACAAACGAGCCTGCAGCTGACGTGGACTTTTTACCCCCTCCATAAATCTTCGTCCGCGAAGCCAAGCCAAAGAAAGAAGAATATCAGTGTAAGTGTAAATGCAAAATGTGCAAGTAAGTTTTAATGGGGAGGGGAAGCGGGGCATAATTTCAGTCTAAGTGCAAAATGTGTAAATAAATTTTAATGGGGGGGTGCAATTTCAGTGCTTGCCACAGGTGCTATGTTCCCTAGATACCCCCAATGGTATTCATTGAATATATAGTAATATGAGAAAGCTCGCATCATTTTATTGAATAATTAAGACTATTTCAAACTTACAAAATCGGACAAGGAGGGTCAGCATCAGAAACTCTCTTGGTGGGTGGGGGGGGGGTCACAGTCATACTTCCCCCTTACTGTTTGTGCTGCACTGTTAGCCAGAATCAGACACACACAAAGATAAAGACTGTACGACAGGCTTTAATCCACAAAGACTTCCACAGAGCCAGGCTGGCTGTGGCTGCAGCAACTCTGAGTGAGTCCTCGTGAGGCTGGAGCAGGCTTATATCCTGGAGGGTGATTGACACCCGACCAGGTGGGGCTTGATCCATTCAGGTCAACTGATTGATAGTCGGCCAAACATTGTCCTGTCCCCTTACAGTCCTGCAGGTACAGAGGTTTCCCCCTGCAGTAGGTTGGTGGTGCACCACCACATTCACCCCATTCTTTAAAATTGTCCCGGGGTGGAGGGGGCAGTAACAAAGAATCGCACCCACAATGTACATACAATATTAATAGGTTGAGACGATCCAGCAGCCGCCAGAGTCTCTGTGACCGTCCTAGGACTGGCTCCTGGCCACTGGTCAGAGGGGAAGTGGGGGGGGGGGGCTGCTGGCAGGGGTGTATGCTGCTGGTGTGGTGCCACACGGAGGGGTACCCGGGGGGGCTGGGATCGATGTATGCGGTTCGTATTGGATGGGTGGGGGGGCAGGTTCGTCTCCTAAGGCTGAAGCAAGCCCCTGGTGGTCAAGGAGGCCCTGCTTACCCCATAGCTGCCTGGGGATGGGGATGTATGCCCAGTCAGCGTCGTCCTGTGTTGGAGGGTGGCGTGGTGTGGTGGGTGCTCCTGCCAGTACCAGGTCCCTGGTTGAGACGGTGTCCTCCCAGCCACTGCCGAACCTAACGTAAGCGTAGTTATGGTTTGCATGAAGGAGGAAATCCTGCTCTACCAAGGGTTCGGCCTTGTGTGTCAGTACATGCTTACGCAGAAGCACTGGTCCCGGGGACATGAGCCATGCTGGGAGTGACATTCCAGTCGCCAACCTCCTGGGGAATGAGAACAAATGTTTATGAGGGGTCTCGTTGGTAGCCATGCACAGCAGTGACCGAATGGCATGAAGTGCCTCGGGCAGGGCATCCTGCCAGTACTCAATGGCCCACCCTTTTGACCTGAGAGTCAGGAGGACTGCCTTCCAGACCACCCCATTCTCGCATTCCACTTGCCCATTGCCTCTCGCGTTATAGCTTGTCGTGCAACTGGTCACGATGCCCCTCGCCGTCAGGTACTGGTACAGCTCGTCGCTCATGAAACTCGACCCCCGTTGCTGTGGATGAAGGCGGGGTAGCCAAACATGGTGAAAATCTGCCCCAAGGCCCTGATGACGGTGGCTGTGGAGGTGTCCAAACAAGGGATGGCAAAAGGGAAGCATGAGTACTTGTCCACTATCGTGAGGAAGTAGATGTTTCGGTTCGTGGAAACCAGGGGCCCTTTGAAGTCCATGCTGAGACGCTCGAAAAGCCAAGTAGCCTTTACAATGTGGGCCTGGGAGGCGGGGGGTGTCGGAAGAAGCGGGGTTTACACTCCGCACAGACCCAACAGGCCTCGGACATGTCCCTGACGTTCCTGATGGTGTACGGCAAATTTCGGGATTTAATGAAATGGTACAACCAGGTGACGCCCGGATGGCAGAGGGACTCATGTAATGCCTGCAACCTGTCATCATGCATAGATGCGCAGATGCGAGAGAGGGCATCAGGGGAGTTGTTAAACTTCCCAGGGCAGTACTGGATATCGTAGCTGTAGGTTGCCAGCTTGACTCTCCAGTGCAGGATCTTGTCATTCTTGATCTTGCTTTTATGGGTAGAGTTAAACATGAATGCTACAGCCCACTGGTCTGTGAGGAGTGTGAATCTCCTGCCGGCCAGGTAGTGGCACCAGTGGCGGACCGCTTCCACAATCACCTGGGCCTCCTTTTCAATGGCAGAGTGCCCTAGCTCAGAGCCATGGAGGATCCTGGAGAAGAAGGTGATGGGCACCCCCCTTGGTTGAGGGTAGCAGAAAGGGCCACCTCGGAGGCATCATTCTCCACCTGGAAGGGGGAGTCCTCATCCACAGTCTCATCGTGGTATCGCGAAGTCTTGTCTGATGTGGGTGAAGGCTGCCTGCGCCTCAGGTGGGTGGGGAAAAGTTGTGGCTTGGGCCAGTGGGTGGACCTTGTCCGAGAAGTGAGGGACCCACTGTGAGTAATAAGAGAACAGGCCCAGCCACCTGTGGAGGGCCTTTAGCATGGAGGAGGAGGGGTAACTCCATTAATGGGCGCATCCTTTCTGGATCTGGGCCTACGACACCATGGGCTGCAATGTACCCCAGGATGGTGAGGCAAGTGATGCTGAACACACACTTCTCCTTGTTGTAAGTGAGTTTCAGCTCCGCGGCCGTCTGGAGGAATTTCTCCAGGTTAGCATCGTGGCCCTGCTGGTCATGGCCGCAAATAGTGATGTTATCCAGATATGGGAATGGCGCCTTCAGCTTGTGCCAGTCTACCATGCGATCCATCTCCCTCTGGAAGACGGAGACCCCGTTCATGACCCCAAAAGGAACCTCAAAGGCAGTGTAGGGCTTGTCCTTCCGGTGGATAGGGATTTGGTGATACGCCGACTTCAGATTGTGAGAGATCAGTATCACTGATCTAAAAGAGAAGTGAGGATTGTGAGAGATGAGTAAACTTGACAAGAAAATATGAAAGATGGGGAAACTAGTACAGACAGACGGAGTGATGGATTAAACCAGTATGAACAGGCTAAGCATGCAGAGTCAGCCTATGTAAGATAAAAATCTTCTAGTCTTTTCAACAGGATCAGTGAGTCCACCGTATGAATAAGATGAGAGGTAAGGGAATAATAGAATGTAGGAAGTTGAGGTAGTCTGGATGAGATAAGGGCCTCCTAGCCCTAGACAGAAGTACCAAGTTCTACATATATAATTAGTAAGCCTTACACAGATTTATCAAGTTATGCATATTAAATTAGTAAACCCTAGACAGGATTAGCGAACTCTGCACATGAAGAGACTGTAGCTCTGAGAGTTGGAAAGGTGTGAATGGGGACAAGGGCAAGGTTGTAAATAAGGACAATGAGGATAATGACATGAGAAGACACCGACAGGATACCCCCTGGTCCTCCAAGTTCACAGAGAAACTGCACGTAGGCAGGAAGGATTGCCTAATGCCAAACCCATCCAGGAGGCAGAAGAATGTAAGGGGGAGGGTATTCCTATACTGAAATTCACTGTATAAAAATTGGGTGAGCCCCAGTGTGTGTGTGTATTCCCAGGGTAAGGGGAAGCACCCAACTTTGCATTGTTGTAAAATAAATGTTCTTTGTTCTCAATTTTTGTCTCGAGCAATTTCTGTTAAGGTACTTCTATTTCTAACAAGATCAATCGTGGAGAAAACCCTGTAGCAGGCTATCTCATTGACCATGTCAGTGATCATCGCATCTAGCTGGGTGTACCGATTAATGGTCTGGCAGTAATCCACAACCATCCTCGGCTCACTTCCCCTTTTGACCACCAGGATTTGGGCTCTCCAAGGGCGGTTACTGGGCCCTGTAATGCCTTCCACCAGGAGTTGCCGCACCTCTGCCTTGATGAAGACCCTGTCTTCGGTGCAATAGCGCCTACTTCTGGTGGCGATCGGCATGCAGCCGAGTGCAAGATGTGGGAAGAGCACTGATGGGGTGATGCGCAGTGTGGAGAGGCCACAGGTTGGCTGGGGCTGGTAGATTGGCACGCTGTGCAACGTGAGTGGAGGCTGGGGCCCCCTGAAAGCAAGGGTGACACTCTGCAGTTGGCACTGGAAATCCAGGCCTAGGAGGAGTGGTGTGCAGAGTTTGGGGATGACTAGGAGCCTGAATCCTGTGTAAGTCTCCACTCCCACCGTTATATTGACCGACCAACGCCTGAGGGTACCAACAGTCTTATCCTTGGCGGCGAGGGTAATCGAGCAGGTGGTGGGGTGGAACTTTAACCTTAGGGAGTGGGCCACGCTTGGGTAAATGAAGCTCTCGGTGCTGCCAATGTCAAACAGGCACTTTGTTACCTGCCTGTTGACTCGCCGTCCATCATCTTTTTTTTTTTCGAAATTTATATATAGTATCTCCATACATTCATTACAAATTGACTTAGTATAATATTACATAATAGATACTAAATAATTTTCAAATTTTCAACCCCCCCCCCCACCTCCCCTAACCCCTTAGGAAACCACCTTGTGGTGGTTAATTCCCAAAAACCCAAATGGGTGTGGTATAAACCACAAGTGGCATATGACTTTCGGGAGCAGAAGTACCACCCCCTCCCCCCCCCCACCCCCCACCCAGGCAGACAAAATACATGTATAAACTGAAAAATCATCATTTCTTATATCCATAAAACCCCAGTCCATCAATTTAACCAATCTTATTCATAAACTCTTTTTTTTGAAAATCCAAACTTGATATTAAATTTTGCAGCCTTTCCACCCTCCCAACATTGAGTTAAACATTGTTTACAATCAATAAAAGTTTTTTTTTTAATTTTTTTCAAGTCTTCCTGAATTTCATCCACTGAATTAAAACACCTCTGAACATCCCAGTTCAACACCGAATCTTCCATTCTTCTCAGTCTCAAGTTGAATTTGTAGCTTACTTTCAAAAAAAGTTTTTTTCAAATCTTTTAAAATTTTCTTGAACATAATTCCTTCGGTCTTGATCTTCTAAAGCATCAATGTTATTCATAAGTTCTTTCTTCTGTGTTTCCCAATTTAATACCAAATTTTCCACTTTGTCAATCTTCTCAATGTTAAATTGAAATTATTGTTTATTTTCAAGAAAAACTTATTCAAAATTTTTAACTCTTCTTGGACATTGCTCCTTCGACTTTAATTTTATAAATCATCAATCTTGTTCATAGTTTCTTTCTACTGAATTTCCAAATTTAATAATAAAGTTTCAGTTTTTTCCAATTTTCTCAATATTAAACTGATCTTGTTGGTTAGTTTAAAAAAAATCTTTTCAAAACTATTAAAATCTGTTTGCAATGTATGCATACTCACAGATAATAAATTCACTCTTCCAATATTCCATCCAAAAAAAATCACTAATAAACCTTATTGCAGGTCAAGGAGTTCCATATATATGTTTATCTTCAGAAAATATTTCAAATATTTCAAATCAACATTCGTCGCCATCTTTCAAAAAGGAGTCCGAAATCAACTTTAATAAATTCTGTTCTTGAGAAAATTCCAGCACCAACTCCGGCTCTGTCTGGGCAAATAGGTCAAATTTCTTCCAAAGTCAAAAATGTAATTTTGTTCTGTATTTATAGATAATAAATTCATCCTTCCGATATTCCATCCAAAAAAAATCACTAATAAACTTTAATGTTATCTGGATTTTTAAAACTCACGGGCAACCAATGCCAATTACTGCAATTTATCTTCATAAAACATTTCAAATCAATATTCATCACGATCTTTCAGAGGGGTGTCCAAGACCAGCTTATCCGACAGTCCAATTAATGAGCTCCGTTCTTAAGAAGATTCCAGCCTTGACTCCGTGGTTCTGTCTGGGCAAGTAGGCCGAGTTTCTTCCAAAGTCGGAGAGTGTAGTTTTGTTCTGTATTTAAACTATATTTTCTTAATCTTTGTTGCCATTTTAAACATCTTTCAGAGGGGTGTCCAAGGCCAGCTTATCCGACAGTCCAATTAATGAGCTCCGTTCTTAAGAAAATTCCAGCCTTGACTCCGTGGTTCTGTCTGGGCAAGTAGGCCGAGTTCTTCCAAAGTCGGAGAGTGTAGTTTTGTTCTGTATTTGAACTCTATTTTCCTTAATCTTTGTTGCCATTTTAAACATCTTTCAGAGGGGTGTCCAAGGACAGCTTATCCGACAGTCCAATTAATGAGCTCCGTTCTTAAGAAAATTCCAGCCTTGACTCCGTGGTTCTGTCTGGGAAAGTAGGCCGAGTTTCTTCCAAAGTCGGAGAGTGTAGTTTTGTTCTGTATTTGAACTCTATTTTCCTTAATCTTTGTTGCCATTTTAAACTAAAAACAATTGATAAACAAAACAAAGACTTTTAACAGAAAAGAAATATTCTTAAAACGGGTATTTATATAACTGCCTGGGGGAGTCCGGGAATGCACGTCCGCTCCCTACGCCATCTTGCCACGTCCCCCTCGCACGTCCATCATCAAACGCCCAAGGCCGTGGAGGATGTCTCTGGTCAGCGTGGTGGCGGCCAGAACCATCTTGGAGTCGGAGTCGTTGTTATCCGGAGGAATGGGGAGCATGGATAGGGTGGCCTGGTTATCGCCCGTGTTGACCACGTCGACATCAGTCGTGAAGTGCAGCATGCGGTAGCCGATGGCATCCAGAGGCATTAGGTGCATTGGTAGGGCAGCATGGTCATCGCCCGTGTTGACCACGTTGCTGTCGGTCACTGGGTGTGGTGTGCGGTTGCTGATGACACCCAGAGAGCATTGGTAGGGTGGCCTGGTCATCGCCCGTGTTGATCACGTCGTTCTCAACATCGTTGGGGGCCCTCCGTGTCAGGCGCTGCCTGGCCCAAAATGGCGGCAGCAGGTGGGGGGGCCGCTGCATAGCTGGCCTCCTTCCCCAGCCATGTCCGCTGCGCCGGGGAAGTGACATCATCACGGCCAGCGGCAGTGACATCGTTACATCAGCCAGAAGTGACATCACACTGTGAGCTGGAAGTGATGTCACTGTAGTTCTCAGTGAGCGGCACCAGAGAGGGTGGGGGCTGGTGCAGATGCTTGGGGCACATGCTGCGACGGTTGCTAGTGGGGCCAGATGTTGCACAGTCGAAGTCAGGGAAGGCGGAAGTCATCGCAGGTACAATGGCGCCACCCGGCACGCACACGTGGGGGGGGGGGTCTGTGGGAGCGTGGGGAGGTCATAGAAGGCTGCTGAGCTGCCAGCAGGTTTAGAGAGGCACACTTTTCAAAGTGGCCTTTCTTGCCGCATCGGAAACAATACTGGTTCCTAGCTGGGCAGTTTTGGCATCTATCTGACCCACACCAGGACCCACAGTACTTAAAGGGGTGCCGGGCACCTGCCGCGGCAATGTTCTCCTCCCTAGCTCAGCCTGGGGCTGCAGCTGCAGTGTGAGAGGGCCATGAGGGAGCCTGGGGGAACCTAGAATCGAAGGCTTCAATGTGCAGGCTGATTCTTCCAGGGTTTGGACCACTTCCACTGTCCTGGTTAGGGCATAGCTTCTGCTGGATGGCCCTCAAGCGTAGCCCTCAATGAAGGTGTCCCGGATCAGCCTATCTACCTCCTCTGCACTTAACCCAGGTTCAGCCAGACACAGTCAGGCCAACTCTCACATATGTCCCAGGTAAGACTCAGCCGTCTCCCTGGGTTGCTGGGCTCGGGTGTTGAGGGGTTACCTTGCACAGACCGCATTCATGGGGGGCTTGTACAAGTTCTTGAGAGTGTCCATTGCGCTCTTGTACGTGGAACAGCTTTTGGTTACCTGGAAGGTGTGGGGACCCAGCTTTGACTGAAGTAGGACCAACCTCTTCCGATTGGAGTCCAGGATGTCACCCTCATGTGCCTCGATGATTACCTCGACCGCATGCTCCCAGATCTCGAAGCGTGTCTGGGCTTCTGGGTGGCGTGAATCGACCTCAAGGCTCCCTGCGAACAGGAGTTTTTCCATAGCCACCGTGGGAAAAGTTTGTGGATTAAATTGTGGTGCACTGTTAGCCAGAATCAGACACACACAAGGTAAAGACTGTACAACAGGCTTTAATGCACAAAGACTTCCACAGAGCCAGGTTGGCTGTGGTTGCAGCAACTATGAGTGAGGCTTCGTGAGGCTGACGCAGGGTTAAATCCTGGAGGGTGATTGACGTCCGACCGGTTGGGACTTGATCCATTCAGGCCGACTGATTGACAGCCGGCCAGGTGTTGTCTTGTCCCCTTACACTCCTGCAGGTACAGTGGTTGCCCCCTGCAGTAGGCCAGTGGTATACCACCACACTGCTCATGTGCCAGCTGGCTGTATTTAAATAAACGCAATTGGACTCTCAATAAATTAATCTAGCACTGGCTAATAGTACTTAAAATAGCAAATTGGGAGGGTAATTAGAGCTTGATAACATTTAATTAACACTGACATATCAATACAAAAGGGATCTGACATTGAGACAGGTTGGAAAAATGCCAAAATATCAGAGAATGGAGAAGATGCTGGTAAACTTCAAATGGTGTTCTGCTTTCAGCGCTATTTAATTTCACAGTTGTCTTATGAAAGATTGATGAGGATATATTTTGATGGTAAATGTTCATTAAATACATAATTAGAATCCCACAACCCTGTTTTTAAGTCACTGCATGTATTTGAGAAATTAAATTAATATTATTGAAAATATCATTTAATTTGCCAAGATGAATTTTATTAATTGGTATTGGATGAATAAATGGTGTTTTTTTTCTCCTTGTATAGTAGCCTCTTATTGTGATCCTTTGGCATCAGGCTACCACATTCATTGTTAATCTATTGAGGAATAAATATGATACCATCAGGGGTGCAGTGCTGCCAGAGCTCACCGGATCACCATTCGAGCACCTCCGTAAGTAAATAGGTGGGATATTTTAACTAATGGGAAAGTAAAAACAGCTGCATATTAAATACATGTAAGATTGGCATGCTGGCCCACTGACCCCACCCCACTTCACTGAGTATTATTCTGGACATACAAAGAAGCTGTGTTTCTTCCACAACTTGGACACTCGTCCTCCTTCCTCATCCTACCATTTGCTCTCAATTATACAATGCTAAATACAACATGGCGGCCATCAAGGCCAGGTCTCTTCCCCGATGGTAGCAGAGTGAAGACGGCATGGTCTGGGTTGTGGTGGTGGGGGGAGGGGCTTTGAGGATAGGGGCTAATTTTTAAAGACACTGCTTCATGTAGATGTCCTTGATGGAGTGAGGTCTGGTGCCTGTGATGTCACACACTGAGTTAACAACCCTCGGGAGCTTATTCTTTTCCTGAGAGTTGGCGCCTCCATACCAGGCAGTGATGCAACCAACCAGAATGCTCTCCACGGTACACCTGTAGAAGGTTATGAGAATTTTTGGTGACATACCCTCAGACATACCCTCAGACACCTCACAATGAGTAGCCACTGGCGAGCCTTCTTTGTGATTGCTTCAACGTGGAAGCTCCTGGATGGATCCTCTGAGATGTTGTCACCCAGTCATTGAAGATCTTCACCCTCTCTGCTACTGAGCCCTCGATGAGGACTGGGTCGTGTTCCCCTAATTTCCCCCTGAAGTCCATGATCATCTCCTTGGTTTTGCTGATGTTGAGCTCAAAGTTGTTGTTGATACACCATTCAAAAAGTTGACTTAGCTCCCACTACAGTTCCTCATTACCATTTGTGATTCTGCCAACAATTGTGGTGTCATCAGCAAACTTTTAAATGGCATTGGGATTATGCCTGGCCGTGGGCTAAGCACAGATCCTTGGGGTGCGCCTGTGTTGATAATCAGTGAGGAGGAGGAGAAGCTGTTTCCAATTTGTACTGACTGTGGTCTTCCAATGAGAAAGTCAAGGATCCAGTTGCAGAGGGGGATACAGAGGCCTAGAATTTGTAGTTTCTTGACCAGCATGGAGGGAATAATGGTATTGAAGGCCGAGCTGTAGACTATGAAGAGCAACCGTATGTATGAATTGCTGTTTTCGAAGTGATCCAGAACTGAGTAGAGAGCCAGTGACATTGCTTCTGCTTTGGAGCCATTGTGATGGTAGGCGAATTGCAGTGGGCCCAGATCTTTACTTAGGTACTTGTTAGTTCTGGCCATGACCAGCCTCTCGAATCATTTCATCACAGTAGAAGTTAGTCCTATTGGGTGGTCATCATTGAGGCAGCCCACACTGCTCTTCTTGGGTACTGAGATGATTGATGCCCTTTTGAAGCTGGTGGGAACCTTTGCCACAGTAAGAGAGTAAAAATGTCCATGAACCCTCCAGCTAGTTAGTTGGTGCAGAATTTCAGTACCCTGCCAGGTACGCCTTGCGAGGGTTCACTCTCTTGGATGATATTCTGACATCGCCCTCAGAGATAGATATTCCAGTGTCCTCAGCCTTTTCAGAGATTCTAGTAGGGATTGTTTGATTTTGTTTAATACCTTGGAAGTTACTGAGAATATTGCATCTCATGTCATATGGAAGTCCAGCAGAAATTGGCTGAAGGAATGCCTCTCTAACCACCTGTTGTTTCAAGTACCCCTAGCAGTGACTATTGTATGGAATATAGGCCTCTCAAAGTCCATGGAAGTGGAGTGGAAATGTTATCCATGACTCCAAGGGATTATGCGGAAATGGAAGATTGTGTCTGACCAGATAATGAGGTGTTCCTTTACCTTACTTTGAGCTTCATTGGAATTATTTATGGGCTGAAAACAAAAACATCAGAATGGGCTTGGTTCAGAAAATTAGGTTGACACACATTTGAAAGCTTGGGGTCATGCTTATCCCAGCTAATTTCCGATGGATGTCCAGATTCACCCTTGATTGGTAGTTTCAGGGATGAATGGATTTTTTTTTCTCCAGATCCCTTTCTCGATGAGAAAGTCATTATAGAAACATGTCTCCACAACAGTTAGGACTGGGAAATAAATGTACAATATTAGAAAGGGAAAATGGCAGCATGAGAAATGACATCTTGATCATTAAATGAAAAATTAGGAAAATGAGTTTGCAAGAAGTAATGTTGATTATCAATAAACACAGTGATCTTGCTGATTAAAAAGGAAATAAATGGTGTTTAGATTGAAAAATTACTTTGCATTAGCATTTGTGATAGTACAGATCTATCACCAATGTACATAGTGTATATAGTTACTGTATCTAGACTGTGCTTACAGCGATTGGCTGAGAGCTAAGCCACACCTATTGTCTGGGCCTTAAAGGGTTGTGTCCCTAGCCAGGTCGGATCATTCCGGACTGGTCGGCCACCTGTGAAGAGCTCCGGTCTTTTGCTAATAAAAGCCTTGGTTTGGATCAACAAGTCTTTGGTTCTTTCGACGAGCTCTACAGCATTAAGAGAAGGTAAATAATATAAAAAGGCCAAATGTTAAGAAGAAACTAATATTGAGCCAAGGATAAAGACTCACCAAATTAATACAAGCAAATTATAAGCAATGAAGAAAAGAATGGTCTGGAATTTGCAGAGAAACAGGAGTTTCTGTCATTTCACAGAAAAGTGCAGTAGGCAAATTCAGCCATCCCACATGTGATTTTTGTGAACAAGGAAGACATGAGGTTCCTGACAGATGTTCATCAAGAAATCTCCAACTGCACTTAACACAGGGACCTCCTCTGGAGCTCAGTGATGATGATATATTAGATGGCTGTCCTTAACACAACTTGTAGAGAGAAATCGGGTGGAAAAGTTTGTGCAAGATTTGGCTTGACCCAACAACACTTTCTCCATGCTGGATTGGAAAACAAAAGTTATATTAAAAAATAGTCATTTTATTTCATTTGAAATTCTTGTTATTTAAGTTTATGTAATTATGTTGAATTATTTTAGGCATTTTATATCTATGCAAGTGTTCGGCATTTTAAATGTTTAAAGCAAATAAGATATTTTAACAGCTTGAATGTTTTGTAACAAGTTCTGATCTCTTGATAGCCTGCCCTTTGCTCCCTCCCCCAGCTTTTTATCCTGGCACCTGCCTGTCTTTTGCTGTACCTTGACAAAGAGCAGGCCCAAGATGTTTGTTACCTTTTATTTCCAATGGATGCTCTGTGACCTGCTAAGTTTCTCCAGCACTTTTGTGCATTGCACTGGACCTAACATCTCCAGATTTCCTTTGATAGTTTTTGATTGATTCTGAATTCAATTCAGGAGCTTATATTAGCCATTTGTCAAGTTTTCCTCAGAATTTTTGTGCACAGGGAGCATCTGTAATTGGACATATGCACTTGGATGTTCTGGGATATCTGGCAAGTATCAACTTAATGAGTAGGACAGCAATTCTCATGGGTGCCTCAGCAGTTTGTCAATTATGGGCCAGTGGTGATAAAGGGCAAAGAAACAATGTTGTGTTGATGATTTCCATTTCAGTTTTGAAGGAAGTTAAGCGAACTCTGTGGAATTCCTGACTATAAATTTCTAATGATCTTTCAATTTAGGAACCGCTCCTATAGGTTGATTAATTGCATCTGCTGGCTCAGGAAGGCATGTTAGATGGAATGGATGTTGGTTCAAAGGGCCTGTTTCTATGTTATGTAACTTAAGACTCCATGGCTCTATAATCAATGAAAATTAAAGAGGGAAACGGAAATTATACACCAATTACCCTAATTTCTATTTTTGGAGGATTACCAAAGTCTGGCTGGAATGAAGATCATGAGAATTTTTGATGAAAGTGAGGTTAAATTTGTTGAGAGTGGATAATTTCTTTCAATCATGATTGATCTTTGAAAAGATAACTAAAGATGGAACAAGGACTATGGGTGCAATGGTGAATGTAATTTATGGACTTGATTGGTGGCAATAGACTGATAATAGGCAGGTTTTCATAATGCCAAGATGTAACAGGTGGGCTATTCTAATAATAAGCATTGGGAGCATGACTACTTGACACAACAGATGATGGGATTAAAAACCAATAAATGCAGCATTACCAAAGATACAAAATAAGCACCAATATACTGAATGTAGATGAAAACATTACTTTCCCAGGAAATAGGGTCATGGGAAAAATGCTGGTCAAATGGACTTAGGAGCATGATTTCAATGAATGCTGAAACAGTTCAGTATGTAATAGGTCTTCTCCTCTTCCTATATTATGTTCTTCTCTTCCTGTGTGGTTAACATTTTCCAATCTAATCTGCTAAATGATTTACACCCTACCATCTGTTTCATGATTTCACTGCCTACTCATTAACTCTGAAAGTAAAGGTGCACACCTTATCAGTGCAGCACAAAGGATCACGTCATATATTCAATTTTAAAAAAAGATATCAGTCCCATATTTTCAGTGAGCTCACCAAGAATGACAGTCAAATTCATTACCACATGTAATCATGTAATGTTGTTGTACATTCATTTTTTTTTCAAACAGCTGATGAACATACACACTTTTAAAAGAAAGCCCACACAAACATCTCCATAGATTCGAAGATCAGGGGAGAAAGCCACCCTTGGTTGCCCAAAGAACAACATAGTACCTTTTGAAATTCTGTGTGGTGATTTTAATAGAATAAAATCTTTGATGAGGAGATCACTATGCATCTGCTTGTTCATTGTTTTGCTTCATGTGTGCATCTGAGGGTGGAAAATTTTTTTTAACCTCAGAATTATTACATCAGGGCTTATGAGAAAGTTCACTGCCTGCTCTGAGGAAATGTATCAGGCAGTGCTAAATCCATCCCATTACTTGGACATGCCATCCTCCATTTTCCATCTGCCTTGCCTGTTCTGGATGTGGATGGTCATATGAACTGGCTCTTTGAACACAAGAGGAGTGAATTTTAATCAAGTAGACTTCACGCAACATAGCACTGAGGTCCTTCCAAAGATGACGGCCTCTGACAATAGGAATTTAAAAAAAAAAATGTTCAAACAGACTGAAACAATACAGAAACAACAAATATTTGGTAACAAAAAATATAATCAATAAATTTAAGTAAAATCAATTTCAGATACTAAAAAAATTACAAATATGAAACACTAACTTGTACCCTTTTTTCCCCACAAGCTGAGATACACTGAATGTAAAACTGAGAGACCAGATGTAAAATGCATCTAGTCCAATAGTTAATGTATCACTACACCAGTGAACTCCAGTAAAAAATGTCACATTGATTTCCAACTCATTTCAAAATTCCACATTGTTGCATAGATGTCCAAAATACTCGGCGGTCCACTCACTTGTCAGTCAGTTTGACCTGGCCCAGTGATTCTGACCTATGCAGCCTGAATTTCTTCTTCCCAAGAAGGTCACCATGGGAAAAAAATAAGGAGATTCTTGTTGCAACATGCCTGTCATTTGTTTGCTTTATAAAGTTGCACTCAATGACTATATAAATATATATATATTCCAAGTAATCGATGTTTCAGTCAGAAATGTGTATTGCTCTATTTTACTCACTGGAGATGTTGGCAATCAGGCCTTTTGCAAACTGTCACCCTTGATATATTACCAAATACCGAATTTATGCTTTAGGCTTTATAGAGGTAATATCAAGAATTTGTCAATACAATATTTTTCCAAGGCAGTACCAGGCACATTCATACAATTGATTTTGTTGTTTAAATAATAGATTTATTAAATGTAACATTTTATTTCCTCAGGTTAATCTAACTGATGTTGGGGAGCTATATAAAATTTGCATTGAAAACAACAATGATGGAGGGAAATCAGGCTGACTCCTGGAAGAACTTGACCCTGGAAGGATAATCAGTATTTCAGTCAATCATTGGTTTGATGAGAGTCAAGATGATGGCAGTGCATGGAGGAAATTTCCTATCAACAAACCAGGAGTAAAATGTCTTCCAGGTGTGTTCTGCAATGGTATTTGATGTTTAGTATAATTTTTTTAATTGAGTTTGTAACTCCGAATTTCTATAACTTGTGATATTGGCACTTAGATTTAGATAAGTACTTGCAAGGGTATAAAATATTACAGAGCAAGGGAGTGGAAATACATGTTTAACACTTGTAAGAGCCAGTTTTGGCACAACTAATCAAATGGAGTCTTTTTGTGCCAGTTCATTCAATGGCCATGTTGAGTCTCTCCTGAACACTAGCAGCTGGAGGTCATTGTAACACTGAACCACACTTAAATTACATCTGGCAAAGTGGGAAGGTGCACTAGCAATCTGGCACGTTTACAACCACAGGGACAGTGATTTATGTGAGGGCAGTTCGTCAAGCAGTGAGGGGGCAGGAGTGGAGACCAAGGACTAGGAGACAGGCAGCATTGAATAAAGTTGGAGGGTGCAGTGAGTGGACCCATGAGAGGTCATCAAGGAAATAAGTGCAAGTGGGTGCTACTGAGAGCTTGTGTATCACTGAGGGAGGGGACTGTCACTGATGTAATAACAGCACATTGAGTTAAAAATGAGCAGACATAATGTAAAGAAATGGAAGGACAATACATGAAACACTGAGGAGGCAGTGAGGGAACCCAAGGCAATGAGGAGCAGTTGGTGAAGCACTGGGCTGTTAATGATGGCAGCAGTGGGGACACTGTCTAGAAATGATATTTAGCAATGAGGAGCAGTGAATAGATCAGTAAAGTCAGAGTGGGCAATAAATGAAGCTGTGGGAGGGAAATGACTGAAGTCTGGGATTGTGGGGCAGTGATGGGAGCAATGGAAGAAGGAATAAGTGGACGCTAAGTGTTGTTTTGGGACCAGTAAATGAATCCATGTGCGAATAATGAGTGGGGTGGTGAGAGTGCAGTGAGGGAGCAATGACTAAAGATATGGTGGAGCAAGAATGGAGCAATGATGGAACAGAGAATTAAGGTGCAAAGTGGGTGCATAAAAATGTTAATAGTCAGTGAATAGGAAGTAAGTGAAGCTCTCTGGAGCAATGGTGGAGAAGTGAGAGAATCATAGTGAAATAGTGGTGGTTATATATAGAATGATTAAATCATAGAAAATACTTGCAGGAGTGTAGATGTTTCAGCCCTTCAAACCTGCTCCTATATTCAATACAACTGTGCTAATTATATGATTTCAGTAACCTATTCCTGCTTTCTCTCCATACTCCTTGATCCCTTTAGCCATATGGGCCACATTCAACTCCTTTTGAATGAATCTAATGAAAGGCCTCAACAACATTCTGTGGAAGTTGCACATGGTCGCAACTTTGAGTCAAGAAGTTTCATCTCATCTCTGTCCTAAATGGCTCACCTCTTATCCTTGGACTGTGACCCCTTGTTCTGGACTTCAGAAACATTCTTGCTGTATCTAACTTGTCAAAATTGTATATGTCTCAATGTGATCCTGTACTGACAATAACCACAACAGCAGTGCGAGTATAAGACAGCTTTAATAAACTAATATGTACACTAAGAGGTCTTGTCTCTCTGCAAGACAAACCTGGAAGACTAGACTGTAGCTCTGGACTGCTTTATATACAAGGTCACCGGGATGGCCCCTGGTGACCTAGTGGTGTAATTACATATCACCACAGATCCCTCTCATTCTTCTAAATTCCCATGAGTGTACCTCTAGTCTTACTTCATTCATCCGCCCCACCATCTTAGGAATCCGTCTAGTAAACCTTTGCTGGACTCCCTCAATAGCAAGAATAAAGAGAAGTTGTGAGAGGACAGTGAATAAAGAACAATGTGGTGAGGGGGAAGGGGTGGAGTGACTGCAGCAGTAGGGGAGGTGGCTACGAACAAGGGCAGATAGTGAATTGGCAATGGTGAAGTAGTTAGGGAAAGGATGGTGATGCAGTGTGAAGAGGGCAGGGAGGGAACAGAGTTGTGAGTGGGTACTGAGGGAAGCAGCAACTGAAGCAGTGGGGAAGAGTGAAGAAAGCAACCTAGGGTAAGGAGTGTTGCAGTGACTGAAGCATGGAGAGCAGTGTTTTCTGCATTGCTATTCTGTTCAATTTTCCAGGGTCAACATGTCATTGATTGGAATAAGTTAAGTTGAATATTTTAAGTAAAAAAGTTATAGATGAGAAATTTAAGTGACTAAGTGTGTTAATGTCTGTTTAGATGCTTAATAGGATATAATTGCATACTTGCAAATAGTTAACAAATAAGTGTAATTTCATACAGTTGATGCCATCTTGTAAATATTTATTGTATGTATAAGGGATATCAGTGTTCTGTAAATGAACCTTAGTTTACCTTTAAGACTGAGTGGACTATATGGTATAAACTTCATAAATGTTGCACTAGAAACTGCTTGAGTTTGAGAATGGGTATCTTCATAAGAGGATGTTTTATTTTAACTCTGCCTAGACCAAGTAAAGGTATTTGCACCAACTCCATACCCAGAACATACTTTGCAGGGCTAACTGGAATCAAATGGTGTCATTTGTTTTTTTGTGAGGGGGGGGTGTTTCTGTAAATTTCTTTTGAATATGTGGTTATAGATTCTCACTGCTTTCCCCCCCCCCCCCCCCCCCCCGGTGAAGCCCACCTGCTTCATTCAGATGATTGGGAAGCCTCACCTAACTCAATGTCACCTTACCCAGACCATGGTGAGGCCAAGGATCAGAAAGTCACATTGCTTGGAATCTCCATGTTTGACTTCTCCATTGATCCATACCCTCTTGTGTCTTTAAAGGGTATTTGGATCTTCCTTGGATTTATGGACCCAGTTGAAATTTCAGAGGTAATACCCAGATTACACACATTCTAGTGGAATAAGATATTATTTTAGAAAATGTTTGGCTGAAATTATTATGGCAATCTAATTAACTGACTTCTATATTGTCTAATTGTCTGAGTTTTTAAATGAGTAATGTGTCATAGATTGTATTCAGTATGCATTTGGCACAAGGATAATTAGCTAGTTTTCATTACTTTTCCCCACACCACCAGTACTGCTTTATCATGTTCATGTGTTCACCGGTGATAAACCTGTGGCAGGCACAGATGCCAATATTTACATCAACATATTTAGTGAGAGAAGAGACACAGGCAAATGGAAGCTGCACTGGTCACAAAATAATCAAAGAAAATTTCAAAAGGAGCCAGTGATAGAATGGAATAAAAATATTAAATGCACAAGCAATATGTTCTGCATGAACAAATGCCTACAAATACTATCACAATGGCAATGTTTGTATCCATTATGCAATCCAATAGTATCAAGACAAGCGAGTCTAAGAATCTGAGTACTGTTTATGCAGGGAGACTACAGTGATGCTACAGTTAATGTCTGCAGTGGCCATTTTGATGGGATTTCCACCACCATATGGAGAGCGGTCTAAAGGTCTCCCCACCTCTCACTGGCAGGAGGTTCTCACTAGTGCCTTACACTCCATCCGCTCCCTCCTATGTACCGCAACAAATGCCACCCCCCACGAAAGGATGTTCCTTTTCCCAAGGAAATCTGGATTAGGAACCACTGTACCGGCATGGTTCACCGTCCCTGGCCCCGTCTTTTACGACGCCACGTCCGGCACTCAAAGAACGACCCCTTGGTCGACCGAGTGACTCTACTCCACGCGAACCCGCATTACGCCTACGTTGAGTTCCCAGACGGGCGGGAGGACGCTGTTTCGGTGCGGGACCTAGCTCAGGACGCAGTAGACCCAGCAAACCCCCCAACCCAACCTTCCCCAACTCTTTATTCCCCAGGCCCCGTGCCACAACAGAAGGACCAACAGCACCCCAATGACCCGGGCCACACTGCTGACAACACGACTGAGGAATTGAGCGAAGGAGCGGTCGCACCCGACGAGCCCGCTGGCAACACCACTCCAGCGACCCCAATCCCGGCACCCCTTCCTTTCATTCTCTCCCTCGTTTTTTTTTTCCAGGGTTAGTTCTCCAAGAAGCCAACAAGGTTGGGTCAGATACAGCAATGAGCTCTCTGAACCCTTCTCCATTAACAATGGCGTGAAGCAAGGCTGCGTTCTCACACCAACCCTCTTTTCAATCTTCTTCAGCATGATGCTGAAACAAGCTATGAAAGACAAAGGAGGAAAACCCCAACACCCAACCACAACCAACCAATTTTCCCTTGCAACCGCTGCAATTGTGTCTGCCTGTCCCGCATCGGACTTGTCAGCCATAAATGAGTCTGCAGCTGACGTGGACATTACCACTCCATAAATCTTCGTCCGCGAAGCCAAGCCAAAGAAAGAAAGATGTCTGTAAAGCATGAGCAGTGGACCGATGCAGGGAACCAGAAAGAGAGAAAAGTGCCCCCGTCCACCCCCATCTGCCATGAAGGAGAAGCCTGGCAGAGAAACCTACCCGGAAAGTCCACAGCATGGGGTAAACAGTCAGAGGACTCACAGCAGACTGCATGTTGTTTTTGACCAGCTCAAGTGAATCAGGTACAGGTATCAGGAAGTAGCAATCATGAAGGTGCTGGTTGTGAGCTGAGTTTCTGAAGGATCTTGCGCACAAATAACTCCTTGGTCCCAAATAGGCCTTTCACCTGAAGCCACACTTCACTTGTACATCCAGAGGACTGACTTACTGCATCCAGTGCACCCTTTGTGGAATTCTCTACATTGGAGAGGCTGGTTGCAGACTGAGAAATCACTTTTTTCAGCACCTCTACTCTGTTCGCAATCACAACAGCCTCTCAGTGGCTAACCATCGCAATTCTAGGTCACACTCCTGTGCTCATATGTCTGTCCATGGTCTTAAGTATTGTCCCACCCTGACCACTCGCAGACTGGAGGAACAGCCCCTTATTTTCCATCTGGGCACTCTCCACGTGGCATGAACATTGACTTTACTGCTTTCCTTTAAACCTGCTTGCCTTTTCTTTCCCCTCCCCTCTTTTCCTGTCCTATCAGTTTTTTCACCTACCCAGCCCTACCATCCCCCTCCCCCTCACTGTTACTGTTCCCTCCCTTCTTTCTCCACCTATCACCTCCTGCCTACTCTTTTGTTAGGATGCTTGTCATCATTTTCTCATACTTTGATGAAGGGCTCAAGCCAGAAACATTGGTTCTGTATCTTTGCCTTTGCTACATAAAGGACACTGTTTGACCTGCTGAGCTTCTCCACCATTTTGTGTGTTTTTACTTCAACCAAAGTGTCTACAGAATTTTGTGGTTTACGCCTTGGCCACATTAGTAATTTGGAACCAGTGGCCGAGGAGGATGACTTGGATGTCTTGAGCTCCAATTCACCCCTTGACCAGGCAGGAGGCTGTATGGCTACAGAGGTTACAAGACCACAGGAGAAAACAACATTGGATGAGATAGTTGGATCCATGAAGACTTGACGTCTCCTTTACTTCCCTCTCTCATCTTGATAATTTAAGATGAGAATTTAAGACCATGTGGTGTCCTGCTGCCGTAGCGATTAAGCTGGCGCTCCAGGGAGTGAGCGGATTTAAAAGCCAGCAGACCACGCAGTGGCATTGGGCCAAGCAAGTGAACTGGCAGACGAGCAGCAAGGGCAGCATAAGGGCCAGTGACCCCAAAATAGTGCTGGCCCGCTGCACAGCCAACAGACCAGGACAACGCGTGGGGATGAAGGGATTGTCATGCAAGAAGGTACCCACGCACAGGAAACCCGCTTTTGTTATATGGGTCATTGTGTCAGTAAAAAGGGGGAAACGGCAGGAATGTGAGAGTTATAAAAGTTGGGCCTGAGCCCCCAATAAAACACAGAGTTTAACCTGACTACACTACCTTTCGAGCAGCGTGCGGCTACAATTGGTGACCCTGATGGTGTAGATGGTGTCTAAACCCAACAATGAGCGTGCCGGCAGCAGTCCACACAGTCCGTCTCAAGCTGCTGACATTCTCGACCAATCAGCCACGTGTCTGGTTTGATGAGGATGAGGCAGATCTGGCCAATCCCAGCAGAATTCACCCAGTACTACCATGTGGTGAGCACCCTGGAACAGGACATGGTGAGCTGGGTGGCCAACTTCATCCAGGAGCCCCCATCAGAAGGTGCGTACACTGCCTTCAAGGACTTGCCAATCGAGAGCTTCAGATTCTCACGGCATGAGAGAGGGGCACGTCTACTCCACCTGGACGGATTAGGGACACGCCCCATCAGCCCTCATGAACGAGATGCTACCCTCTTGGACAAACGTATGCCCTGCATCATGTTTGAGCAGGCATTCCTGGAGCAACTGCCCGAGGATGTCCAACTGTTCCTGGCTGACACCAACTTCAGCGACCCCAAGAAAGTCGCAGCACGAGTGGACGTTCTGTTAAAACAAAAGAGAAAGTGCTCAGTCTCCATGGGGGCTCATCACTAAACCCCGCAGCCAGACCCGGGCAGACCAGCTGAAGGAATAGCAGCCCCAAAGAGGAGGTGATCCCAAAGACCATTCTACCACTAGCGATGGAGTTCTGGAGCCCACCAGTGCAGGATTCCATGCACGTCTTAATGGCCACGACAGCTGGCTGACAAGATAGTCTCCTGTATGTTTGGGATTGCCAGTCCAGATGACGTTTCCTCATGAATGCAGGAGCAAAGGTCGATATCCTGCCCCCGTTGGGACAGAACACCAGGAATTGGCAGTCGGGCCCCATGCTGATGGCTGCCAACAACAGCACGATCCAGACCAGTGGTACCCACAAAGACCAGCTGCAGTTGGGAGGCAGCCTCTTCCTCATGGATGTTCACACTGGCTGCAGTGGAACAGCTGCTCTTCAGGCAGACTTCCTGAGCAACCATAGCCTGTGCATGGACCTCGAGGGTCGGAGTTTGGTCCATGTCAGGACTTTACAAACAGTCTCACTCAAAGACACCAAGCTTCCATCATTCCACTTGGACTCCATGCAGCAATCCACAGACGAATACGCCATGGTCCTGGCTGAGTTCCCCCCAATTCACCATGGTGACACACAGCACTATATCCTGACCTAGAGCCCACTGCTCCATGCACGAGCAAGACGCCTCCCTCCAGAGAAGCTCCAGCAATTGAAGGAAGAATTCAAGAAACTGAAAAAACTCAGCATAGTATGGCGGTCAGACAGCTCATGGGTTTCTCCCCTGCATATCGTGCCAAAAGCAACTAGGAGCTGGAGATCATGCGGCAACTACTGCCGGCTCAATGAGGCCACAAAACAGATTGTTATCCCATGCCGCACATCCAGGACTAACCTGCATGGGGAAAAGATCTTCTCCAAATTGGACCTCGTGCGGGGATATCATCAGATCCCGGTCCACCCTTATGATATCCCTAAGACCGCCATCATCACCCCGCTTGGCCTGATTAAATTCTTGTGAATGTCATTTGGGTTGAAGAATGCCGCACAGATCTTCCAGTGGCCGATCGACACAGTGGGCCAAGACCTGAATGGCACCTTTGTCTACCTGGACAACATCCACATGGCAAGCAAGAACTGACCAGAACACTTAATGTACCTCTGCAACCTCTACACCCGACTGAGCAAGTTCGGCCTGGCAATCAACCCAGCCAAATGCCAGCTCAGGTTGGAGGCCATCAACTTCCTAAGACATAGGATAAATAAGGAAGGAGCCACACCACTACCCAGCAAGGTGGAGGTCATCCAGAAGTTTCCTAGGAGTTCATGGGGATAATCAACTTCTACCACAGGTACATCCCCTCAGCTGCCTGGATCATGCATGTAGCCCTTGTTCACCCAGATGGCAGGCAAGTTGAAGGACATCACCTGGGATGAGGAGTCAGCGGAAGCCTTCATGAAGGCTAAGGAAGCCCTGGCAGACACCACTCTTCTGGCACATCCCACGGCAGATGCTCCAACAGCCCTCATGGTGGATGCCCCAGGAATGGCGATTGGTGGAGTTCTGGAGCAGCAGATTGAAGGAAGTTGGCAGCTGTTGGCTTTTATCAGCAAACATCTGCACCCTCCGGAACTGAAGTACAGCACTTTCGACAGAGAGATACTGGCACTGTATTTAGCCATCCAGCACTTCAGGTACTTCCTAGAGGGCAGGTCTTTAATGGCCTTCAAAGACCATGGCCCCCTGACATTCACCTTGGCCAAGATCTCGGACCTCTTGTCAGCCCGCCAGCAGTGTCATCTGTCTTACATCTCGGAATACACCACAGATATAAGGCACATCTCCAGCAAGGACAACATGGTGCCGACATACTATCCGGACAGAGTATTCATGCGCTATCAAGAGGAGTGGACTTCGTAGCACTGGCAGAGGGGCAACAGAAAGATGAGGAGATGCACCAGTACAGGACTGCCATATTGGACTGCAGCTCCAGGACATCCCAGTTGGCACTGGTTACACCACACTCCCGTGCAACGTGGCCACCGGCCTGGTCAGACCTATTGTCCTGGCAGCTTGGAGATGGCAGGTTTTTGATTCCATCCATGGGCTGGCTCACCCATCCATCAGGACCACGGTCTGGTTGGTGGCCAGCAAATACATGTGGCATTGATTGTGGAAACAGGTCAGCGGGTGGGCGAAAGTGTGCATGCAGTGCCAAACAGCCAAGGTACAGCAGCACACCAAAACCCCACCTCAGCATTTGGGACCTGCAGAATGAAAGTTCGACCATATCCACATGGACCTTTGCCAGTATCCCAGGGTTTCCACTACCTGTTCATGATAGTTGACTGCTTCACCACATGGCCAGAAGCAGTCCCACTGGCAGACACATCCACAAGCTCATGTGCCAGGGCTCTCATCTTGTCCTGCGTGGCATAGTTTGGGTTACCATCCCACATCACATTAGACAGAGAGGGCCCAGTTCACCTCCTGCCTGTGGTGTGACCTCAACAACCTGTGGGGTGCCCAACTACACCACACAATGGCCTACCACCCACAGACTAATGGGTTAGTGGAGCTTCCACAGGCACATCAAGGCTGCACTCATGACCAGACTCCAAGGACCTAACTGGGTAGACGAGCTACCATGGGCACTGTTGGGCATCCGCATGGCACCCAAGGAGGACCTCAACACCGCTTTGGCCAAGCTCATCTACAGAGCTCCACTGGTGTTCTCAAGGGAATTAGTACCATCTTTAGGCAGGCAGCAGGACAATACGGCAGCTCTCCTCCACAAGCTGAGGGAAAGAGTCACCAACTTGGCCCCAATATCACCTTCCAGACATGGACATGTGAGGACCTTCCTACCCAAAGACCTGCAGGACTGAGTATGTTTTCATTTGCAGGGGTCCACATCATCCGTCGATGCTTGTTCTGGGTCGTATGTAACAATGGAGGCATTTTCGAGCAGGAGGTCAGAGACGAGATGGAGGTTTTCATTATGAACAGACTAAAGCCAGCACACCTGGACTCGGCGCACCCAGTCGAGACGCAAGTACCACACAAGGGAGCAGGCTACCGAAGTCTGCAGAGGCTCTGCCTCCGGGCGTCAAGGACAATGCCACCAGTTCTGGGGGGGGGGAGTAATGTTGTGGCCCACCACTGCAGTGATCAAACCGGCAGTCTGGGCAGCAAGCGCACCTAAATGCCAGCAGAATGCGCAGCAGCACTGGCCCTAGCAAGCAAACCGGTAGACAAATGGCAAGGGCAGCTTAAGGGCCAGCGATCCCAAAATGCACAGTCAACAGTCAGGGACAGCATGCGGGGAAGAAGGGATTGTCATGCAAGAAGGTATCCATGTGTGGGAAACCCACTTTTGTTATGCGGGTGATTGCGTCAGTAAAAAGGGGGAAACAGCGGGAACATGAGAGTTATAAAAGTCGGACCTGAGCCCCCAATAAAACACAGAGCTTAACCTGACGACACTCTTGCGTGTGTGTCTTTCTTTCGAGTAGTGCACGGCTACAACAATAAGACTTGAGAGCAGAAGTAGACTATTCCACTTGTTGAGTCTGCTCCACCATTCAAATCATGGCTGATGTATTTTTCCTTACAGCCCATTATCCTTCCTTCTCCCCATAATGCTTGATACCCTAACTAGTCAAAAAACTATCAACCTTAGCTTTAAATTTATCAAATGACTTGGCCTCCACAGCCAAATGTGGCAATAAATTCCACAGATTTACAGCCCTCTGTTCTAAAGGCATGCCCTTTTTTTCCTGAGCCTGTACCCTCTGATCCTAGACTCTCCCATGACTGAAACATCCTCATCATGTCCATATTTATCCAACCCTTTCAATAATCAGAATGTTTCTCCCTCATCCTCTATAGTCCAACAAGTACGTTCTTCCCCAGGTACAGGGTGTAAAGCTAATCACGATACTGTAAATGTGTTCTGACCTCTGCCTTGTAAAGCTTCAACATAACATCTTGGCTTTTATATTTTAGTCCTCTTGAAATTAATCCAGATATTAAATCTGTCTTTCTTGCTACCAGCTCAACCTGCAAGGTAACCTTCAGAAAATCCTTCAATGGGATTCCTAAGTCAAGTTTATTGTCATCTGATTATACAAGTACCATCAGATGAAACAGTGTTCCCCAGTCCTTGGCACAAAACACTCAGATGCACAACCAGAAACAACACACATAAAGACAAAAAAAATCATTTGCAGGACAAGCATTTCATCTAGACAAATAAATATTGTTTTGGGAAGATGGTCTACTTTATTCCCCCTACAGAAATTCATGACCATACATCTCCCTATGTTGTATTCTATCTGAACCCTTCTCCATTAACAATGGCGTGAAGCAAGGCTGTGTTCTCGCACCAACCCTCTTTTCAATCTTCTTCAGCATGATGCTGAACCAAGCCATGAAAGACCCCAACAATGAAGACGCTGTTTACATCCGGTACCGCACGGATGGCAGTCTCTTCAATCTGAGGCGCCTGCAAGCTCACACCAAGACACAAGAGAAACTTGTCCGAGAACTACTCTTTGCAGATGATGCCGCTTTAGTTGCCCATTCAGAGCCAGCTCTTCAGCGCTTGACGTCCTGCTTTGCGGAAACTGCCAAAATGTTTGGCCTGGAAGTCAGCCTGAAGAAAACTGAGGTCCTCCATCAGCCAGCTCCCCACCATGACTACCAGCCCCCCCACATCTCCATCGGGCACACAAAACTCAAAACAATCAACCAGTTTACCTATCTCGGCTGCACCATTTCATCAGATGCAAGGATCGACATTGAGATAGACAACAGACTCGCCAAGGCAAATAGCGCCTTTGGAAGACTACACAAAAGAGTCTGGAAAAACAACCAACTGAAAAACCTCACAAAGATAAGCGTATACAGAGCCGTTGTCATACCCACACTCCTGTTCGGCTCCGAATCATGGGTCCTCTACCGGCACCACCTACGGCTCCTAGAACGCTTCCACCAGCGTTGTCTCCGCTCCATCCTCAACATCCATTGGAGTGCTTACACCCATAACGTCGAAGTACTCGAGATGGCAGATGTCGACAGCATTGAATCCACGCTGCTGAAGATCCAGCTGCGCTGGATGGGTCACGTCTCCAGAATGGAGGACCATCGCCTTCCCAAGATCGTGTTATATGGCGAGCTCTCCACTGGCCACCGTGACAGAGGTGCACCAAAGAAAAGGTACAAGGACTGCCTAAAGAAATCTCTTGGTGCCTGCCACATTGACCACCGCCAGTGGGCTGATAACGCCTCAAACCGTGCATCTTGGCGCCTCACAGTTTGGCGGGCAGCAACCTCCTTTGAAGAAGACCGCAGAGCCCACCTCACTGACAAAAGGCAAAGGAGGAAAAACCCAACACCCAACCCCAACCAACCAATTTTCCCTTGCAACCGCTGCAATCGTGTCTGCCTGTCCCGCATCGGACTTGTCAGCCACAAACGAGCCTGCAGCTGACGTGGACTTTTTACCCCCTCCATAAATCTTTGTCCGCGAAGCCAAGCCAAAGATTCTATCTGTAACCTCTTTGCCCATTCTCTCAACCTATCCAAGTTCTTCCACAGACTCCCTACTTCCTCAACTCTCCCACCTATTTTCATAAAATCTGCAAACTTGGCTACAAAACCATCAATTTCATCATTTAGGTCATTACATGTAGCGTGAAAAGTATTGTACCTAACATTAACCCATGCAGATCACCACAAGACACAGGCAGCTATCCAGCAAATGCCCCATTTATTTCCACTTTGCCTTCTACCAGGGGCTCCTCTTTGTTTGTGTTTAAAGGCAAACAAATAGTGTATTTTGTGTATATTGCAATAAAAGAATTGACACAAGACTTGAATACTGAAGATAGCTTTAACTAAAGAGTTAAAGTTTGGGTTAGTTAATGGTCTCAATCTTGCCTGAACCATGGTTAGAGAATTTGTGGTACAAATCTTCCTCCAGATGGGTACCTGGTCCCAACCTTCTACCAGAGTCCTCATCTCAACCTGAGGATATCAGCAAATCATCCTCAATCATCTCTATGCCCTTCCCACTATCTTTATACCAACCTCCAAATTATGAACTTTTTGAATAATATAGTCATCTCTAAATACAGACTCAAGAATCAGTTCTGTTCTCTCAGTCACTTCCCTAATGCTTTCTCCTCAGTCATATACACAGTAATATGTCTTGGCTTTCTGCAAATATAAAGTGGGTCCTCCAAAAATTATTTTTTGACTCACATTTTGCAAGCTTTACAATTTTTACATCTTTCTTTGAACTTGTAGGGCATGTTTTTGAATTCACGTAATGTAGAAATGACAGTGCCGCATGATTTTGTCCGAGACTGGACAGAAATGTTTAAAAAATATAGAACAGGTGGAGTTATTTGGCTCATCGTATCTATAGTTGCTCTTTGCCAAAGCATTTTAATTACACAGCTAATTCTTTTTTTTTTTCTTGTAGTTTTGTACCTCATCTATGTGAAATATTTATTTACTTCCTTCTAAAAAAAGTTTATGTAATAAAATATTTCAGTTTGTCAAAATCTCTGCCGGGCTGGTCTCTTCGTTGCTCACGGAGTTACAAGCACAGATCGAGACACAAGAGATTGAAGATGTATGTATCTGGAGCAAAAAGATACTGCTGGTGAAACTCAATGGATCAGAAAGCATCTGGTAAAAGTTCCACTATTGTCACATAATTCTACCCTTAGAATGTAACATACATGAAATTCTTTGTCTACCGTAAGTAAGAGAGAAAGTCACCACTTTGTCAAGCGCCCCTCACAGAAATGAGGCCCCAGCAAGCCTTGAACTCGCAATCTCCTGATTTGCAAGATTAGCACTCTAACTACTGAGCTAAGAGCCTAAGTCTGTGGAAGGATTTGGGCAGTAAACATTGCAGGTCAAAAGTCCTGATGTGGAATTCAACCCAAAGAATTGGCTGTTCATTTCCCTTCATGGATGTGCCTGACTCCATAAATTCCTCTAGCAGTTTTTTTTTTTGCTATGAAGAAAGATCCACATGGAAAACAATAATAATCACAAATAATTTCCTTATGGTGGAATATGGGATATTAAAGAAGTTCTGAAGGAGATAGGTTATAGGTATGTTCTTTGCAATGATCCTGCAGTGATGACTTTAAGTTGAAATGATTGAACTTCAATAATCACAATTAGGGATCTTGGAGGTTATGTCTCTCTCTCACTCTCTCTCTCACTCACTCACTCACTCACTCACTCACACACACTGAAAGATTAATGAGGGAAAAGTTAAGGTCAGCATAAATGTGTCAAAATAAGTTAAAGCAGGCTGGATATATAAAGCCATGGTAATAATTTATATAGCTTATTCAAAGGAGATAGAATTAACAAAGTGAGTGTTGGACATATGTAAAGTGAATATGCTGAATTAATAATAGAAAAGAAAAAAAGATGACAGCTGTTTTGGACCAGTCTTCATGCTCCAAGTAGCAACCCAGAAATAGATATAAATCAGAGAGGGAGAAAATTATGATAAGCAGGGCAGAGCAATTTGTTTGTGTGACTCTTCAATTTCCTGAAGATATTTGATAAGACGCTATCAAAGATTGTTGAGGAAGAGAAATACTCAAGATGAAATATTGACTGGCTAATGAGATAGAAAGATTGGGTTTTTAATTGGTTATAATTTAAATTTATAAATTTAGACATACAGCACGGTAACAGGCCATTTCGACCAATGAGTCCATGCCATCCAATTTACACTCAATTAAACTACACCAGTGGTCCCAATCGCTGGCGCAGTAAAGGCTTTGCACTAACCGCTATGCCAACCGTGCCACCCTTGGTTAGTAAGATGCAACAAATGGTGTGCCTCAGGGATTTGCATTGGGGCTTCGACTTTTAAATTTATTTAACTTTAGATGAAGATACCAAAAGGAATAACTTTTTAAATTTGCAGATGCCACAATATAGCGCAAAAGGTAAATTATGAAGAGGACAAAGGGAGATAATAAAGGGATATAAATAGATTGAGTAGTGTAAGGTAAAAACATCATGAGATGGGACCGGAGAAGGAGTCACCCAGTACTAAGGAGTAACAGAATGCAGATGTGACCTTGTACACTCAAGATAAGCTTTGCACTAACAAGAATGATGTGCAGTAGACTAACAGAGAAGGGTAGCAACAGTTTATTCATTGGACAATGTAATGGTATGATAATTTACTAAGTACGTATCCTGAGGTTTAAAAAACACCACTTGCTGATAACGGCAGAATGCGCCTTCTCCAACCAACACTGTTAGTTGCAAGTGTTACAATCCGGTAATAAAGAACAAATAACCTTGATTTCGACTCAGTCTGGTGTCTGACTCACTCATTCATGAACAAAGCAGACCTAACAGTAGGCAAAGATCTAGAAAACTGAATATAATGTGGGAAATTATAAAATTATCTATTTAGGCATGATGGGAGGAAAATAAACCTAAAATCTGGGATGCAGAGAGATCTGGATATTCTGATGCATGATTCACAAAGCCTGGTGTGCAGGTGGTGCAAGTAATAAGGAAAGATAACAAAATGTTTTCACATGTTACTTGGGAAACTGAAATGGGAGGTAATAAATAAGGTAAGACCATGTGTAGTGTGGTATATACATATTGTTCTCTTTATTTAAGTAAAGCTGATACCATTTGGAAAATGGAGCACAGAAGGTTTACCAATTTAATATCCAATAATGTAATAATACAAATATATCTTTACATTTAGCATGGTTTATATATATCTCCCTCTATCCACCCCTAAGCCCTACATTAATACACCCTTTCCTCTCATCTCCACCTCTACTTGCTCCAACTAACCCATAATAAAATAAATAGATAAAGGAAAAGAAAAAAAGAGGAGAAAAAGCCAAACCAAGAGTTAACACCTCGTGGAGTGAGGGAACCCCACTACATCCAGATTAAAATCTTCAAAGTTTCCAATTGAGATAATCCAACTAAAGGCTCCAAACCTTCCTGAAAATATAGTGTTTATCTCTCAAATTATCCATTATTTTTTCCAACAGAATACAAGGCCTTAATTCTGAATGCCATCTCTGTAAATTAAGTTCTAACTGATCTTTCCACGTACTTGCTTTACATTTCCTCGCCACTGCCAAAGCCAGTCTCAAAAAAGATATTTGAAATTTATCCAATCTATATTCCAAACAAATTCCACTTATATCACCAATTAACAAAATTTTTGAATCTAAGGAAAGTTTAATTTTCAAAATATCCTGTAAACAATACTTAACACAAGACCAAAAAGGTTTAACCTTATCACAAGACCATACTAAATGTAAAAACATACCCTTCTATCTATTACATCAAAAACAAAAAATCAGAAAAAATCAAATTATATCATTTTAAATATTCCAGAGTTAAATATAATTAATGTATAAAATTATAATTTACAAGACTATACCGGATATTGATGACTTTTGTCATACGGTCATTACAAATAGTTTTCCAATGATCTCTATCCAAATCAACTCCCAAATCCTTTACCCATTTTAGTCTTCATTTATTCAAATCAATTTTAGACATTTTCTGTTGCAAGAATTTATACAGTTCAGATATGAATCCTTTCTTTGCTCCATCGCAAACCATCATTTCAAATTTTGACTCTTTTGGAAGAAACAAATTCTTTTGAAAAGATACATACAACATCGATTTAATTTGATAATAACAAGAGTCTGAGTTGGTACTTGATATCTTTCTTTCATTCATTCAAATTAAAGAATTATTTACTATCTTAATCCCTTCCTGATCCCAAATCTTATTAACCATAAAGGGAAAAAGTTTATTCTGATACAAATGAGTATATCTAGATATTTTACCTTGTACCAATTTCATTATTTATCCCATCTTAAATACCTAACCATGAGATAAAATTGGTGACTTATAAGAACATAACAATTTAACATTCCATTTATAAACAAATTGATCTCTTCGATCCTCACTAATTCTATTTAATTCTATATCCACTCAAGTCAAAGAGCTATCAAGATCAAACATTCTATTAATAAATTTTAACTGAGTGGCCATATAATAATTTAGAAAATCTGGAAGTTGTAATCCCCCTAATTCATGTTTCCATGTTAACATGAATAGATACTCTTGCCATTTTCCCTTTCCTAAAAATTTCCTAACTACTGTGTTCAACTCTTTAAAATTTTTTTAGGAATATTACAAGGAATGGATTGAAAAAGATACTGAAGTTTAGGAAATGCATTCATTTTTATACAATTCACTCTACAAATTAAAGTTATCGCCAAGTCTTTCCATCTAATTAAATCCTCTTTATTTATGGAAAACAACAGCAAATAATTTTAAGTATACAAATGATTTATATATCTATTTTAATACCTAAATATTTAATTGGATCAGTCGATTTAAATTGTGATACTCCTCTACAGTCAGAATAATCAGCTTCTGACAATAGCATAAGTTAACGTTTATTCCAATTTACCCCAATAATTCTCCATTTTGTTTTAACTTCTCATGTAAAACTTTTAACAATTCTTGTGGTTCCATTAAATAAATCAACACATCATCCACAAATAAACTAATCTTAAATTCATCTAATCCTGTCTTAATACCTATCCTGTCTTATTAATTGTGCTAATGGTTTAATCACAAATAATGCTGGTGACAGAAAACAATCCTGTCTAGTAGATCTCTCTAAATTAAAAGATTCAGATAAAAACCCATTTGTCACAACTCTAGCTTTTGGTTGTTTATATACTATGTTAATCTAACTTAAAATCATTGGTTCAAACCAACATTTTTCCAACACTTTATATAAAAACCACCTTTGCACCCTATCAAATGCCTATTCAGCACCTAATGATAAGACCATTGGTAAGTTGGATTTATTAATTAAACTAATTAATTTAGTTACATTATCAGCAGAATATCTACTCTTAATAAAACCTATCTAATCAATATAAATCAACTTAGGTAAAAATTACACTAACCAATTAGCTAAAGTCTTAGTCAAAAGCTTATAAACAACATTCAATAATGAAATTGGTCTATAAGGCCCAGGATTCAAAGGATCCTTATCTTTCTTAAGAATAACTGTTATAATTAATTATGAGAAAGAATCTATTAAAGATTGTGTATCTCCAGATTGCTGTAAAACTTCCACAAACAACGGAAGTAATATTTTTTTATTTTTTTTAATATAGAATTCCACAGAAAAAATAACATTCTCTCCTGGAGATTTACCATTTGGTATTGATTTAAGAACTAGCATAATTTCCTTAGAATCTATTGGTTTCTCCAATTGTTCCTTAATCCATTCATTCAAAATAGGTCATTGTAACTTATTTAGAAATCTGTCTATTTTACTTTGATCTTGCTGTACTTCTGAAGTATATCATTTTTTTTATAAATGTCCTCAAACTGCTTATTAATATCCTGAGGTTTAAAGAATTTTTTTTTCTAACTGCCTTTATTGTTCTAGATACTCAGATTTTGATTGCCATGCCAAAACTTTTTGTGCCTTTTCTCTCCCAATTCATAATATTTTTGTTTAGTTCTTTGTAATAAACATTCAACTCTCTAAGTTAGTAATGTATTATATTTCAATTTCTGAGAATCTAATTGTACTTTCCCCCTTCATCAAGTGGATTCCTCTGTAATTCTCTTTCCAAAACATTTATATCTTTCTCTAATATATCAATCTTAAACTAAATATTGCTTTTAAAGTTTGACTGTAAAACTAATAATATGACCTTTTAAAGCATCCCATAATACAAATTTACTGTCCACAGAATTTCTATTCATATCTAAATACTATTATATGTTTTCATTAATATATTTACAAAATTCATCATTTTTTAATAATGAAGAATTAAACTTCCAGTCCATTTTTTCTGTGGTTGCATATGTCAATAAAACAAGTGAGTGATCTGACAAAATTCTAGAATTGTATTCAGTCAATACTACATTATCCAGTAACTGAATCAATAATTTAAAAAAAATCAATTCTAGAATAAATATCATACTGAGCTGAATAAATAGAATAGTCCCTCTCTTTCGGGTTTAATTTCCTCCATATATCTATCAATTAAGTTCTTTCATCAAGAATATCAATTTTTTTTAGCCATCTTTGTTCTAGGCATCACCTTACTAGATATATCCACCAAATGATCAAAACAACAAATAAAATAACCCTTATCATAATTTAATCATGAGAATATGATAAATTAAATAAAAAATCCTGAATAAACATCTCATCGTCCACATTTGGTGCATAAATATTCGCCAAAGTACAAAATTCTGAATAATTTTGCAATTTACTAACAAAACTCTCCCTATTGACTTGTATAATGATTCCAAAATAAATGGCAAATTTTTATGACCCAAAATTGCCACCCCTCTAGCTTTAGAATTAAAAGAAGAATAAAAGACTTGATCCACCCAAACTTTTTAACTTTTGATGTTCTATTTCAGTTAAATGAGTTTCTTGCAAAAATGCAATATCAACTTTTATCCCTCTTACATTTAATTGGATTATGGACGACATTCACATTAAACATAGGAAATTTTAAATTAGCCATCTAATTTCATAAGGATCCCAATCTATGCAGCAGGGACTCCATCCACATAAAAATTATAAAATTATTCCAAATCTCCTCAAAAGAATAAAAGAAAAAGAAAAGAACCAAAAACATACTCAAAGCAATATATATATTTTAAAAATCCTTGCCCTCCTTCCCCCTTAAGTACTAAAAGAACTACTTTCCTTACAACATGGAAGCCACTAAGTGAGTGATGGTGTTGGTTGAGCTACAATGAGATTTTATATCTCTCCAGAACAGAAATAACAAAAATATATAATCAAAATGTTCAGGTCTGATGAGCTTCTTCCAAGTCTCTATTCACTTGTTCATCATCAATCAAAATCTCTTCAGAATCACTTGATTTCTTTTTTTGCATCTCCTCCACTCAATCTTTCTGTATTTTCTTCTTCATCTCCTTCTGATCACCATTACCATTCTTCTTAGCAACTCCATTTGTTTTTTGCGATTGAGAGGACGGAGACTGACTTTTTTTAAGATGGGGCAAAGAATTAGCAAAAAATCAATGCATCAGCATCAAAAAACTGAGATTCATATTCCCCATAAAAAAGACTTTTAAAACAGCAAAGAATCTGAAGGCAAATTTGTAACCCTTCTGCCAAAGGGCACCAAGTTGAATTCTTATGCTTTTTAATAATATTTTGACTATGATCCACATTAAAAAAAGGAATATTCTGTTCTGAGCCATCAACTTGCCTCCATGTTGCCATGCATTTTGAACTGCCAATCTTAAAATCAGTTCTCTATCCTGATATCGTAAACACCTGGTCAAATCAGATCGAGGTGGTTGGACAGGCAGTGGTTTCCTTCTGAGTGCTCTATGGGGCCTATCCAATTCTAATCCATTCAGAAACAAATCTGAATCTAAGACATCAGGTATCCATTTTTGAAAAAAATTACTGGTTCAGAGACTTCAAAGTCTTCTGGCAGACCCATTATCTTCACATTATTCCTCTGGCTCTGATTCTCCAATGAATCAATTTTCTTCAATAAATAATTTTTCTCTATTTACCATCTAGTAAAAGAATCATCAAAAGTATTCAACTTCTTGTTGACACTGATCAATATCACAGACACAATCCTCCAACTTCCAGAACTTTTGCATATTTTTCAACATCAGCTTTAACAGTTGCTATGTCCTCCATAACATTTGAAAGCTTATTATTAACAGATGTAAAACCCAATCCGTTGAGACATTGCCTAAAAGTGCTACTCAAAGTGATCTTTACATTTAGGTAAATCCCTTCCCTGAGCAGTCGCAAGTTCTTTTTGCATTTCTTCTAGTTCACTAAATTGAAGGTCTTCTGAGCTTGGCTCTCTAAACTCTTCCATGGCTCCTGCTCCCAGCTCTTCAGCTTCCACCACTGTTACTTTCTTACTTTCCCCCCCCCCCCTTGGATTTATTTTAGACCGATCTTCCACCGGTACAAACTCACTAGACCAGTGAGCACCAGCCCCCACCGCAGGGAGAAAAATACTAGGAATAGTGTGCACGTGCACGAAGGCTCTTCAACTTTGATGGAAGAACATCGCTTCACATCGGTGCCATCTTTCCCAGGACTCCATGGCATTGGCACTGGTGTTAGCCAGTTGTCATCGCTGAGAGCGAGGAGGAATATTACCTCAGTCGCCTGGATCCAGCTCCATGGTAGGTCTTACCTCTTCCAAACTCAACGATTGCTTTAAAATCAGCTTTTTCATTGTTGGAGCCCTGGTTTTTTTTTCATAGTTATTTCAGGTTGTTCCAATAATATTGTTAAAACTTTTATATTATTAAAAGGGCATTTCCAAACGGATTTTTCATAAATCCGTCGGGAGCGATGACTACCCACATCTCTCTCCTATGCTATCATGCCACACCTTCCCAACAGGAGAGGTTTGTATCTATTAGTGTTTAGAATGTTAAAGAGGAGTTAATTGAAGCATATAATTTCTTGAGAGGTCATGATTTAAAAATAAGGGGTAATCGATATAATATACAACTGAATAAAATTTACTCTCTCAGAGGGTTGTGAGTCTGCAACTTTTCCTCAAGTGGCAGTAAAAACAGAATCTTTAAGTACAGGTGCACCCCCCTTGTTACGGGGCAGGGAACCTTGTGTTCCAAGAAATCAATTTTTTGTTCTGTGAAACTGCACAATTGTGTATACATGAAGAAATAGGTATCGAAAAACTATTTTTATAAATATTTACTTTATTTTCGCATAAACTTTGTAACAGCTATTATTTTATTCAATATATCAAATTATTTGACAGTGATTTGTGAATCCAGTAAGGACCAACTTCCAATACCCAAACTGCCATGTACATTAAGGCAAAATGATAGGTTACCCTAAGTAAATGGAATTGCTTAGATGAGGTTACAGTCAAATCTATCATGATCTTTTGAAATGGATGAGCAAGTGAAGGGTTCTAATTTACACGTTCTTGTGTTCATCGTGTTGAGGTAAAAGATCATCTGTGATTTTATTAAATGGTGGAGAAGCCAGAGAAACTATAAGGTCTTGTTCAATAAATAACCTAATTGATAGTGGGAAATTCATTGTTTCTTTCCATACAAAGCTCAAAAGCTATTGCAGCAATATCAGATGTCAGGAATTATTACTAATTTCAAATCTGGACAAATGCAGAAGCACTGAAGGACAATTACATTTCTGTTTATGTGAAACACCTGAATCAAATACAGGCAGATCGGCAGGAAAGATTTAAAGACCTGTTATACCTCAATAACCCATATTGGGTATTAAATCTATTTGAGGAACTCACTGATGTTGATGCAAAAATTCCAGGGAGCTTAATTGATCTTCAGAGTGATATATTTGCATGCCATAAGTTCAGTCAATTTAAAAAAAAAAGATTTTTTGGATAAGAGTGATCTGCCGAATAGATTTCCACAAATTATGGGAAAAGGCTGAAATATCCTTCATTGCCTTTCCCTCAACAAACTGAGTTGAACAGGCATTCAGCAAGTAGCTTCTCTAACAAAAGGAACAGAGATATCACAACAAGAGGGGACTTACTACTATCATTATTGAATTTAGAGCCTGACATCAAAAAACTTGCTTAAGAATCTCACTGACATTTTCATTTTATAAAAAAAAAATTAAAAATTATTTTTTATTAAGTTTTCATATCCTTAAATTTATGCTTAATGTTCCCTCATGACTCATTGTATACAAACCATTGTGCTCGAAGAATCTTTTTGACATTTTTTGGTCATATATATGTTCATGTTTTCTTCTTTCCTACATTGTTTAATAAGAATGATTTCCTCTTTGTTAGTTCTGGAATCACAAGTCACAGTTATTATGCACAGAGTAAAAGCTGTGTTTTCTTTTCACCTCATGTAACAATTATTTTTATGCTTCTTTTATGTAGTCATTTGTAGTGAGTCAGAGACAGAGTGTTTAGCATCTGGGGAATGTTGAATCTTGGGAATGCTGTTGCATTTTGAGTAGATTCAATATGGATGCCTCCTCATTAGGTCTGGCTTGTATATGTCCTGTCCTCGTGCTGTTTGCTCAGTTAATAAATCTAGTTGTTTTAAAAAATAACCTAAGTTCTGCTGTGCACAGGAGTGAAAAAAAAGAAACACACAGTGTACCCAGTCGATATCAGCAGTGAAAATATAGAGAGTTTAAAGACTCCTAATGCTGTAAATTAGACTGGAAATATCAATCACAAGTGGAGACTGTTTAAGCGAAGATTCATGCTTTACTTGGAAGTGAAAGTCAACCAGATATACAGAAGATTGCAATGCTACTTACTGTGGTGGAACTTCAATCTCTAGGGATTTTCAACACATTTATTTTTGCTGAGACAGAGACCAGTGAAAATTCAACAAGGTTATCAAGATGTTTGATGAACACTGTTCACCAAAGTAAAATGAAACCTTTGTTTCGCTCATGCATGCACATAACAAACTTAAAAACTAAAAACAAGAATATGTAATTTTGGACTGCTGCAAGATTCATGATCCATGATCAAATTGTGTTTGGAATTAATGATTAGAAAGTGAGAGAGAGGTTGCTGCTAGAGACAGAGCTTACCTTAGTTGGAGCAGTGAAGATATGCCACACCAGTGAATTAGCTCTACAGCATGCATAAAAATTCAGTGATAGTGTAAAAGCCAGTGAAAATGAAGAAATAGTTGTAGCCATAGTGTCTGGCACACACAGAAACAAAATATGTGTTACAGGTAACAACAAAAAAAAGGGAGACATTCAATTGTAAACAAAGCAGCACTAAACATGCACCAAAGCAATGCCCATCTTATGGGAAAGTCTGTAATAAGTGCAAAAGCAGAATCACTATGCAAAGCAATGTTTTTTCCAAAGGGAAACGAAACTGAAGTAAAAGTTAACACACTATAGAAGAAACTGCTCTCAGAGATACACTTTTTGTGGGCATGGTGGTGCAGGAAGTGAACAGTGTTGAACAGGATAAATGGACTGTATCATTGCATACAAATGGAGTAAATATTCCTTTCAAGTTAGACAGGTCCAAAGGTCTCTGAGTGTGACATCAAGGTAATGAATATAAAACCATACATCTATGCAAATCCTGTAGTGCTCAAAACTTATAATGGACAGAGCATCAACACGAAAGGTACATGTAAACTCAAGGTGAAAATTAAAGATAAAGAACATTTCCTTAGGTTCACAATAGCCCCAGATGGACATTGTTCATTGCTTGGTGACAAAGCTTTCAAAGATAGTATCACATTAACAGAGACCATGCACAGAATAGTGCAGAGGAAATACTGGATCAATTTCACAAGGGGTTTGGAGTTTTAGATAGAGTTAAAAGAGGAAGCACAGTTAGTAGTTCCTGCTCCGAGGTGGGTTCCAGCACCACTAAAAGATAAGCTCAAGCAGGAACTCGACTGAATGATGTCATTAAGTGTTATTAAAGAAAGTGGAGGAGCCCACAAAATGGGTGAATTCAAAGGTGTGGGTCAAAAAGAAGAACGATGACCTGTGTGTATGCATGGACCAAAAAGTACCTGAATGCCAATATAAAGAGGGAACATTATCAGATTCCAACTAAGGATGAAATTACAAGTGAGATGGCCAGTGCAAAGTTTTTCACAAAATTGGATGCATCCTAGGACTTCTGGCAATCAAAACTACATGAGGATAGCACAAAATACTGTGAAAAGGTGTGGTTGAAGTAACTATGGGAGCAGGTAGGTTTGTAGAAAATAGTGGTGGAGAGTTTGTCTCCTGAGATGGAGTCAGGGAGATTGACAAAGGAGAGAGTGTTGCCAGAGATGACTAAGTAAGCTTGAGGTTGGGCTGAAAGTTAACAGCAAAGTGGATAAAGTTAATGAGCTTGTCATTGGTGCAGGAATCAGCACCAATATAGCCATCTGTATGACACAGGAAAAGTTGAGGAGCCTTGCCTTTGTAGGCTTGTAGCTGGGATGCTCCATCTAGCCAACAAAAAGGCAGGCATAGCTGGGACCCTTGTGGTTAACAATGGCTACCCCTTTGACATTACAAAGTGGATGACCAAAAGAGAAATTACTGAGGGTTAGAAGAAATTTTGTCAGGTGGAAAAGGGTGGTGGTGAAGGGGGTCTGATTTGGTCTGTGGTCAAGAAAGAAAGGACTTTAAGACCTTCAGTATGGGGGACGGAGATGTATAAATATTAGACATCCATCGTGAAAATGAAGCAGTTGAGTGCACTGATCACCCCCACATTTCAAACTGACTAATTGAGCACAACTTCAAAACAACCAAATGTATTTGGTGGAGTAGCTCCTACTCATTATGATCAGCAGAGCTCTTAATAATGTATTAATGGAGAGGACTCAATAATTTTCTGTCTCACAAATGGGCAGTTTCTTTTGGAACACTTAAACAGATTGTAATTGGACATGATGGTGTGAAAGCAGATACAGTGTAATTGATTTCCTTATATTTGAATGTGTGCTTATTATGCAGAGGAAAATCACATGGACACAAGTGATAAGACTAGTGCAAATAGTTATTTATATGTCAGCTTATGCAGCTGCTGTTCTGCAGACCGCTGTTTCAGGGAGTAACACAGAATTTGTCGATAAAAGTCCCACCTAATTCAAACATATTTAATTTGCTATCTGGGGCAATTATTATAATAATTAATAAAATTGATTATTGACTATGTTTTAACTGGACAGATAAAAAGTTGATATGATTAACATTTTTAAATAGGTTAAAATGAAATTGAATGAATTAGTGTTATGAATTATGTATATAAAAATATGCCACTAGTACGAACACTAACCTTCCAGATTAACTTTGATTTTGGTCATATGGCACGGATCCATTCAAAATTTGAATCAGGCTTGAATTAAATAGCTTACCACCCCCCCCCCCCCCACACACACACACAATGGTTTCAATTGTCTGCTGATTTTATCACATTTCCAAACATTTAGAACACATGCCAGATGTAAATACTGCTGAAATATATCTCGGATGCTAACATTTTCTCATTGATAATTATCAGTTCCATTAGCAATTATTTATAACAATTAATAGATCATTTCAATGGCTTCTGTGTATCTTTTAACTAAGCTGCATGATGTTAATATTAGTGAATGGAATTTCTTTTGGAATTTACATGGAAAAGCAGAGCCAATGACAATTCTTCTCAAGCAAAATATTTCAGTAACAATTGGGTCTAGAGCAATGGTTCTCAACCTTCCCTTCCCACTCACATCCCACCTTAAGTAATCCCTTACTAAGCACAGAGTACTGATCGCATAGGGATTACTTAAAGTGGCATGTGAGTGGGAAGAAAAAAGTTGAGAACCACTGTCCCAATGCATACCTAGTAATGCAAATAAACTTTGAAACTTGATCTTGCAATTTATCCAATTGTCATGTTCGTAATTCCTCTTATTGACAATTCAATACAAACCACAGATCAATCCACAAGACATGGGATATTTTGCCTAGGCCTTTTGAAATAAGCCAGCGGTTCAGCTCAGGACTGCCAGTTTTTATGTATGTACCTGCCTGGAATTTCAGGATCTCTGAATAAAGGCAACTCCCAAATTTGTTCTCAGTTGATTGCTTTTACTGGGTCAACTACATAATGCTATTGAAATTCAGCACTGGAGTGTAAACCTCCAAACATCTAGGGATTTTCTTGCCTTCCAGGGATTTTCTTGCTCTCAGGTTGGGAAATTTGCATTTTCAACTTGTATCTGATTGACTGTATCCATTTCAATTTGAAAGAATGGCTTTGAATGAAGCCTTAATTAAAAATTGTCTCGATTGAGTTGATATAAAGGCATTTTATATTTTGTTTAATAATGTTTTTATTTGATATCTTATGAAGTTTTAAAAATATTAAATACATTTCAGATCCTTTTTTTAATAGTTTTTGACAGCCTTTGAATGACTGTAAATGTTAGACATTCACAGACATTAAATTTCCTTGACAACTTTGACAGCCTGTAATCCTAAGGTTGGATTTATCAGCTCCCAAAGCAATTGTAAAATAGAGCCTGTCATTTTCATTTAGAAGGGTTCTACTGTGTACCAGGCCTCACCTGTCAGCTTCTCTTACCTTATGCATTCTATGTGCTTTCAGCTGAGACTGGGGCAAGCTACAGGGAACCTTGTGCTGAATACATCCAAACTTAACAATTCGGAACCAATAATGTTCTGAACTGTGAGGGGCAGGCAACCATCAAGTGACTGTGGATTGTACTGTCTGACAGAATAATGAGACCTTTCAAATTATTGCTTGATTGCTCAATGATTCCTTCAACAATCGTTTTTGCCAGGGCCAATATCAAATCTTCTGAGCATTCTGATGAAGAAAGATTGAATGTAAATTATTTTTGTATAAATTAACCAAGAATAAGGTGTCTGTTGTCCTGTTTAAAGCAGCAGCCATCACCTGAAAGGACTTGACCATGGCTTGGTCAGAATTACTTTGGAAATATTTGCATTTCTTTTTGAATTGAACATTTCCGATACTGAAGAAGAAAAGGCCTGAAAATTAGAAGCATTTGCACAACTTTTTTTTCAATGTTCAAACTACCCATGAAAACAACTTTCCATGAGTTAGATGTCCATTAAGAAATGGATCTGGGCTCTTCCATGTGTAATTCCCTTTGCCAATACTAGGCTTTGTCCCTCTCAAATCACAGTGCTAACGATATCATCAATAAATCATTTGGATAAGGAATTTGAGGGGTAAGTTTATAAATTTGCAGAAGACACAAAGGTCAGAGGTTTGGTGAGTAGTGTAGAGGGTTGTCGATATCTACAGCAGGATATAGACAGAATGCAGAGTCGGGCGGAGAAGTGACAGATAGAGTTCAATCTGGGAAAGGATGACATTGATATACTTTGTACTCTGCCTTCAGATTCGATCTTCCAGAATCAGAATTTATTATCATGAACATTTCACAAAATTTGTTGTTTTGTGGCAACATAACAGTGCAAACAATTACACAAACCATCTTACAAAATAAATAAACATAGTGCAAGAAGTAGTAAAAGACCAAGTAGTGTCTTTGGTTCATTATTCATTAAGGAATCTGGTGGTAGCAGGGAAGAAGCTGCCCTTGTGCCGCAGAGTGCTCATCTTCCTGCTCCTATACCTTTTTTCTGATGGTAGCAGAGTGAAGAAGGCATGGTGGTGGAGGTCCTTGAGGATAGAGGATGCTTTCTAAAGACATCGCCTCTTGTAGATGTCCTCGATGGAGTGAGGTCTGGTGCCTGTGATATAGCAGGCTGAGTTAACAACCCTCTGGAGTTTTTTTCTTGTCCTGAGCATTGGCACCTCCATATCAGGCAGAATGCTCTCCACTGTACACCTGTAGAAGTTTTCCAGAGCCTTCGGTGACATACCAAATCTCCTCAAGCACCTCATAAAATATAACCACTTGTGAGTTGCCTTTGTGATTGCATCAGCATAGAGGTTCCAGGACAAATCCTCTACATAGATGTGATCTCCTCTATGTCAGTGGGACTAGATGCAGACTAGGAGATCGCTTAGTTGAACACCTCAGCTCTGTCCATTACAATAGTTATGGCACTCCCAGTGGCCACCCATTTCAATTCCCCATCCCATTCCCATGTCCATGGTCTCATATACTGCAAGACTGAGAGAACCTGAAAATTGGAGGAACAACACCTCATCTTCTGACTGGGCATCCTCTTGGAGGATGGCATTAATATTGACTTTCTGGTTTTCATTAAAACCCCTCTCTCCCCTCTTCTTTCCCTGTCTCTCCATTCCAGCTCCTTTTGTACAAACATGATAAATTCTTACCTGATCCCTGATCATATCCAATGAACCCCTTTTTTTGGTCTGCATTCCTCCCCAACCAGCATTGTCTGAATTCTGAGATTTTCTTCAATTTCCTGCTCTGGCTTATTCCTTGACGAAGGGCTCAGGCCTGAAACGTCACCAATATATCTTTGTCTCCTATGAAGGATGAAAAAATTGGCTGAGTTCATCCAGCATTTCAGTATGTTTTTATTGGAGCCACAGCGTCTGTAGACCTTCATGTTTCACCTATAATAGAATCAATACTACCCACATATATTGAACATCTTGCTATTATTTATAAGATTATGACATGTGTAATGATTTTCCTCATTTCTGTGATCTTAGTGACATGGACATTTCACAATTTATATTACAAGAACGTTTTTAAAAGTTCTTCACAGGAAAAATTACACATAATATTTTGTAGGTTTGGTGAGAGTAGGCAGTCTTAACTTCTCATCATTCAAACAAAAATGTTGCGTCTTTATATGCTCTTGTCATTTTATTCAAATGCAAATATTATCAGAGGATTTACAGTATCTAAAGAAATGTGCATTATTATGGCCACTAGAAACAAAGAACAATATGCTCACACTAGAGAGGGAGATTTGAGAGGACCTGAGAAGTTTAGTTTGGTGGATTGGCAAAGTTCATGTCATTTCCTTTGGAATAGAGGAGGGAGGAAAGAGATTTAATCTTGCACATACATGATTTGAAGCCTTAATATTGTGAATAGGAGGAACAAATGTCACCAGGATAGGATATAAAGTAATTAGTAAAAGGAATAGAGAGAAATTGATGAAGAAAAGAAAATCATTGTTGAGGTTCTGGATTTTACTACCAGACAATGTAGTGGAGGTACAAACTCTCATCACAAACAAAAAATGTATCATAATATGCAATGATGTGTCAGAGATTCCAAGGTTGCAGCCTGAGAGCAAGGGATTAATGTTTATGTTGTAAACCACTGTTACTCTGTGATTGGCCTCCCAAGACCGATCCTTCCCATTACCCCTTTGCCTGCTCCCCAGTCTTCCTGCCATGATCAGTTGATGAGGTTGGTTGTTGCTACAGTCTATAGTCAATAAAAACCTGGTTTCACAACCTCCATATTTGTGGTAATTGATGATGCATCAGTTTAAATATCTTGTATCCATCTGGTGGAATTACCTTCTTCAGTTCCAATAGGTTTCTAAGATTCAGAAAGTGTATGAATAATCATTTGCATCAATAACCAAAACCGAAATAAAGCAACTTTCTCCACAGGAAGTGGATGAATCCTGGGCAACTAATGAAAACAATGGCCATGAACATGTGTTGACTTGCCACAGGGATTAGTTGAATTAAAAGAAAACGCATGGGCTCACAGAATTATACACCACAATAGGCCGAAAACTGTAGTTGTAATGAAACCAAAATTGTCAGTATTCACCATCAATACTCGGAAAATAGATAGCAACGTCTGGTGACTTCATGCACAATTGTTATTGATATAACTAAGTTTCTCTTTGACTTTAAGATTTTTAACTTTATTTGCTGTATTAAATCTTAGATTTAAACCAAGATAATAGCAAAACCAGGAGATAACTTGAAGCAAACGTAAGTATCATAATATGTATTTTACTAATTGTAAATATGGTTACTATTTTATGGCCATTGATGATAATTAACAAAAAAATGTGAAATTTCACATTTATTTTGTAACAATTGATGTATAATGTTAAAAGTTAAGTCATTTTACATAAAACCTGGCTTCCTGGCAAAGAATTAGATGCATATTTGAATGCCAAAGAAAAATTGGGAGTTGCATTGAAGGAAGTCACCCATACAAAAGGTAGAAACATTTTTGAAGAGATTGTAATAGAATCTAATATATCCATTTCCATTTGCAACTTTACTTTCCTGATGATATTCCACTCTCTCTCTCTCCTCACATTCCATAACAAAATCCTTTTTTTTGGCCAACGATCCTTTAGGCTATTTGTCTTAAAACACTGCTCTTTGTCAAAAATCTACCAGCATTCTTTGTGTTTTTGGTAAACTGTTGGAAATAGTTTCTCTTCACTTTCTTTTCCATAATATTCTAAGCTTGTATACATCATCATCAGAAAAAAAAACCCCAATCACATTGAACTGGTTGCACAAATGTAATCCTACAGCCTTGGGTGGCCACAGATTCACAACACCTTGACATTTCGCTAATCTCTGTTCAAAACAGGCATCTTTTGATTTGAGGTTGTGCCATTTGGTCCTTGACTCCCCCGCTATGGGAAACACCTTCTCCACATCAACTCTATCTAACCCTTTCAATATTCAGTAGGTTCCCCCCCCCCCCTCACCCCTCTAAACTCCAGTGAATACAAGCCCAAAGCCAGCAAAACCATAAGACATAGGAGCAGAAATTGGTTAGTCAGCCCATCAAGCCTGCCCCACCATTAATTCATGAGCTGATTCATTTTCCCACTCCACCTCACTGCCTAACCTTCTCCCTATAACCCTTGATGCCTTGGCTAAACAAGAGCCTACCAAGCTCTGGCATCCACAGCTGTCTGTGGCAACAAATTCCATAGATTTACCACCCTCTGGCTGAAGAAATTCCAACACATCTCTGTTCTAAGCAGACACCCTTCAATCCTGAAGTTGTGCCCTCTTGTCCTGGACTCTCTTACCAGGGAAAACAACCTTTCTACACCTACTCGGTCCATGAACTTCAACATTCTAATTATATTAATGAGACACACCATCAGTTCCCCCCACCCCCCCCAATTCTCCTAAATTCCAATGAATACAAGCCAAGGGCCGTTAATTGCCTCTCATATGATAACGCTTTTATTCCTGGAATTATCCTTGTGAACTTCTTTTGAACCCTATCCAACATCAGGACATATTTTCAAAACCACCATCTCACTGTGCAAGTTCTTTCTTTGGCTTGGCTTCGCGGACGAAGATTTATGGAGGGGGTAAAAAGTCCACGTCAGCTGCAGGCTCGTTTGTGGCTGACAAGTCCGATGCGGGACAGGCAGACACGATTGCAGCGGTTGCAGGGGAAAATTGGTTGGTTGGGGTTGGGTGTTGGGTTTTTCCTCCTTTGCCTTTTGTCAGTGAGGTGGGCTCTGCGGTCTTCTTCAAAGGAGGTTGCTGCCCGCCAAACTGTGAGGCGCCAAGATGCACGGTTTGAGTCGTTATCAGCCCACTGGCGGTGGTCAATGTGGCAGGCACCAAGAGCTTTCTTTAGGCAGTCCTTGTACCTTTTCTTTGGTGCACCTCTGTCACGGTGGCCAGTGGAGAGCTCGCCATATAACACGATCTTGGGAAGGAGATGGTCCTCTATTCTGGAGACGTGACCCATCCAGCGCAGCTGGATCTTCAGCAGCGTGGACTCGATGCTGTCGACCTCTGCCATCTCGAGTACTTCGACGTTAGGGATGTAAGCGCTCCAATGGATGTTGAGGATGGAGCGGAGACAACGCTGGTGGAAGCGTTCTAGGAGCCGTAGGTGGTGCCGGTAGAGGACCCATGATTCGGAGCCGAACAGGAGTGTGGGTATGACAACGGCTCTGTATACGCTTATCTTTGTGAGGTTTTTCAGTTGGTTGTTTTTCCAGACTCTTTTGTGTAGTCTTCCAAAGGCGCTATTTGCCTTGGCGAGTCTGTTGTCTATCTCATTGTCGATCCTTGCATCTGATGAAATGGTGCAGCCGAGATAGGTAAACTGGTTGACCGTTTTGAGTTTTGTGTGCCCGATGGAGATGTGGGGGGGCTGGTAATCATGGTGGGGAGCTGGCTGATGGAGGACCTCAGTTTTCTTCAGGCTGACTTCCAGGCCAAACATTTTGGCAGTTTCCGCAAAGCAGGACGTCAAGCGCTGAAGAGCTGGCTCTGAATGGGCAACTAAAGCGGCATCATCTGCAAAGAGTAGTTCACGGACAAGTTTCTCTTGTGTCTTGGTGTGAGCTTGCAGGCGCCTCAGATTGAAGAGACTGTCATCCGTGCGGTACCAGATGTAAACAGCGTCTTCATTGTTGGGGTCTTTCATGGCTTGGTTCAGCATCATGCTGAAGAAGATTGAAAAGAGGGTTGGTGCCAGAACACAGCCTTGCTTCACGCCATTGTTAATGGAGAAGGGTTCAGAGAGCTCATTGCTGTATCTGACCCGACCTTGTTGGTTTTCGTGCAGTTGGATAATCATGTTGAGGAACTTCAAGCTATCCTGCACAAGGACTCCCTGGGCCTTTACATCTGGGTATTTTCAGTTTTCTCCCCATTTAAAGAATAGTCTGCTCATTTTTTTTTCTACCAAAGTGTATGACCGCACAACTTCCGAGATTATATTTCATTTGCCACTTCTCTGCTCATTCTCCCAATCTTTGTCCTTCTCCAGTCTCATTTGCTTTTATGCTGTCTTTGATGTCCTTTGTCAGCCAAAGTTGTCTCACCTTCCCTTTAGAATCTTTCTTGTTTGGGATGAAATAATCCTGCATTTTCTGAGTTAATCCTAGAAACTCCTGCCATTGCTGTTCTGCTGTCTTCCCTGCTAGTTTTTGCTCCCAGTCAGATTTGGCCAGCTCCTCTCTCATTCCTCCGTAATTAACTTTACTCAAAAATAATACCGACATACCCATTTCTAGCTTCCCTCTCTTAAAATGTGGAGTGAATTCTATCATATTCTGATCATTGCCTCCTAAGGCTTCCTTTAACTTTAGCTCTCTTCTCAAATCAAGTCCATTGCACAGCACCAAATCTAGAATTGCCTTTTGCCTTGTGGGCTTGACCACAACCTGCTCTAAAAAGCATCTCAGGCATTCCACAAATTCCTCCTCTTGGGATCCAGCGCAAAACTAATTTTCCTTGTCTATCGACATATTGAAGTCCCCCATGATCCCTATTGTCTTTCTTTCATGCCTTTTCAACTCTTTTGTAATTTGCACCCCACATCCTGGCTGCTATTTAGAGGGTTATATACAATTCTCATCAGTGTCCTTTAACCATTACAATTTCTTAGTTCTTCCCACAAGGACTCTTTGATCCCACATCTTTTTTGGTAAGGATTGGATTTCCTTTGGGATGTTTATCCTTGGATATTTAGTTCCCACCTATGCTTCTCTTTCAGCTACACTTCCATTATACCCCAACATCATGCCTGCTAGTTTCTAACTATGCTTCATGCTCATCTGTCTTGTTGCATACCCAATTGGCACTTAACTATAATACATACAGCCTTGTATTAAATTTAGACACACAGCACAGCAATAGGCCCTTTTGGCCCACTAGACTGTCCCACCCAATTAAGCTCGCTTAACCTACAGCCCCAGTACATTTTGAAAGGTGGGTGGAAACTAGAGCACCCGGAGGAAACCCACACAGACATGGGAAGATCATAAAAACTCCTTACCGACAGCACCAGATTTGAACCCCAGTCATTGCTGCTGTAACAGTGCTACACTAGCTGCAACACTAACCATGCTGCCCCTTTGTTCACAGGGATGTGTTCACCACTCTTCTTCTCACATTTGTGTCTGTGTTTCCTGAGGTGAAATTCTAACCCTTTTCTAAATTTTCTGTCTGTTGGTTTATTTGGGAGAATCAAAACCTCTTATGAGCTCTCCTTCCCTTTAACTTCATCCATATATTAGAATTAGTTGGTTATCTTTCCTCCAAATTTTAACAAAAATATTATTCAGTTGCTCTGTTCTTAAATCTTTCTGCACCCCATGAAAAGGGGAGTTGTGGCTGCCCGGCAAGGGATATGGCGCAACCCAGAGAGGGGGGGAACTTTTGGGGTTAAGGTATTAGTGGATGTGGGAACTGTGGGGATACTTTATGTTTTAAATGTGTTGTCGTACATTAAGAGTAATAAGAGCAAATTAAGAGATGAAAATGGGGTAAAGGGGAATGGAGGTGGTGAAGAGGTGTATGCAAGATATAAAATGGCCATGTTGAACTATATGACTATAAACATTAATGGAATACATAACCAAATTAAAAGGAAGAGGCTAGTAAATTTATTGAAGAAGGAAAAAAATAGATATAGCATTTGTGCAGGAAATGCATCTAACTGAAGAGGAACATAACAAATTAAAGAGAGACTGGGTAGGACATAACGGCAGCATCCTATAATTCAAAAGCTAGAGGTATAGCCATACTAGTTAACAAAAATGTACCAATCAAAATAGAGGAAGAAATAATAGGTCCAGCAGGGAGGTATGCAATGATAAAGTGTCAGATATACTCAGAATTTTGGAATTTGCTCAATATATAGGCACCTAACGAGGAGGATCAAAAGTTTATGCAGGATATTTTTTTGAAGATTGCAGACACACAAGGAAATATTTTGATAGGAGGGGATTTTAACCTTAATTTGGACCCAATTTTGTATAAAACTGGGCAAAAGACAAGTAAAAAGAATAAAGTAGCCAAATTTATGGTTAAATCAATGCAGGAAATGAAATTTATGGATATTTGGAGGAGGCAACACCCAAGAGAGAAGGAATTTTCATATTATTCGAGTAGGCACAAAACTTACTCAAGGATTAATATGTTTTTGTTGTCAGCCCATATTCAAGGGAGAGTCAGAAAAACTAAGTATAAAGCTAGACTACTATCAGATCATTCACCCCTATTATTAGCAATAGAACTGGAGGACATCCCACCAAGAACATATAGATGGAGGTTAAAATCCATGCTACTTAAAAGGCAGGAATTTGGAGAGTCTATTGAACACCAAATTAAAACATATTTTGAAATAAACACAGGATCAGTGAAAGACAAATTTATATTATAGGACGCAATGAAAGCCTTCATTAGAGGGCAGATAATAAGTTATGCGGCTAAGATGAAAAAGGATTACAATCAGGAAATAGAGCAGTTGGAAAGGGAGATAATAAGTACAGAAAAGGAATTAGTAAAAAGGGATGATATAACAAAAAGGAGAGAATTGGCAGACAAAAAAATTAAATACGAAACATTACAAACATACAAGGTGGAGAAGAACATAATGAAAACAAAGGAGAAGTATTACGAACTGGGAGAAAAAACACAAAATATTAGCGTGACAACATAAAACAGAACAAGCTAAAAGAATGATACTGACATCAAGGAAAAAGGACAAACAAATTACATATAATCCCACAGAGATTAATGAAAGTTTTAAGGAATTTTATCAAACTGAGAATGAGGGGAAAGTTGACAAAATAGAGGAATTTTTAGCTAAAATTGAATTGCTGAAATAGCAAGAAGAGGAAAAAAACAAACTAATAAAACCATTTGAAATAGTGGAAATACAGAATATATCAAAAAAGCTGCCAAACAATAAAACACCAGGAGAGGATGAATTTCCAATAGAATTCTATAAAACATTTAAAGAGTTATTAATTCCTCCTCTCCTGGAAGTAAGGAACCAAATAGAAGAAACACAAAACTTCCCAGATTCATGTAAGACAGAAATAATTACAGTGATACCAAAGATGGGGAAGGATCCATTAACACCAGCATCATATAGACTAATATCTCTGCTTAATTCAGATTATAAGATAATAGTGAAATTATTAGCAAACACATTGGCCAATTGTGTACCTAAAATAGTAAAACAAGATCAAACTGGATTTATTAAGAAAAGACGAACAACGGACAATGTCTGCAAACTTATTAATCTAATCCATGCAGTTCAAAGAAATAAGAAACCAACAGTGGCTGTTGCTCTAGACACAGAAAAAGCCTTTAACAGAGTAGAGTGGAATTACTTATTTAAAGTACCAGAAGAATATATACATTGGATTAAAGCATTGTACAATGGACCGTTGGCAAAAGTAATAGTAAATGGATATATATCGAGTCACTTTAAATTAAGTAGGTCAACTAGTCAGGGATCTCCATTATCCCCCTCATTGTTCACCATAGCAATAGAACCTTTGCATAACTGATAAGAATAGAAAATAAAATAAAAGGGATAAAAATAATGGAGGAGTATAAAATCAGCTTATTTGCAGATGACATCATAGTATACCTAACAGAAACAGAAATATCAATAAAAGAATTACACAAGAAATTGAAGGAATATGGAGAAATATTGGGGTACAAGATCAAAGCAAATAAAAGTGAAGTGATGGCAATGAATAATGCGGATTATACAGAATATTAAAAAGAATCACCATTTAAATGGCAAGCACAAGCAATCCGATACCTAGGGATTAGGTTAGATAATAACTTAAGCCACTTGTACAAACTAAATTATCAGCCACTAATAAAGAAATTGCAGGAAGACTTAGAACATTGGAAAGAATTACCGCTAACGTTGAAAGGGAGGTAAACTGCATTAAAATTAATGTGTTCCCAAGGATACAATACTTATTTCAAACATTACCAATTCCTTTAACAGAAACATTCTTTAAGGAACTAAAGAGAATAATAAGGAAATTCTCGTGGAAAGGGAAGAATCCAAGGATAGCGTTAGATAAATTAGCAGAGAGGTATAATCAAGGTGGTTTGCAGTTACCAAATTTTAGAAATTATTATAGAGCCGTACAATTAAGGTATTTATCAGATTTTTACCAGACAAGGGAAAAACCAGACTGGACTAAGATAGAACTAGATAAAATAGGGGAAAAGGTACCGGAACATATACTTTATAAGTGGGATGAAAAGCTGGTGCAATATAAAAACTCACCAGTACTGCATCATTTACTTAATACATGGAAGAAGATCCACTTAGAAAGGGAAAAAAACAAATAATCAAATACCAAAATTACTATTGATACAAAATCCGCTAATCCCTTTTACAATAGACAACCTTTCCTTTAGAGAATGGGAGAGAAAAGGAATCAAAAGAATTGAAAATTGTTCTTTGGGAAATAATTTATTAACATTTGAACAATTGAAGTACAGATATGGAATAACTCATGGTACAATATTTGCATATAATCAATTAAAAGCTTATTTAAAGGATAAATTGGGAAACAGCTTGAGATTACCTGAAGGAAGCAGCTTTGAATATGTGATTACAGACACAATGATAATTGAAAGATTTATAACCAACATGTACATTAAGATGCAAGATAAGGAAAATGAAATAAACCATAAACCTCAGCAGAAGTGGGAAAAGGATCTAAACATAAAGATAAAAAATGAAGTATGCGAAAAGTTATGTTCTGGAACTATGAAGAATACAATAAACACAAGGTTATGCATGATACAGTATAATTGGTTACACAGGGTATATATTACTCCTCAAAAATTAAAAAAATGGGATTCAACATTATTGGATAGATGTTTTTGCTCTAAGAAGGAAATGGGAACAACATTACATACAACTTGGGCATGTACGAAAGTAAATACATTTTGGGAAGAATTAAATCAAATACTAAATAAAATTACAAAAAATAACATACCAAAAAAAAAACAGAGACATTTCTTTTAAGTAACATAAGAAGTAGAGAATTAGGCCTCAAATTGGATAAAGTGCAAAAAACATTCATTATTATAGCCTTAGTGATAGCAAAAAAAATGTATAATGTCAACTTGGAAAATGGAAGAGAGCATGGGTATACAGCAAAGGTAAATGGAAATGAATAAATGTATTCAATTGGAAAAAGTAACATATAATTTAAAGAATAAAGTCACAATGTTTGAACAAATTTGGGAACCATACATGGAACATATCACAAAGAGCTTGCCTATGACCTCCATCCCCTAAAATGAGAATGAAAATGATAAGAAGACAAAATGACTAGATTCAGTGTGTAATAAATAGATGACGCATTTTTCTTGTTTATTTTCCTTTGTGTAAATATAATGTTTTATGGTTTTTATTGTATAGTAAAAGAGTCTGGAAAAACAACCAACTGAAAAACCTCACAAAGATAAGCGTATACAGAGCCGTTGTCATACCCACACTCCTGTTCGGCTCCGAATCATGGGTCCTCTACCGGCACCACCTACGGCTCCTAGAACGCTTCCACCAGCGTTGTCTCCGCTCCATCCTCAACATCCATTGGAGCGCTTACATCCCTAACGTCGAAGTACTCGAGATGGCAGAGGTCGACAGCATCGAGTCCACGCTGCTGAAGATCCAGCTGCGCTGGATGGGTCACGTCTCCAGAATGGAGGACCATTGCCTTCCCAAGATCGTGTTATATGGCGAGCTCTCCACTGGCCACCGTGACAGAGGTGCACCAAAGAAAAGGTACAAAGACTGCCTAAAGAAATCTCTTGGTGCCTGCCACATTGACCACCGCCAGTGGGCTGATAATGCCTCAAACCGTGCATCTTGGCGCCTCACAGTTTGGCGGGCAGCAACCTCCTTTGAAGAAGACCGCAGAGCCCACCTCACTGACAAAAGGCAAAGGAGGAAAAACCCAACACCCAACCCCAACCAACCAATTTTCCCCTGCAACCGCTGCAATCGTGTCTGCCTGTCCCGCATCGGACTTGTCAGCCACAAACGAGCCTGCAGCTGACGTGGACTTTTTACCCCCTCCATAAATCTTCGTCCGCGAAGCCAAGCCAAAGAAAGAAATGTTGAATATATATGGGTTTTGGAGGGGGGTAGGTAGAGGGGAGGGAGGGAAAGGGGGGGGGGGAAAGTAGAGAAAAGTCCACTGTGTAAATTTAATGAGAAATGTTTGTACATATTTTGGTTGATATGGTTCATAAAAAATTATAAAAAAATCTTTCTGCACCCTTTCTAGATTAATAACATTATTATGTGTTCCCAATTCATTTTCATTTGAGTGGGACTGTCCCTTTAAGAGAACAAGCCTTGCAAGCTTTGGAGATTGACTGTGGGCTGACAGGCTGGGGATAGCATGCACTCATATTCACTACTTTTGAAGTGGGAGGAAGTGTGCCAGGAACAGAGGTGCAGAGACTATGTGATCAACATATTAAAGAAAGTACACTATTTGATCAGGGGCCATTTTAAGGAAGCAGCACAGGAGCAACAACTCTATGAAGAATACTGTATTGAAGTGGCTTTGTGTTGTCAAAGGAAAGGTCACTTTTGAAGGGGACTGGTTGAATCCCACCATAGCCAAAGGAAAGATCATTTAAAGAAACTGTTTTACCCCACAGTGACTAAAGAAAGATCATTTGAACTGACTCACAAAAGGGTTCTGGAAGCTTTATGAATGCCACTCTCTTTGTTTCCCCTATGCCAAGAAAAGGGCAGTTTTGACTCCGAAAGAAACTCAACAAAGATTTTGTGAGTTTAAAACAGTCTGTCACTCCAGTCTCTCCCACCTCATTCAAAAACACTTACTTGAATCAATTTAAGAGTCTGTATGTCAACACTGGAGTTCTGAGACTGAGGTTTGAACTGATGTTTCAGAATTGAGCCCAAGATGTAATGGCTTGGAATATTTATACACACACTCACATGCATGTACACGCGCGCGTGCGCGCGCACACACACGCACACACACACACACACACACATACACACACACACACACACACACACACACACACACACACACACACACACACACACGTATATTTGTGCATAGTTGGGGGTTACATTTTGTAAGGTTGATATGGTTTTATATTATTAGTAATTAATAATAAAAATATTATTTTATTTATAACACTGTCTTGATGAATTTCTATTGCTGCTGCCTGAGTATGTAACAAAAACCTTTCCATAGTTTGGATACCAAAATTGCATGTAATATTCCCAGGTCTCACAATGACTTGTATGTCACTAATGTGACATTTTAGCTCCTGTATTAACTGCCTAACCAAAAAAGGGAAGTGAATAAAAAGTCATCTTTACCATCTTTTCTACCTATGTTGCTACTTTCAGGGAACAATGTACCTGTACTCCCAGAACACTCACTTCTGCAACACTTGCCAAGTCCCTGCCCTTATTCTGTAAGTCCTACCCTGGTTTGATTTACCATTATGCATCACCTCACATTTTTAAAGTGAACTTTAGTTTTTATAATTGCAGTTGTGCATCACACCAAGCTTCTAAAAAAGAAATGCTAAGGTTTAGCAGATTTCATTAGAGATCAGATTAAGACAAGCAAATGTATTATCTTTCATTATCAGGCAGCAGTGATTTATCTGATATAAAGCAGGAGTAGCCAAACCATGGCTCATGAGCCATATGCGACTCTTTGATTTGAATGTCCGGCTGTGCACTGTTAGTGGGTATAGCTTGCGACTATGTGATTGTGGCGTATGTGGCTGTGTTCCGGACAGTAGAATTAGCGAAGTCCAAGTGTGATTCAGATCACCCTTTCATCCAAGCTCCCAACACCTGCCCTCCGAAGCTCCTGACACCCTAGCCACCAGCTGCCTGGAGCTCCCAATGTCCCGGCTGCCCACCCATCCAAACTCCTGATGCTCTGCCCACCCATCCACCCATCCAAGCTCCCAATACCCCAGCTGCCTGCCCATCTGAGCTCCTGACTCTTGGCCACCCCACATCCAAGCTCCCAATGACCTGGCTGCCCTCCCAGCTGAGCTCCCAACACTCCAGAAGCCCACCCATCCGAGCTCACGACAGCCCGGCTTCCTCCCTTCCAAAGCTCCCGATGTCTCAACTGCAGACTCTCACCTAGGCCCCTGCTGCCCACCCACCCATCTGAGCTCTCGAAATCTCAAACACGGACTTACCATCTGGTACCTGCTGGTGGCCCATCTGAAATCCTGATGCCCCAAATGACTCAGGTACGATGGTCAGAAGTTGTATGAGTGTAATAATCAACCCCTAAATTTTACCCTAAAAATTTTACTATTGCACAAGTATATGGTTGCGTGCATTTTGATTATTGAAACTAATACAAATTAGCAGTTTAAAAACTACATACATGAATAAATATAATTACATGCAAGTATTTCTTAATAGTTATATAAAAAGATTGCATCAAAATGTGCATATAAGAGTAAAAACATATATATATAATTTTTTCATGTCGCGTGGCTCTAACATCTGAAGTTTATCGGATGCAGCTCTTATCTTAAGCAAGTTTGGCCACCCCTGAAATAAAGCAAATATAGGTTAGAAGATCACATGAAATGCAAATTCTCAAAATTCGTAATTGAAACAAAATTGCCTGAATTATACAGTTATAAGGAAAATAGTTGAGTAAGGAAAAGAGCCAGGTTGAACCATTCTTAGGAATTGAAGTCTGGTTCACTTTGAACTGATTTTCTACATTGTATTTCCAAGTTAATTGTTCCTACTTTGAACTGATCTTGTAACACAAGATCATCCTGGAAATACCCAAAGATTCAATGGTGCTTGAAGATGTTCTGTTAACTCTTGTGGCCTATGGTTCAAAAGGAAAAAGTTATGAAAAGTTCTGTCTTCAGACAACTCTAAATTTCCTGGATCTGTTGATAAATTTATTGTAAGATATGAAATATGATTTATTTTGATTTAAGAGTACCTTGCATCAGATCATATAAAATAACATACAAAGAACTTGATATGAAGAGGCATACATACAATGTGATTATTCTTGAGAAATTAAGATAATCTCTCAAGATTACCTATTTTTAACAAATAATGGATTTTGTTCAATTGATCTATTTTAGTATAAAATGGCTTAAATTGATAACAGATATCACTGCCTTGTTATTATTTTTCGTAATGCTCTTTAGTTCACTAATATGAGATCCCATCTGTGCATATGCAGCCAATTCATCTGTTTGACTTGCAGCACACAGCAGGAGCGCCATGTTGAGCACCGACAAAAGTTCAAAAAAAGTCAGACAATCCGACCAATGTATGGAGGCCCAGCGTGAACCCCAGGGATGCTGTCCCTCAAAGGAAGTGAGCAAAAAGCGATCCAGGGCAACCAGTGGGAGGTTCCCAGGCCCTGAGGTGGGGATGGAGCACTGTAAGGGAAAGACCTCAAGCTCACAGAGCTTGATTGAAGCGCTGAAACCTACCTCCGGTGGGGGTTGGGTCAGGGCAGGTCAATCTACCTACATTGGGGGTGGGATCATGGAGGGTGGGGCCAAAATCTGGCTGCACTGACATAGCTTTCCTGAAGTTGGGGTCTGACATGGCTGGCAGTGATACAGAAATGCCTCCACAGGAGGCAAGCTCAATGAGGCATGTCTCCTCAGTTCTAGTGGCAGTGAAAGGGAGGTGCCTTCATTTAATCTGACAAGGCCTGGCCGCTCTATAACCAGCTTGTCGGGCATAGTTAATCCACCCACTCAACGGGTGAGGATGACCACCAGCTCTACAAAAAGCCTGAGAAAAGACAACATAAGTGTCTCTGATCAACATGCACCTGCTCGATCGGGGTCCATCACAAAAGGCTGCCAGGGGGTGTGGCAAGATGGCCTAGGGAGTAAGCGCGTAATTCCACCTCTCCCCAGCTGATTAATTAATACCCAAAATTTAGAGAGTATTTAAATTTTTAAAATTTTTTATTTATTTTTAAGAAGTGTAGAAAACTATAATGAAAGGCAATAAAGCTCAAACTTCAAAAAAAGCATTGTTTAAAAGAGCAGAAAGTGCTGAAGAACTGAGGCCTACCTCGTCGAAGGATCCACAGAAATCGATTTTGGAGCAGCCAAAGATCTCAGGTGAAGATAATGATGACTTCGGCACCTGGTTTGTGCCTGACAATGCAAGGTGGTGCCTCCACTCCCGGAGACCCAACATAGATCGCATGCTCAGGGATGCAGGACCTCGCGGAGGTGAGGGCCCTGCTTCGGAATGCGCTTGCATGCACGTCAGGCAGGCTACTGATGTGCCGAGCCTGACGGCCAAGGAAAAGGGCCTTCACTACGGAGCCTTTGCCGAACTGGGAATGTGCGTGACTCCCAATCGGGCCAGGCTATCAGGACGACTCTCTCGCGGCGGCCTGATTGCGGCAGGTCTGTGTGAGAGGGAATACTGACACGGAGTCATGGGGCCCAGGAAGCTCTGGTCCGGGAGCTGGAAGAAGAGGAGGAATTAGAAGAACCTGATGAAGAAACTGGAACAATTTTAAGAGCAGCAAAAATTCTTCAAGGTAGTTAAAGAAAGCTTCTAGAGTGAAATCTCCTAATTTGCAGACATTTCAAACAGCACAAGTGGAAGAAGAAACTACTTTATCTGTGGAAGAAGAAACTACTTTATCTGTCTCTGAAGAATTTATGCAGCATATGAATAATATGGCAGTTCAAGTTACTCAGGGTTTTAAAGAAAGTAAGATTCAATTTACTGAATTGAGAGGAGAGATGGCATCAATTAAGCAGGATTTAGTTAAATGTTTGAGAGCAGTAGATGTAGTTCAGGATGAATTTAAAGATATTAAACGGGTGTTTTGTAATTGTATGGATACTGTGGAATACTGAACGAATAGATTATTTGGAGCATTGTCTTACCGATTGGAATGTTCAGAAGCGTGAATTTTTGAAGAAGATTGATTAATTGGAAAATCAAAGCAGACGTAATAATGTTAAAATAGTAGATTTGCCTGAAGACTTTGAAGGTACTAATCCGGTGAAGTTTTTTCGAAAATGGATATCTCAGGTCTTGGGGAAGGATGCTTTTCTTGAGGGATTGGAGTTGGATAGAGCGCATAGAGCAATATGAAGAAAACCTTTTCCTGATCAACCTCAGCGAGCGGTTCTTATTCGTTGTTTAAGATATCAAGATCGGGAGGTAATTTTGCAACTTGCTGTTCAGAAGGTTCGGCAAAATCAGGGCCCTATAATGATACAGGATAAAAGGGTTTTTTTTTAATGCAGATTTAAGTCAAGATGTGATTTGACGTCAGAAAGAGTTTAATCCCACTAAGGCTGTGTTATGGAGGAAAGGTTACCGATTTGTATTTAGGTATCGTGTTTTATGGAAATTATTAAGCTCAGTTTTTTGATGATGAAACTGAAGCTTTGGCATTTGCTAATTCTCTGCCAAATAATCCACATAGTTCTGAGTTAGAGACAAACAAAGTCCCAGAGTTCTCCAAAGCGGAATGGGAACGGGAATGGAAATGACAGGAAGAATGTTGAAGAGCAACATTCGACTTGGAGGGGAGAGGATGACCAGTCTGCTGATTCTGTTGGTGTTCAGGATCAATCGGGTGGAGTTTTGGGTGTAGTTGATTGAATTATCTATATTATTTTGGGGATTTTTGAGATATGTGAATGTCAACTGGGGGGGGGGGGGAATGGATGATGCTGCATCTTCTTAAGTTATCTGCCACTAGTGGTTTAGACCACACCCGGTCTAAAGAGGGGGGTACCATTTAGGTGGGTTTTTTTTTCATTTTTTTATATAAAGGGTTTAAAGGGAAGGGTTTTTGTGTTATATTTGATAGTTTTGGGTTAGAAAAGGGGGGGATTTTTTTTCTTTTTTTGGAGCTTAAATTTGTGTGTGGGTTGTTTATTTTGGGATATGTTTGTTAAGACAGAATGAGTAAATTGAATTTTGCAACATTTAATGTTAAAGGGATGAATCATCTGATAAAAAGGAAACTTGTGTTGGACTACATTAAGAAGATGAAGGTGAACATTGCTTTTTTTGCAGGAGCCGCATTTGATGGAAAAGGAACATTTGAAATTGAAATGAGATTGGGTTCTTTTAATTCTTAAGCCAGAGGTGTGGCAATTTTGATACATAAAAAAGTGCCTTTTGTTTTAGAATCTTTTTCTAAGAATGCTGGAAGGGTTTTAAAAGTTAATTGTAAACTGTTTTCAGAAGCTTGGACATTATTGAATTTGTATGCACCAAATGAAGATGATGTACAATTTGTTACAGATGCTTTTTTTATATTTGAATCAATCAAATGAGAATGTAATGGTGGGAGGAGATTTTAACTCTTGTTTAGATCCACTGTTGGATAAATTTCCAAAACTTGTTAAGAAAACTAAGATGGCGAAAAGGGTAATTGAATTGATGGAAGATTTGAATTTAGTGGAAATATGGCGACGAATTCATCCGACTGAGTAAGATTATTTGTTTTATTCTGTTCGTCATGAGTCCTTTTCTAGAATAGATTTTTTTTCTGTTGTCGGCTCAGTTACAAGGTAGAATTGATAGTGCGGAGTTTAAGAGTAGAATTCTGTCAGATCATTCCTTGTTGTTGATTTCCTGTGATGTTGCTGAGAAGGTGGAAACATCTTATCATTGGAGGTTTAATGAGATGTTGTTAAAAAGACCTGAATTTGTTTCATATTTGAGAAATCAAATTAAATTTTTTTTAGAGACTTATGAGGGGTCGGTAGATAGTAAATTTAGACCATGGGATGCTTTGAAAGTATATTTTAGAGGTCAAATTATTAGTTATACAGCTAAAGTGAAAAAGCAATATAAAGCAGAACTTTTGGAGTTAGAAAAAGAAATTGCAACTCTGGAGAAAAAGTTTCAGGAAAATGTAACGGAAAAGAATAAGATACAGTTATCTAATTTGAAGCTTCATTATATTACAAAGCAAACCTATAATTATGAGAGATTGATTTTGAGATCAAAACATTGTTATTATGAGTTAAGGGAAAGGGCACATAAGGTATTGGCATGGCAATTGAAGACTGAACAAGTTTCTAGAACAATCAATGCAATACAAGGAAATTCAGGTGTTATTTATAAACCACAAGTGATTAATGAGGAATTTCGAGCTTTTTATCAGGACATATATCTATCTGAAGGAAATGTAGATGCTGAACAGATTGATTTAGTTTTATCTAAATTAAATTTACCTTTATTAGATGAGAATGATATAAAATTATTGGATAATCTATTTATGGATTTTGAACTTAAAGAGGCATTACAATCTATGTCAAGTCAAAGTCACCTGGGGAAGATGGGATTACAACAGAGTTTTATAAAGAATTTCATGATTTGTTGATGCTGGTGTATACGGAAGTACTTAAACAGGCTACAGATACGGGTTTATTTCCTGAGTCATTTTTAAGAGCATTGATAACAGTTATACCAAAAAAAGACAGAGATCCATTAAAAGTGGCATCATATAGACTTATATGTTTATTGAATGTAGATTATAAAATTGTAGCAAAAATTTTAGCAAACAGATTGGCTAATATTTTACCAAAATTGTTACATACAGATCAAGCAGGGTTTATTAAGAATAGATATTCAGCAGATAATATTACTAAATTGATTATAATAATCAATACATCAAGACAACAACCCAACCAGCCAATAGTACTTGCGCTAGACGCTGAAAAGGCCTTCAATCGTGTGGAGTGGAAATTTTTATTTAAAGTGCTGGAGAGATTTAAATTTAGTCCACTCTTTATTGGTTGGGTTAAGGCATTATATACTAATCCTTCTGCACGGGTGATAACAAATTGTCAGGTTTCACAGGTATTTAATTTGTTTAGATGAACTAGACAGGGCTGCTCATTGTCACCATCCTTATTTGCATTGGTTATAGAACCATTAGGTCAGGAAATTAGACAAAATCTAAATATTATGGGAATTAAGGTAGGACAACGGGAGTATAAAATTAATTTATTTGCTGATGATGTGTTGATATATTTGGCTCAACCTAAAAAAAATCTTTGAAACCTTTACAGGATTTATTAAAATTTTATGGATTGATGTTGGGTTATAAGGTGAATTGGGATAAGAGTGAGATATTACAGATATCTGATGAGGATTATTCAGATTGTAGGCAATTTACTAAATTTAAATAGTCAGATAAAATTAAATATTTGGGTGTAATTGTGGATAAGGAATATCAAAATTTATATGATTTAAATTATTTGCCATCATTAAATAAAATTAAATAGATGGAAAGATTTACTATTAACATTGATGGGTCGAGAAAATTGCTTTAAAATGAATGTATATCCTCGTATTCAATATTTGTTTCAATCAATTTCAAGTCCTATACCGGGGAGATTTTTTAAGGATTTAAATAAAGTGATACATTCTTTTTTTGTGGAGAGGTAAATTAGCTCAGGTATCGTTGGAGAAATTGATTGGAAAGTATGATTTGGGAGGCCATCAATTGCCACATTTTCAAATTTTTATCAGGCAGCATTGTTGAAATTTATTAGCAGGTTGTTTGATATTGACCAACCACCAATGTGGGCTTATGTGGAAACAGATCAGTTACAGGAGAGAGCAATACATCATTTTATATATAAATGGAATTCTTTGTTTTTATAAACATATAAGTTACCTGTATTGAATCATTTGTTGAAAGTTTGGAGTAAATGGAATCAACCTAGAGGTTTGAAAGATATATGTCCAATTAAAACATCATTATATCAGAATCAATTAATTCCTTTTTCTATGCATAACCTTTATTTGAAAGATTAGGACTTTAAGGGTTTGGTATTAGTAGAAGACTGTTTCGAAGCAGGCTTATTTCTTTCATTTGATGGACTCAAGGAGAAGTTCAGTATATCACATAATACTATATTACTCACTGATAATATAATACTCACTGACAAAAGGCAAAGGAGGAAAAACCCAACACCCAACCCCAACCAACCAATTTTCCCCTGCAGCCGCTGCAACCGTGTCTGCCTGTCCCGCATCGGACTTGTCAGCCACAAACGAGCCTGCAGCGGACGTAGACTTTTACCCCCTCCATAAATCTTCGTCCGCGAAACCAAGCCAAAGAGAGACTATATGTGTTTATTATCAAGTACGTGATTTCTTAATGGAGTCATACGATAGGGAAATATTATTGCCGAGTCAATCAAATTTGAGTTGTTATTTATGGATAAGGGAAAGAAGGGGTTTGTTTCAGAAAGGTATTTGTTATTGCAGGCAAAAAATGAAGAAGACAGGTGTATTGAGAATGAAAGATAAATGGGAGCAGGAGTTATCTACTTCTATTTCTGAGGAAGAAATCAGATTTATGTTTAGAGAGTGTACCAAAATTAGTTAATGTATGTTTTAGTTTAGTTAATTATAATTTTTTTACATCAGTTATATTTAACTCCTGAAAAATTAAAGAGATATGGTTTTAGTGACTAAGATATGTGTTTTCGATGTGTTGATCAGATAGGTACTTTTGTTCATTCAGTGTGGGATTGTGTCAAAGTTAAACCTTTTTGGGAAAAGATAATTACATTTTTGCAAGATTTATTTCAAATAGAAAGTTATGTGGATTCATGGTTGTGTTTATTGGGTTATATGAATCCTTTAACAGCACGTTTAGATAAATCTTGAATTGCATTTATTCGATTAAGTTTGGCAGTGGCTGGAAAATGTATAGCAGTAACTTGGAAAAATGATGTGGAGTTAAATATACAAAGATGGCATAATAAAATTCAATTAAGTTTGCGCTTAGAGAAAATTACATATAATTTACAAAATAATTACCCTTTTTTTGGGAAAATGTGTACTCCGTTTTTGAATGTATGAATTTAGATGTTAGGTAATTTTGTATTTTAGTTTTTGGGGAAGTGTTATGTTGTAATTCAACCCACTATGATTTTGTATTTTATTTGAATTTTTTGTATATGTAATTTTAGCTCCAAAGAAAGGGGAGGGTTGTTAGGGGAGGGATAAGGTGGGGGGGGGGGTTTATGGGGGCTGTTTAATTTTTGTTTATTTTATGTTTGATATTTGTATTTTGTAAAATTTTAAATAAAGTTTACAAAAAAAAACAAAGGCCTGCCGGAGGGCAGAGACTATGACCAATGACGAGATCTTGCTAAGACTGGACAAGTTGGAAGGCATGGTATCAACAATCGTGAGTAAACCACAAGCACTTTCTGAGCAGGGGGAGGAATCTTACTTCCAATATAAATGGGACGAGGGAGAGTCCGAGGGGCCAAATGTGGATATCAAGTCTCCTAACCCCAATGCACTACTCCCACTGGTCGGGATGAGAGAAAAATCCCATCAATTGCAGCAAATGTTTCAGTATTGAGGGACATTGGGCAACCCCTCAATGAAGAAATTGCAAGGTCAATATCATATCTGGTATCTGATGTCTTCGAAGAGACAGTGCTAGTGGATGATTTAAAAATTACCACTGCCTAACCAATTTCTCTCTACTGGATTATAGCCCCATACTTGTCAGGGCGTCTGAACTATCACGGGGATTTGATGTCTAGAAAGTTCAATGATAGAATGGAATGGATGTTGGGGGTAAAGAGTTTTAATCTGATAGTACAAAATTTTCAAGAACAGAGATATGTATCCTGGTTGCCAGACCCCCAGACAGAAGCCATAGACGCCTTTACAATTGATTTGGCAGAACAGAACTTCTATGCTCTTCCCTCCTTCTCATTAGTAGCTAGATGCCTGCACAAAGTTCAGGAGGACAGGGCCACTGGACTCCTGGTGATGTCAAATTGGCCTTCCCAGTCCTGGTTCCCAATGCTGAATTGGATGCTGCTAAAACAGCCTTTACTGTTGAGAAGGAGTAAGGAACTGCTAGTTCAACCAGTATCTCTCCTTCCCCATCCTCTCACTCATCTCGTTCTCTTATGTTGCAGGATTGGTGTGAAAAGTTTGCATAAAAGGATTGCAGCTGAAAACAGTGGACATTATTTGTGTTTCATGGAGAAAGTCAGCTGAGGAGCAATATGACAATAAGTTAATAAATGGCAACTTTTGTTTTAATGAGAGTTTAAATGTTAATTATGTTTCAGTTTCAGATGTGTTGCATTTCCTCACTGATTTGTTTTACATTCACGTAGCCAGTTATAGTGCTATCAATACAGCCAAGAGTGCTTTGGTGCCCTTCCTGACTCTACGAGACACCGAACACTCTGTTGGGAATCATCCCCTGATTTCAAGATACATGAGGGGAGTATTTCACTTGCGCCCGCCTATGCCACGTTATCACGTTATCTGGGATGTTAAAATTGTGTTGGATTTGTTGCGACATTTGTCGCCAGCATGCACTTTGAAATTACATGACTTATCATGGAAATTGATCATACTTGTAACCATAATTTCAGCCCATAAAATACAGACTTTAAATTGTTTACACTTGGACTATAGCATTTGGGAAAATGATTTTGTTGGATTTCATGTTCATGACTTATTGAAACATAATAAACCTGGTAGTGTGGGAACGAAGTTCAAATTGTACACTTATCAAAAGGATGAAAGATTATGTGTGGTGCGGTATCTGAGACAATATATTGAATGTACTTGCGATATCAGAGGGGAAGAGAGATTCTTGTTTGTATGTTACAGGAAACCACATCAGCGGGCATCCTCTCAGACCTTGGCCAGATGACTAAAGAGGATCATGAGGTTGGTTGGAGTGGATACCACTCAGTTTGGGGCTCACTCAACCTGAGCGGCAGCTACGTCTACTGCTAGTAGAGTGGAAGTCCCCATTTAGGATATCCTCCATTGGGCAGGATGGTCAAATGTAAGAACATTTATCAGGTTTTACAATAACCCTCTGAGCAGAGAGGGGCAGAATTTTACTGCAGCAAATTTGCAGGCTGGTGATTGAATTGTGCTACATACGGGAGGTCTATTGATCTACCCTATGATCTTTCGGAGCATGCAAAAAAGAGACCACTGAGCTTTGAAATTTCATATTAACGAACCAACAAGCATTATGAAAAATAATGGAGCATTAATCGAGAACTTACCAGTTCGAAGTTTGATGATTATTAAATGATATTAATGGGAGTGGTGAGATAACATGCCATCCTCGCCCTCCTGTAATTACTCTGAACGTTGTTAAGGTAGTTTCTAGTGTTGCACGTATGCCTCACAATAAAATGCTCTTTTGACAAAATTATACTAGTAGTCATCTTTTTCGAGATTGAAAGATTGGCTGCACATATGCAGATGGGATCTCATATTATCTCACCACTCCATTACTCAAATAATAATCATCAAACTTCGAACCAGTAAGTTCTCGTTTAATGCTCCATTAAATTCCAGTTAAAATGACAAATAAAATGTAGAAACAATTCACTAAGGTTTCTTCAACAAATCTGTTACCTCTTCCAACTGAAATAATAAAAGCAATATTCCCTAGAATAATACTACATACAAAATATATATTGAACCAAATCACAGATCATTCAGATATGGAAATGTTCTTTATTATCACTTGGTCAAAATTCAAAAATGTGTTACTTTGTTATAGTATCCATTTACATGCACTAGTTCCAAGTAGCTCCCCACCCCTCACTATCTCATGAGGAAATAGGGGTGGTTATTCAATGCTATTTTGCCAGCGATGCCTTTATCATTTGAATATTTTATTTCCAATACTAAATTATTGAAGACAAAACTTTTTCAAATTTAAAATTTAAGGCCAATATACACTTTTCATTAATGTTGTATTAATCTATATTTTTATTCATACAAATGCATTTTTTAGATTACAACAAAAAATCTGGGAGATGTCTATCAAATTCACGTCACTGGTGAGGAACTGTTTAATGCTATGGACCATGGACAGTTTTATATCTGACCAGGGACAGTGACTGACTGTGCAACGGGAGAAAGACTGCATGCTGTGTGAAGCGGCAGAGAAGTGAGCTAGGAAAGTGAACAGCTGTGTGGAGTGCAAGAGCCGTGCTTTGAAGCCAGTCGGCTCGCTGAGAGCATGCCCGCTGCTGTCCACCCCTGTCCTCCAATCCAGAGGGTCAAGGACACATGCTGAAATAGTTAAACCATCCTGCGCACTGAGGAATGAACTGTCCGTGTGTTCACCGGCAGCTCCAGCTGGCAGGAGGCTGAGCTGCTCTGTTCGCGAGTACCAGCACTGCTGTTCTAATAGCAGATTTTACACTCTGGCTCCCAAAGTGAGTGTCCGACCTGTGCTTCTCCAGTCCCCTTTTGAGAGGAGGATTTTGTTTGACAAATATGGGACAAATATAAACAAAATAGAGAGAGTGCAGAGAAGGTTCACGAGAATGTTGACAGGATTTCAAGGTCTGAGTTACAGGGAAAGGTGGTGCAGACTGGGGCTTTTTTCTCTGGAGCATAGAAGATTGAGAGGGGACTTGATAGAGGTGTTTAAGATTTTAAAAGGGACAGACAGAGTAAATATGGATAAGCTTTTTCAATTAAGAAAGGGGGGGATTCAAACTAGAGGACATGGTTTAAGATTGAAGGGGGAAAATTATAAGGGGAACATGAGGGGAAATTTCTTTACGCAGAGGGTGGTGGGGATGTGGAATGAGCTTCCAGCAGACGTGGTCGAGGCGGGATAATTGGTTACATTTAAGGAAAGACTAGATCGTTACATGGATAGGAAGGGACTAGAGGGGTATGGACCGGGTGCTGGTCAGTGGGACTAGGAGGGTGGGGATTTGCTACGGCATGGACTAGTAGGGCCAAACTGGCCTGTTCTGTGCTGTAAGTGGTTATATGGTTATATGGTTATAAAAGTCACTTGGTGTAAACGAAGGCAGAGTTTTGGCAGAGAAGACTTTGTGTATGTTGTGTGCTGAGGCAGCAGCAAGCAAGCACAAAACTCAGAAGACTGTACAGTGGCCTTTATTCCAGTCCGAACATCAGTTCAAGCTTTGGTGGCTCCCCATGTGACTGGTTCAAGAGGAGTCACCTCAGGTTTATATTCAGGTTGGCCGATTGAGAGCCGGCCAGGTGGAGTCAGCCCCTTAGGTGGTCTATTAAGGTCGACTGATTGAAAGCCGGCCAGGTGGAGTCAGTCCCTTAGGTGGTCTTCCTGCAGGTACAGAGATCATCCCCTGCAATAGGCTGGTGGATGTATCACCACTGTGTGACAGAGCATCACCTAATGCAACCCCAAAGAGAGCTTTGGAGGAGCAGACTTCGTGCTAGTGACTAGGAGGTCACTGTAAGAAACTCCCTTGTGAGAAAACTGAAGGTTGTCGTTACCATATGAGAAACTAAGAAAAGACTCCTGTATTAACCTGCCAAGATCTTAAGTCTGCTCAGTGACAACAGTCATCTCTCACCACGTTCAACTCAAAGACGTGTGCTCAACTGACTAAGTCATTAAAATCTGGAGACCAGATTCTGTGGACAGTTCTTCTGACTGACTTACTTGATGAGACTGACTTGGGTTTTTGTTTTGGGAGTTTATTTTAGGGCATTTGGGCTTAGACTGTATGGCGGTATTTTTTTCATATACCTGCTATAAATATCCATTGTTCGTATATAGTTGCCATAAAGGCTTGTTTAGATGCTGAATTTATTGGGGGAATTATAAAATTTGAGTTAAATTTAACCCATCTTTTTATGCATCTTTCAATTGCTGCTGGTGAGGCGTAACACTAACTATTTGAGGTGGAATTTAGTCTCAATTATCTTGGAAGATTTGCAAACAAAACAGATCTTCAGTTTTATCTTCAACACCTGATTGGCTGCAATCAGAGGACAAGGAGCTGGTGAAAAAATTTCCTGTAACAAAGGAAGGAATAGACATGCTTCCTGGTGGGAATAATATCACTAAGAAAATATTTGGAATGACTCATAAAACAATTGTAAAATGTTAAATAGCATAATTAGCTTGAATTTAATTTTATATAGATGACCACAAAATTTAAACTATTTGGAATATAAATTGAACAGTAGCACGGTATGGGCAACTAAAGCAGCATCATCTGCAAAGAGTAGTTCACGGACAAGTTGCTCTTGTGTCTTGGTGTGAGCTTGGAGGCGTCTCAGATTGAAGAGACTGCCATCCATGCGGTACCGGATGCAAACACCGTCTTCATTGTTGAGGTCTTTCGTGGCTTGTTTCAGCATCATGCTGAAGAAGATAGTAAAGAGGGTTGCTTGATGCCATTGTCAATGGAGAAGGGTTCGGAGAGTTCATTGCTGTATCTGACCCGACCTTGTTGGTTTTCGTGCAGTTGGATAACCATGTTGAGGAACTTGGGGGCCAGCTCTCCAGCGCATGATGTCCAAAATGTTTGGCCTGGAAGTCAGCCTGAATAAAACTGAGGTCCTCCATCAGCCAGCTCCCCACCATGACCACCAGCACCCCCACATCTCCATCAGGCACACAGAACTCAAAATGGTCAACCAGTTTACCTACCTCGGCTGCACCATTTCATCTGATGCAAGGATCGACAAAGAGATAGACAACAGACTCGCCAAGGCAAATAGCGTTTTTGGAAGACTACACAAAAGAGTCTGGAAAAACAACCACCTGAAGAAACACACAAAGATCAGCGTGTACAGAGCCGTTGTCATACCCACACTCCTGTTCAGCTCCAAATCATGGGTCCTCTACCGGCATCACCTATGGCTCCTAGAACGCTTCCATCAGTGCTGTCTCCGCTCCATCCTCAACATTCATTGGAATGACTTCATCACCAACATCGAAGTACTCGAGCTGGCAGAGTCCACAAGCTTCGAATCCATGCTGCTGAAGACCCAACTGCACTGGATGGGTCACATCTCCAGAATGTTCTATGGCGAGCTCTCCACTGGCCACCGAGACAGAGGTGCACCAAAGAAGAGGTACAAGGACTGCTTAAAGAAATCTCTTGGTGCCTGCCACATTGACCACCGCCAGTGGGTTGATCTCGCCTCCAACCGTGCATCTTGGTGCCTCACAGTTCGGCGGGCAACAACCTCCTTTGAAGAAGACCGCAGAGCCCACCTCACTGACAAAAGACAAAGGAGGAAAAACCCAACACCCAACCCCAACCAACCAATTTTCCCTTGCAACCACTGTCCCACATCAGACTTGTCAGTCACCAACGAGCCTGAAGCAGACGTGAATATACCCCTCCATAAATCTTCATCCGCGAAGCCAAGCCAAAGAAGAAAAAAAAAAGCACGGTATACAAATTTTATCAATCAATGCTTTCTTATATTTTCAACTGAGCCTTTACAAATGAAATATAAGGAAGTTCTTTCCTATAATTCAATTTTAAAGTGTTGTCTTCTCCTTCTCTAAAATATTCTGGATCACACATCATCATCTTAGAGAATTTGCAAGCAAGTGAAGAGATAAAAAGCCATTGTCAATGTTACTGCAAATTCTAATCTGCCTTCCATAGTGGATGACACCCAAAATATATTACTTATGGTTTGAGTATCTTTATGAGATTTTTTTAGAGAAGATGTTCACATTTTTAAGCCATACTTCCTTTGACACCATAATCCTGTTTAGGAATGTTTTGTGTGTGAACAGAAAGCTCATTCCTTTTCTATGTTAAACGTAGACAGTATCACACCAATTGGCAAACAATTCTTGATTGTTAAGTAAAGTAAGTGGATTTGCAAAAACAAATGATTAGAAATAAACATAGAAATAAAATTTAATGTAAAAGTAAATATGTGTATGCTGTAGAAGGGAACTGAATTTAGTCAATTGTAAGACGTCCTGTCATTTAATGAGAACATCAATTTATGTTCATAGTCAATGAATATATTTGGTTTTTGAATTGGGGTCATTCAGATGAGCCAATTTGATCTTCTTGTATTGGTTCTCCCAAAGAAATTAGGGATAAACATTAAGAAGTGAACCATGGGCATTGTATGGAGATAAAACATTTTTAAAATAGCTACAAAAGATCAATGAACATACAGTATTTGCAGGTTAATTTGTGTATTTTGGGTGGACAGTGCTCATGGGCTGGAAGGGCCTCTTAACATTCTGTATCTCAAATTTTTTTATAAAATTGTAAAGAACATTAAAAATTCCATAACTGTCCAAGATGTAAGTATGCAGATTACTTTAATGACAAACATTTACAAAAGTATTATTGCTGAACTGTACTTAAAATGTTGACTCTTCAACTCAAAGCATAAAAGCAATCAAAATATTAATAAGTTTCCATAAATAAGTTAAATTTCACTTCCAATGATATCAATGGAACTGAACATCAGAAGCGAGATGCAATCCAGTTTCGGTTGTGTGTTGTATTACTCCAGGAGAGTCTGATGAGCAATGATGAGTTGGATACATCAAGTTAAAGTTAAGTCAAGTTCAAGTTTGTTATCATACTATTGTACAAGGACAACCTGATGAAACAGTGTTCTCTGGTCCTGGGGGAAAAAAACATTCAGACACACTTACTGCACATACAGTCAAACAATACATATGGAGTGCATATACGCTTTTTAACACGATGGTCATGAACAAGGTTGCAGCAACCACTTTGGCTCCTCAAATTGGTGAAATCCCCCTCCCACTATGTATTGTCTATAATCAGGAAATGCTTGTCAAAATAGAAAACACAAACAGGACTTTCAAATTAGTGGATTGAATTGGTAAGATTGTATGCACAGTAAACAGACTGTTGCAAACTGCAGAGCAGATCACAGGAGATGAGTAGGAGGCCATCAGAAGGGCTGCTGGAGAAGGCAGAAGTGCAGAAAATCGACCAGCATCAGGCTTAGACTGAAGAAGAAAATGGATTATTGAGTCTCCATCTGAACCAAATAGAATTGCAGGGCTGCTGCGATCTGGTGATTACAGAAATGTGGCTCCAGGACACCACCATTCCAGACTCAGCGATGAAGCTGAATGTCCTTATCTCCTTCAGGGCAGGAGCTGCTGCTTCTAGCAAGACTTGAGGAAGGAAAGTGTGCATTTACAGCAACAAGAACTGGTACATCAATGTTTCTGTTGTGAAGACCTTCTGCTCAGCAGAGATAAAGTATCTCCTGGTGAAATGTCCAGGGAATTCTCGGCCATTCTGATTGCCGTTGTCTACGTTCTGCCTTCGGCTAATGAAGGTGAACCATGAAGGAGCTTTATTTGCGAAGCCTAGATTTCCCGCCCTGACACTGCCATGATTGTTGCTGTCAACTTCAATCACGCCAACCTGAAAACAATCTTACCATGGCTTCAACAACATGTGAACTGCCACCAGAGGAGAGAACACAGTGGATCAAGTTTACACCAACATCCTTGGTGCATACAAGGCTGCACCTCATCTCCACCTTAGTTACTCAGACCACAAATCTGTCCTGCTAACCCCGATGTGCAATCCAGAAGGCAAAGCATGGGTACACACAGATGATCTACAAACAGCTGTGCGACATCAGCAACATGAGGTGATGTGGCAAGAGATCAAGACTATTATGGATCACATCACCTTGAGAATAAAGAACAATGTCACTTCCCTTCCAGACAGACTGAGCACCTTTTATGCATGGTTTGAGGAGAAGAACAGGATGATGCCAAGGAAAGGTCCGTGTCCCCCTGAAGAACTCACCTCCTGCATAGCCACAGCAGAGGTGAGGAAAACCCTATCCAAGGTGAACCCACACAAGACGGCCAGACAAGATAACATACCTAGTCAGGTACTGAAGGACTGTGCAGACCAATTGACATACGTCTTCATGGACATCTTCAATACCTCACTGCAGCAGTCCATCATTCCCTCTGGGACAAAACCACTGCCATCACCCGGTACCCAAGAGGGCAACAATAACAGCCTTCAATGACCTATTACCCTGTGGCACTGACCTCCACCATTATGAAATGCTTCCAGCATCTGATGATTGGATGCATCAAAGAATACTTCCCAGAGATGCTGGATCCATTTCACTTTGCCTATAGAAGAAACCGTTCCATGAACAATGCTGGTTGCTTCACTCTGTCCTGGCCCATTTGAAGAATTATACCTTACACCAGGCTGATGTTCATTGACTTCAGCTCAGCCCTTAATATAATCAATTACTGTACATCTTTGCTTGTACCTTTTAATTCGACTATTAGAACAGCTAAATATAGTTTCTCTATTGATACACTATTTGCTGTCAATGGTGAACCATCAGTAATCACCATTAAACTGTGATAAATATTACCGGAGTGATCTGATTCCAAGCTCATTGCTCAGTTTACCTTGTGGGTGTTCACAAGGGTACCTATGAACCTGTTAGAAAAATAAATGACAGTCAAGTAAGCCATTAACTTTGTTTAGCTGTTGACAGTTTTCAAAGTGCATGAAGTGTTTCTGAATGGCACCACTAAATCAAATGTAATGTATTTAAATTTACAAAATCTAAGAATTAAAAAAATGGAGTAATGAAATGTGCTTGCAAATATTTGAAAAAAAAATTAAAATATTTAAACAAAGTAAAACGATGCAAATATGTAAGTCAATTATTTGTCCCATTCCACACCATTTCTTAAGCAGTGATGAATTTTTGCACCTTGGCTGGGATCCACAAAGGTTCCCGCTGGAGAAAGGAGTCAAGGAATTGCTGATGAATGACTACCATCAAAGCTCAGAAATAACACATCCATTCATCCACAAAATCTCAAATTTGTTTGCAATGTAATGAAAAATATCAGCTGTTAAATATGGTACTTCTGGCCTTTCCTTGCAAAATCTGAACCTCAGTAAAAGCTGCTGCAGAATGAAACCTTGAAAATGGCGGTAGCGTCCTCTCTTCTTCAATATGGTTGCCTTTTAAAAAATGAGTGCATTGTAGCTACTTTCTTTGACACATATACCTTCCTTTGTTCCATGTTATTAAGATTAAGATGAAACGAAAATATAAATTGTCCCCCACACTTCTGACATGTCTGTATTAAGATTAATCAGTGCCAATGACAGGAGATAAATTATTGCTTTATTTGTGCTGTACATAGGGCAAACAAATGTGCCATTATCTTCTGTTCAAGTCCATCAGATATATATTTCTCTCTATTTTATATTAGGCCTATGCAATTTCAGTTTGTGCTCTTTCACTTTCCATTCACTCTCTGCTTAATAATTCTTCATCCAATCAAAAGTGTTATCTTATATACGTTGACATTATATTGTTTTCTGAAATAAAGTTGACTGCTGTTTACTGGGAGCCCTGAAGGTTTTAATGGAATCCAAGATAATCAGAAGTGCATAGCCAGAGAGTTCTGCAGAAAAATATTTTCCTTTACTTGTGCACTTCACCATTATTAGTGATGACTGATGAATTAATTATGAATTATGTAATTCAAAAATGATGTGGAAAAACTAAAGCTACTTTACTCTAAATGATGTGCAACATTCTTTTTAAATTTAGACCTAACAGGTCATATTTTAGTTTTTAGGATTTTCATCAGAAATATTTTGTTGTTGACATATGAAATACTGTAATATTGTGGTAAATATTTTAATTATACCCAATTAATCTCCAAAAATAACAATTTTCAAAAAAAGTCAATCAAAATCCAAGGAGAAACTCAGCAGGTCACGTAGCATCAATGGATGCTGTTTGGCTGCTGAGTTTCTCCAGCATTTTGGTCTACTTTAGACACCAGCATCTACAGATTTTCTTGTTTTCCTTCAATCAGAATCCAAGGCAATTTTATCATGTAAAAATGATTTCACAACTCCTTCAAGAAGCTCACAGATTTGACTGTACACTTAAAGCAGATGTAAGAAGGACGAAAATACTCAGTAGAAATTAATCCACATTTAATTAGAATCAGAATTGATGGTGATGAGCATGTCATGAAATTTATTGTTTTGTGGAGGTATCACAGAACAAATATTGCTGTAAAATTTACATGCAAAAATAAATAAATTAGTGCAAAAATAAGAGAAAGTGAGGTAAGGTCTGTGCTTCATTGTCCATTCAGAAATCTGATGGCAGGGGGGAAAGAAGCTGTCCTACTACTGCTGGGTGTGCATCTTCAGGCACCTGTACCTCCTTCCCAATGGTAGCAGAAGAGGGCGTGACTTAGGTGGTGAGGGTCCTTGAGGATAGAGGCTGCTTTCTTGAGTCACTGCCTCTTGTAGATGTCCTTGACGGAGTGGAGACTGATGCTGGAGATGGTGCTGGCCAAGATCACAACTCTGCAGCCTCTTCCTGTCCAGTGCATTGGATCCTCCATAACAGACTGGATGCAATGAGTCAGAATGCTTTCCATGGTATACCTTTGGATATTTTTTAAAGTCTTTGTGGATGCATTGACATGGAGCCCCCAGGACAGATCCTCAGAGATGTTGACGCCAGGAACTTGAAGTACTTAACCCATTCTACTGCTGACACCGTGATGAGGACTGGTTCATTTTCTCCTGATTTCCCTTTCCTGAAGTCCAAAATCAGCTCCTTATTTTTGCTACTGTTGAGTGCAAGGTTGTTGTTGTGGCACCATTCAAATAACTGATCTATCTCCCTCCTGTATATTTACTTCCTCATTGCCATCACTGATTCTGCGAACAACTGAGGTGTCATCAGCAAATTTGTAGATGGCATTTGAATTGTGCCTACCCACACAGTCAAGGGTGTACAGCAAGTAGATCAGTGGGCTAAGCAAATATCCTTGGGGTGCACCTACGTTAGTCATCAATGAGAAGGAGATATTGTTTCCGATTTGTACTGACTGTAGTCTTCCGATGAGGAAGTCAAGGATCCAGTTGCAGAGGTCTAGATTTTGGAGTTTATTGACCAGCACTGAGGGTATGATGGTGTTGAAACCTGAGCTGTACTCAATGAAGAGTAGCCTGATGTATGTGTTGGTGTAGTCTAGGTGATCCAGAGCGGATTGGAGAATGAGTGATATTGCATCTGCTATGGAGCAATTGTGATGGAAGGCGAATTGCAGCAGGTCCAGATCTTTACTTAGGTGTGAGTTAATTCTGGCCATTACAAATCTCTCAAAGCATTTCACCATAGTTGATGTGACTGCTGCTGGGTGATTGGGTGATAGTCATTAAGGCAGTTCACCCTGTTTATTCTTGGGCACTGGAATGATTGATGTCCTTTTAAAGCAGGTGGGAGATTGAAAATGTTCATGAAACTATTGGTACGATGAAGACATCACGAAAAACAAAATTGAGATAATTAGTTTTGTTGTTTTTGCACATATCCATAGCATATTAATTATCCATAAGCATCTTCTTGGATATTTAGTGCATCAAGCTTCCATTATTTTGAAAATAGTTCGTTCTACCCTTGTTGGTTCCAAAGTTGATTATGTCACATTTGCTGACAATAAAATTCACGTCATGTTTTTAAAGTATTTATTTGTTTTTTTTAAATATATCACTATTTAATGTTTTCACATGGTATAAAATAACTGCATTGGTAAACTTGGAATTAAGGCCTCTTATCGTAGACACAAACTTGTATATAATTGGATGAATAGTTACCGCCTACCTATTTGAGTACTTAGCTTATTGACTGTTTTCTGTTGCTTGCAAGCTGCATCTTGACGGCTGAGCTTTAGGTGACACTGGTTCTTAAGTGCAACTGTCGGCGATTGAACAGCTTTTCATTTATTCTGAAGAGTAGCTCTGCTCGCAGAACAGGTTTGTTGGTTGTAGGAAGCAAAATCAGAGCAAAAAAAAGCTGAGAAATGTGTTGAAGCAATGGAGCTGTCTTGTTTGACACAAATTTTCACTCAGAATATTAAGGAATTACATGAAAGTTTCTGCAAATGGATTAACTCTTTGGATTCAAATATTATTTATATATCTGTATGTTCAATGCATAATAAATAATAATAAATAATAATAAATGTTATTATTTCCAGTTAAGATAACAAGTAAAATGTGTCATTTTGTATCATTTTCACACCTAAAATTTCCTTTGGCTTCTCCTAATCTCTGCTGTATTTTTTTTTGCTGGAATACCATTAAGGAAATTCTAGATACAAATCTCCAATTTCTCTACTATTCTTGTCTTTCATTAATATTGTTTCTTTTCATAATGACATATCTGGTGTTTAAAAAGGTTCACAAATGCTGCTATTTTGAACTCTAACCTAAAGGCTTTTTACAGATATTCTTATTAAATATTTTCTGTTTTTCCTTCCCCATGGCATTGTATTAAAATCAATGCACATTCCTATTTTAATATTGCCAAAGAATTGGAATTTGAAATCCTTTATCTCAATCCCTTCTTGCAGAATATTGGGATTAATTAATCATTATTTTTTTTATATCCTTTATATTCTTGAGTCAATATTTGTGCTATCAATTAATATGGAAAAGTAAAATATTGTGGATCTTTAAATTAAGTTTCAGGTCAATTACACTAATTGTTACATCTTGTATTCATATGTGTGAGTTCTTAGACAACACATAGATGAAAGAAGTATTTTACTTTAAAATTGTTTTCAACAGCACCATGAGGCTGCAAGTCTCCATTACAGTTCTGCATACTGTGTGTCTTGCTCTGTGTCAGCTCCTGGTGGCAGCCAAGTATAATCAAATGGGAAGGCATTGCTAGTTGCATTGCAACCATGATGACTATCATTACATCTCCCTTTCTTAAAACAAAAGTACCTTACTTTTAACTAACATGTTTTCTTTGTATAACTGCAATTTTAAATTTAACACCAGGAGCTTACATTTTCATTATTATCAATATTGTTAACATTTTTTAAACTTGTTTTGTGTGTTTATATTTACATACACTAAAAATTGAAGAGTGAATAAGATAGCACTAGTTCATTCTATAACAGGAGTCTTTAAATTTGCTCAATGATCCCCTGATTGATTGTCCTTGAATCTGAGTTGTTGCCTCAGATAATGTCTTCTCAGATATGCATTCAGGTCGCTCAACAGTATCCGTCTTTTCATCTACTGTGGCTGGTCTGATTTGAAGATCTCGATTATTTCTTTGCAGAACAGCACCTTCATCTATCTGAATGGTGTATGATCTTAGTTGGATTTCACTAAGGACAGTTTCCTTCTGAGTCCATAAGTTTGTTTTGTCTTTTCGCCTTACTTGGTCACCAGTGTAGAATTTTGGGAGGTTTTTTGTTCCTCTGTCAAAGTAATACTTATGCTTTTCTTTTTGTTGTTCTTTGAGCCTTCTCACTTTCTCCCCCATTTTGTTTTTAGGAGATTCTCCAGAATGGGTAGGTTTGACCTTAGCCTACGTCCCAAAAGGAGACGTGCCAGTGACATACCACACTCGAGCGGTGTTGTGCGGTATACTAACATGCTCTGGTAGAGGTCTGTTCCACTGTCTTTTGCTTTGTTCATCATTCTTTTCAGTGTCTGTACTGATTTTTCCTCTAGACCATTGGACTGTGAAAAACGAGGACTTGACATGGTGTGTACAAAGTCCCATTTTTTGGCAATCTGTCAAAACTTTAAATTGCAAAATGGGTCATTGTCTGTGAAGACTTTGCTTGCCACACCATAACTGGAGAATATGGTTTTCATACCTATTATTACAGCATCTGCAGTGGTGGTGTTCAGTCTACACACCTCTGGATAAAGGAAGTAATTATCTGTGACTACAAGATAGACCTTCCCTTGACATTTGAATAGGTCAGTACCTACTTTGTGTGGTACTGGGTGTGACTTTAGTGGTTCTGCACGATTGCTTGCTTGATATTTACATCATATTGTACTGTTTGACACTTCATTTGTTATATAATTGTTGATTCTTGGTCAGTACATCACCTTTAGTGCTCTTCTCTTACACCTTTTAATTTCAAGATGTCCTTCATGGATCCTCTTTAGCATCTCTTTTCTCAGACACTTTGTGATAAGTATTTTGCTTCCTTTATAGATGATGTCTTTGTGATAATACAGATTCTATCACCAATGTGTATATGTACAGATTGTAGTGTAGGATGACTGTGATTGGCTGAGAGTGTAGCCACACCTATTGGCAGATCTTAAAGGATTGCTCCTAGCCAGACCAGGTCATTCTGGACATGTCGGCCTACTTGTGATATGCTCCAGTCTTTTAGTTAATAAAAGCCTTGGTTTGGATCAACAAGTCTTTGGTTTTTTCGGCGTGCTCTACAATTTTATTAACTAAAAAGTTTTGAAGGGATGGAGCATATGCTACGGCTGAAACACCTCAACATCGACTCAGTCAGCTACAGCCTCGAGTGACTTTAAGCACTGGATGAAATGCTTCGAAACATATTTACAGCTCTCTGACACTGCCGTGATAGAGGAGAGCCATCAACTACTAATATTGATGATTATGGTGTCCCCGAGAGTCTACAAGAGTGTCCAGGATGTGACCAGTTACACCGCAGCCATGGTGCTGAAAGGGCTCTACGAGCGACCGGTGAACAGGGTCTATTCTCGGTACAAACTTGCTACAAGGCAGCAACAGCCTGGTGAGTCCTGTAGAGCTTATATTCAGGCACTAAGGGCAATGGGCAAGGACTGTGCCTGCACAGTCAGAACTGCTGCGGAGACCATAGACGATCTCATTTGGGATGCCTATGTGGCCGGGGTTCGATCAAATGAGGTGAGGCAGTGCCTGCTAGAGCACAGGGAAGAAAACCTAGAGGATGTAATCCAGATCACTGAGACGATGGAGACTGCGGTCTTCAGTATGGACATGTACTCTCGGGGCTGGACCCCACACTCTGATGTGAGTAGGATGCCCTCCATCTACCCTCCTACTGCCACTACGCTGCCTGATGCAACCCCAAAGTGTTATTTCTGCGGGAGGAACAAGCACAGCAGGTCCCAGTGTCCGGCGAGAAAAGCCAGGTGCCAGAAGTGCCTTAAAAATGGCCACTTTGCTGTAGCCTGTCACTTCAAAATGGCCACCGCCAAACACAGTGCCTCATGTGAAGTCCAATCACCACCCTCCATTTCAAACACTTCTGCAGAGCTCTCGTCCAGTGAGAGTGAGGGCTCCACCTTGCAGCAGTGCCTGATGTCACGGGGCAGACGCCGAGCATGTAAGGTACAACCCACCCTCGCCGCAATGATGTTCACTCTACCTCACAAACCAACATCCGACCAGGCCCAAGCCCCGACCTCAACGGCTGTTGCCGCTGCCGGCCAGGTACCCACCGCCACTGCCGACCAGGGACCCGCTGCCGCTGCAGACCGGGGAACCGCCGCCGCTGCCGACTGGGGACCCGCCACCACCGAGGCAGCTGTCCAGGTACCTGCAACTGTGACCAACACTACCGACCCGATACCCACCGATGCTGGACACACCGCTCCAACCGACACTACCAACCAGTACCCACTGACGCTGCCGACCAGGGACCCGACGCTGCTGACCAACAGCAAGCAGCGACCCCCAACACTTACAGTTGGCTGGCCGACATCCCCAGGAGGCTGCAGGCAGAAACACCAACTCCTCGATGCTGTTTCTTCAGGCCCAACTGTTTGTGTGACGTCATCACGTACATGTTGCATGACATCATCACGCAGAACTCCACTGTCCCCATTACAAGTCTCTGCATCAATAACCTTCAACCACTACTTCCCCCATCCCCTCACAAAAGCAATGGATCTGATTAAAATGCATGGGTCAACTGACAGTTTTATCCGCCCAGACCTGGCCCACTGTTGCGGACCGGCTATTCTCCCCACTGCACAGAGAATTTAATTGGCAACCAGCATGCACTCAACTGGGCTAAAGGGGTACTGCGTGGAGACTCTGAAAGTCGAGGGCATCACGTTCACAGACTTCAAACTATTAGTCCTTCCCCAATTGTGTGCCCTTGTATTGCTGGTGCTGGATTTTCAGTGCCAGTTTCAAACCATTTCCCTGCACTTTGGGGGGCCTCACGCTCCACTCTCTGTTTGTAACCACTCCACCCCAGAAGCCTCCTGCCAGCTGCAGCCCAAGCCACCCACCCCCGCATCCCAGGCCTCACCTGTAGTCTCTCCATACTCCGACTTACTCCGCCAGCGCTTTTTGCAAATCTCTCCCCTGGTTGGAAGCCTGTGGCCACCAAAAGCCGCCAATATAGTTATGAACACAGGAAATTTATCACAAGCGAGGTGCGCAAACTGCTGGACAAGGGCATTATCGAACCTAGCTCGAGTCCCTGGAAGGCCCAGGTGGGGGTTGTTATAAACAGGAAGAAGCCGCGGATGGTGGTTGGCTACAGCCAGACAATCAACCGCTTCATGCTTCTGGATGCGTACCCCCTTCCACGGATCACAGATGTGGTGAATCAGATCATCCAATACCGTGTATTTTCCACTATTGACATACATTTGGCCTATCATCAGCTTCCGATCTGCTGAGAAGACTGACCTTTCATGGCCTTCGAAGCAAATGGGCGGCTGTATCAATTCCTCAGGGTACCCTTTGGGGTCACAAATGGCGTCGTGGTCTTCCAACGGGAAATGGACTGGATGGTGGACCAGAACGGGCTGACTGCTACTTTCCCATATCTGGACAATGTCACCATCTGCGACCATGACACGGAGGATCATGATGCCAACCTTGAGAAATTTTTTCAGACGGCAATTTGGCTGAACTTGACCTACAATTTTGACAAGTGTGTCTTCCGGACCAGTCGGCTTGCAATTCTAGGTTGTGTGGTGGAGAACAGGGTGGTCATGCTGGACCCTGACCCCATGCGTCCCCATGTGGCCTTTGACCGCATCAAATCGGACATCGCTGCTGCAACGCTGCACGCCATCGACGAGTCCATTCTGTTCCAAGTCGAGAGCGATGTATCTGACTTTGCACTGGCAGCCACTTTGAACCAGGCTGGTCGGCCGGTAGCCTTCTTCTCCAGAACCCTCCAGGGTCCTGAGAGCCAACACTCCTCTGTCGAGAAGGAGGCCCAGGCCATAGTCGAAGTAATACCTCGTTGGAGACACTACCTCACTGGCAGGCGCTTTACACTGCTGACCAACCAAAACATGGTCTCGTTCATGTTTAGCAATGCCCAGCGAGGTAAGATCAAGAATGACAAAATCACGAGGTGGAGAATCGAGCTCTCCACCTTTAATTATGACATACTGTATCGGCCTGGTAAACTCAATGACCCACCAGATGCGACTTGCAATGGGACTTGCGCCAATGTACAACTGGACAGGCTGCAGAGACTCCACAAGGAGCTCTGTCATCCAGGGTCACTAGTTTACCGCACTTTGTCAAAGCTCATAACCTGCCCTACACGGTCAAGGAGATTCACTACATGACCCGAGCCTGCCCAGTGTACGCTGAGTGCAAGCCCCACTTCTTCCATCTGGAGAACACCCACGTCATCAAAGCCACCTGCCCCTTTGAGCATCTCAGCGTAGACTTCAAGAGGCCCCTACCGTCGACCAACCGCAGCACCTACATCCTTATGGCCATCGACAAGTACTCCTGCTTCCCGTTCACTGTGCCCTGCTCGAACATAACTGCCTCCTCAGTCATAGAGGCCAGCATCTTTGCTATCTTCGGGTACCCCATTTACATCCACAGTGACAGGGGGTCCTGGTTTATGAGCGCAGAGTTATAACAGTACCTTCTGGAGCATGGTATTGCTTCAAACAGAACCACCAGCTATAACCCACGTGGTAATGGGCAAGTCAAAAGAGTGAATGCCACCATCTGGAAAGCGGTTACACTTGCCCTCCGGTCCAAAGGTTTCCCCACCTCTCGCTGGCAGGATGTGCTCACCAGTGCCCTATACTCCATCCGCTCCCTTCTATGCACCATGACCAATGCCACCCCACATGAAAGGATGTTCTCTTTCCTGAGAAATTCCGAATTGGGAACGATCATACCGGCATGGCTCATGGTTCTCGGTCCAGTCCTCTTAAGACTCCACATCTGGTACTCAAAGAATGACCCCTTGGTTGACCGAGTGACTCTGCTCCATGTGAACCCGCATTATGCCTATGTTGAGTACCCGGACAGGCGGGATGACACAGTGTCTGTAAGGGACTTAGCCCAAGCCGGATCAGGTGCAGCAGTGCCTTTAACCCAACCTCCCCCATTCCTTCTCCCCCAGGTCATGTGTTTGAACAGAGGGACCAGCACCACCCCACCAGCTCAGGCCAGACTGTCAACAACGGCATTGGGGAATTGAGTGAAGCAGTTGCCACCCCCTATGGGCCTGCTGGCGACACGACTCCGGCGACCCCAATCCCAGCACCATGGTGGTCATGTACCTGTACCTGTCCGGTACAGTCCCTAACCTCCATTCACCCCGGGGTCAGTTCTCAAAGAAGGGGTGAATGTGATGGTACAGATTCTATCACCCATGTGTATATGTACAGATTGTAGTGTAGGATGACTGTGATTGGCTGAGAGTGTAGCCACACCTACTGGCAGGTCTTAAAGGATTGCTCCTAGCCAGACCAGGTCATTCTGGACTGGTCAACCTACTTGTGATATGCTCCAGTCTTTTAGTTAATAAAAGCCTTGGTTTGGATCAACAAGTCTTTGGTTCTTCCGTCGCGCTCTAGTCTTCAACCAGTGATTGTTCCACCCTGCAGTTCCAGTACTCTGAAACATCAAGTGAGCAGTCCTGCTTCATGTTGGACCATCCATTCAAGATGATTTTCTCAGTTGTCTCAGTGTTTCATCTTTGCTTGTCTCTGACTTTATGAACTCCATTTTTGTATCTGATATGGGTAGTGCATTTATGATCATGTCCACGGAGGCATTCATGTCTTCATCCATTTTGGTGTTTGTGGGGTCTCTCATGTCAACAGCTCTAGATAATGTGTCTGGTGTGTACATTAGCTTACCCGGAGTGTACACTATATTCAGTGTATAGTGTTGCAGCCTAATCATTATTCTTTGTATTCTAAGTGGTCATTTATTTAATGGCTTTTGGAACAATGCAGTCAAGGTTTTATGGTCAATCTCTTGCTTGTCCTGACACAAACTGATAAAATCTTACACAGGCGTATGTGATGCTGAGCAGCTCCATTTCAATTTGAATGTATCACGTCTCCACTTCTGTCATTGAGGGAGATGCATGCGCATTGGGTTGCCAGTCATCATATTTTTGCAGAAGAACTGCACCTTGCCCAGTATGTGATGCATCTGATGATATCTTGATGGGCCTCGCTGGGTCGTAAAACCTCAGAACTGGTTCCTCAGTGACCAGTTTATTTAGTTTGCTCCATTCCAGTCCTATTCAATTTTCTTTTCTGATAGTCATCTCATTGGAGCCATCTTTTCTGAGAAGTTGGATATGAATTTCCCCACAAAATTGAGCATTCCATTAAACTCTGTATGTTCTTTTTGCATTGTGACCTTGGCATGTTCCCATGTTTCTGGGATCTGGTCTGATGCCCTCATTGCCAATAATATCTCCTACAAATGTTAGTTCTGTCACCACAAGCTGGCATTTCTCTCTATTCAGCTTCAGGTTTGCTTTCCTTGTTGCTTCCAGCACTTTCCTTAGTTTCTCATCATGCTCCATTCTCGTGGTTTCCCATACTATGGTGCTATCAACTCCGTCCAGATGCTCATAGACCATATGGATAGTTTTGTGATACACTTCAGGAGCTGAGGCAATTCTGAATGGTGACCTGAGAAATCTGTATCTGCCAAATGGACTATTGAACATGCACAGTCTTGAACTTGCTTCATCCAATTTTAACTGTCAAAATCCTGGTGATTTTGAAAACTTGCTGAAAAACTTTGCATTTGCAAACCGTGCCATGATTTCTTCACTTGATTGAAGCTTGAAGTGGTCTCTCTTTATTGCTCGGTTTAGATCTCTTGGATCAAGGCAAATTCTAAGATTTCCATTCTTTTTGTCCACAACAACAAGTGAACTCACCCACTCCGTTGGCTCTTCTGAATCACATTCAGGCTTTCCATCTTGTCCAACTCTGCCTTTATTTGCTTTTGAAGCGTTAATTGAACTTTTCTGCATGGATATATTATCGATGGCACACGTTTATCCACTCTGATCGTGTGTTCTCCTGGAAGGCAGCCTAAACCCTGAAACAGGTCATTGTTCTCTTTCATGAGTTCATCATAGACTGTCTCTCCTTCGCTTTCCACCACGAGGACTCTTTTTACCAGGTTCTGTTTCTCACAGGCTGTTAAACCTAATATAGCCTGTACATCCTTTGGTATCACAATGAATGCTAGCTTGTGCTCTTTGTCCTTGTGTTTCACTTTGACCATGCATTCCCCTTGGTACTTGAATATCCTGTCACCTTCACTTTTGTTCCATACATCTTTGCTTTGGGGCTAATCTTGTTAAATCAGCATCTGATGTAATATTAATTTGTGCTCCAGTATCTAGTTTAACTGAAATGTATATATCATTCACTTTTAATCTCAACATCCAGTCTCTGTTACTTTTCTTGTTTTCATTCACAACATCTACATAGAATTCCTCTATCTCCCTTTATCTACTGCATGAACCCTGCTTTGTTGCACTTGGTTCCTATAGCAGACAAAATGGTCACCTTTGTTGCACATATTGCATGTTTTACCATATGCTGGACACTTTTGGTAGGTGTTGTGTACCACATTGATGACATAGCTTTTGATTGTCCTTTTCATGTTTGTTCACTGGCCACGCCTCTCTTTTCAATTTGGTGTGCTTCTTGTTAAACAGTTTATGTCCGTTCTTGCTCACTGCATCCACGTTGCAGCTAGTTTTACAATTTCTGTAAGTGCTATGGCTTTTTCTAGGTCTAGATTTTGCTACCACACACAAGTCTGTCTTTTTATCAGCGAGTCAATCAGTCCACCAAATTCACACGTTTTGCTTCTGTTTCTCAATTCAGTCACATACTGATCAATCATTTCCTCCATTTTCTGTACATGTGAAAAATTGTGCCTCTCAAATGTCACGTTATGTTTAGCTATGCAGTATCCCTCGAATTGTTCCATTTTTTTTCCAGTTTCATTTTGTCTCTTTAAGCAGCAAATGTGAAATTATTATACACCTCCAGGGCTGCTTCATGTAAGAAAACTGATGCTTTCACTTTATCACTTTTCTCATCAGCTTCGACTGCCACTAAATACAATCCAAAATGCTGTTTAAATCTGTTACATTTTTCAGCCACAATACCTGTCAGTTGAAGTTTTGCTGGTGGGTGTAATCTTTCCATTTTTCAGTGTTTGCTTCTCTTCACTGATCAGTTGCTGACTTTAGATCTTCCTTTTAAAGTATTTCCTTCATCCCACTTCTGCCTCCATGTTTCATCTTGCATTTGTATGTGTGAGTTCTTAGACAACACATAGATGAAGGAAAAGGTTAATGACTTTAAAGTTGTTGTAAACAGCACCATGAGGTGTGCCATGAGGCTGCAAGCCTCCATTATAGAGCTGCAAACTGTGTGTCTTGCTTGATGTCAGCCAAGTATAATCAATGATAAGGCATTGCTAGTTACATTGCAACCATGATCACTATCATTACTCTAATTGCCTTGATATTATAAGATAAAAGATTGTTAACTGTCCCTCCCTCCATAAATATTGCTTGACCTATTGAATATTTTCAATATTTTCTGTTTTCTTTCTTGTATTTCTGTCCTTCACTTCAAAAATACATTCAATCATGTATTCAATCTAACATTCCTAATTAATACAAGCTGAGGCTTTGGCTCAAGAGGCTCAGGAGCATTAATTGTATTACATTCAGTGGCAAAAGTAGATTAAATGCTTTATTAATTTTCTGACAGGGCTGTAAATGCTCACTTCCTGCACACTATAATGGCATGCATGAACAGATCACCTCTGAGGTAACAGCAAGAGGATCATGAAAACTAATAAATAAAACACAGGGACAAAGGCAGAGCAAATATGGAAACATTGCAAAAATGGTGGTAAGCACATTCAAAGGTTTCGACAACTCTTCTGACTTTTTACTTCTTAAGTTCAGAAAATTTTGGCGAGAGGCGAAGGACCGGCAAGGAGGAGGAGGAGTGAGTGACAGGACTAGTGAGTGAAAGGGTGCACTTACCAGTCTTGAGCCTAGTTCAGGCAAGAGGCGAAGGACCAATGAGGAGGAGGAGGAGGAGGAATTGAGTGACAGGACTAGTAAGTGAAAGGGTGTGCTTACCGGTCTCGGGCCTAGTTCAGGCGAGAGGCGAAGGACCAGCGAGGAGGAGGAGTAAGCGACAGGGCAACAGGATTAATTGGCCAATAAAAGGAGAGGAAGGTCAAAGGGTGGCCTAGTGAGTGAGTGGCACAGAGAAGTAGGCTGAGGCTTTGGCTCAAGAGGCTTTGGTGTAGAGAAGTTGAATCACAGGTAAAAGGGGCAAGTTCTTTCTTGTTTTTTATTGAATATAATCACTGGGATTTCTTGAGGCTTGGCAGGTGAGCTCTGACCCATGTCATGTTCCTCCTGTGTCATGTGGACACAGGAGGAAGACTCTCTATCATCCTGAGGACTACGTGTGCAGGAAGTATGTCCACCCTCAGTTCCTGATGAACTGCATGACAGCACTGGAGCTGCGTATAGACTCACTTTGGAGCATCCGGATGCGGAGAATGTAGTGGATAACACATTTATTGAGTTGGTTACACCACAGAGAAAGATAGGGAATGGCAAGAGCAGTAACAGGAAGGTAGTACAGGAGTCTCCTGTGGTCATCACCCTCCAAAACAGATATACTGCTTTAGATATAGTTGGGGGGAGATGGCCCATCAGCAGTAGCCAGGATCATGGCTCTGTGAGTGGCTCTGCTGTGCAAGAGGGAAGGACAAAAAGTGGTAGAGCAATAGTTATAGAGGATTCTATAGTAAGGAGAGCAGACAAGAGCTTCTGTGGCCACAAATGGGACTCCTGGATGGTTGGGTTGTCTCCTGGGTACAAGGGTTAGGGATGTATCAGAGAGGGAGCAGGGTATTCTGAAAGGGAGGGTGAACAGCCAGCTGTCACGGTCCATATTGATACCAACGATATAGGAAGAAAGATGGATTAACTAAGAGGTCTGAAAGCAGACAAATCCCCTGGTCCCAGGGTACTGAAGGAAATGGAGTTATACAGGTAGTCGACATGTTGGTAGACATATACCAAAATTCTCTGAATTATGGGCAAGTCCTGACAGATTGGAAGACAGCAAATATCACATTACTAATTAAAAAGGGATGTAGGCAGAAGATAGGTAACTATAGGCCAGTTAATTTAGACTTTGTAGTCAGGAAAATGTTTGAAGCTGTCATTAAAGATGAAAGAGTGAGACATTTAGAATGAAGGGGTTCCATCAGGCAGGCTCAGCATAGATTCAGAAAGAGCAAGTTTTGTTTGACAAACTTTCTGGAGTTCTTTGAGGATAAATTGGGTGCGGTAGATAGAGGGGCACAGGTTGATGTTGTATATTTGGATTTCCAGAAGGCATTTGATAAGGTGCCACACAAGAGACATCAATAAGATACAGATGAATGCAGTCGGAAGAAGTATACTGGCATGGGGATTGAGGATTGGTTAACTGACAGAAGGCAGAGAGTCAAGATAAATAGGTCTTTTTCTGATTGGCAGACAGTGGTAAGTGGGGTTCCGTAGGGGTCTGTGCTGGGCCAACAGCTGTTCACCATTTGATGATTTGGAAGAGGGGACAGATTGTACTGTCGCCAAGTTTGCAGATGATACTAAATTGAGTGGAAAAGCATATTGTGCAGAAGATGTGGAGAGGCTCCAGAAGGATATAGTTAAGTTAGGTGAATGGGGAAAGGTGTGGCAGATGGAGTACAGTGTTAGTAAATGCGAGGTCATCCATTTTGGTAGGAAAAATAGAAGAGCAGATTATTATTTGAATGGAGAAAATCTGCAGCATTCCTGTAGTGCAGAAGTCAGTGCTTGTGCATGAATTGCAAAAAGTTGGGTTGTAAGTACAACAATTTATTAAGAATGCAAATAGAATGTAGGTCTTCATCGCTAGAGGAATTGAATTCAAGAGTAGGGAGGTCATGCTGCAACTGTACAAGGTACTGCTGAGGCCACACCAAGAGTACTGTGCTCTCCGTACTTGAGGAAGCATATACTGGCCTTGGGGGCAATCCAAAGGAGGCTCAGGTTGATCCCGAGATGAGGGGGCTGACCCATGAGGAGAGACTAAATCGTCTGGGATTATACTCACAAATTCAGAAGAATGAGAGGAGATCTTATAGAAACAAATAAAATTATGAAAGGGATAGATAAAAGGCAGGAAAATTGTTTTCACTGGTGGGTGAGACCAGAACTAGGGGTCACAGCCTCAAGATTCAGGGGAGTAGATTTAAGACAGAGATAGGGAAAAACTGTTTTTCCCAGAGAGCAGTGAATCTGTGGAATTCTCTGCCCAGGGAAGCAGTTGAGACTACTTCATTAAACATATTTAAGGTTTAGTTAGATAGATTTTTACATAAAATAGGAATGAAGAGATATGGGAAAGGGCAGGTAGTGAATTGAGTCAATGGTCAGATCAGCCATGATCTTATTAAATGCCAGAGCAGGCTTGATGTGCCAGATGGCCGACTCTTGCTCCTATTTTTCATGTTCATATGGTAGACTAAAACGTTATCTCTGGGAAGTGAACAATCTAAGTACTTCTTCAGTCCCTATCTGGTGTGTTTTTAGAGCATTCCACTGGTCACCATGCCACACCAACACAATGATGCCTAGATACTGGAATGTATTGTGCACATTTTCCCATCCATAAATTATACAAAAACAGTCCTGATTTCCAGTAAAAAATGTAATAGGGCATAGTTGATGTTTCCCAGTTATTTTGCACACATGATGATATCATCAATGCATCTGATGCTTAGAAATTGTATCCCTAATGTGCAACCTACAAACTTTATTGAAGCAGCGGTAAATCTTCGAGTAGACACAAATGAGAGGGTTCCAACTGGGACATCAATATGCATGATTATTGGTGATAATGAGATTATTGCAGGCTTTCAAAATAATAGCATGGAATGGAAATGCTGTAATGACTGCCCAGAAATGGCCCATGCCTTGTAATGGCATTCATTGTATGAGATTCATTTGGTGAGGAGGATTCTGATCAGGATGGCCGGGATAGTGGCTGCATGCACTGAAGGTGTAGTGCCCCTGAATTTTCCATCATCTTCTTGTTGCTGTGCCATGGTTGCTATGGAGAGAATTATATAAGACTCTGACTCACCTTGCATCCTTCCTTAAAGCAGACACAGCAGCTGCAATATCTGCAAGCTGCTTTCATCAGAAAGCAAGAAGGTTGTATTTTAATGAAGTCATCCCAAAGATTTCTTAAAGGTAAACTCCTTGTGATATTTTTGGGGTACTTTGATGGCATTATGCTAAATTAGCATCACTTTAGCTCACCAAATAAGGGTAAATTCTAGTTTCAAAATTGTAAAGTCCCTTGTTTCTGGAGCAACACTTAATCACATTCATTAAGATCACATTCATTGATAGATTTTAAAAGTTCAAATTGTGAGAGCTCATAAAACAGTCATGTTAAGAATACAATAAATACATTTATACAATTAGTTTTAAATTGCTTTTCTCCATGGCATTAATTTTGGATTTGGATTATAACAATGATAAATTTGGATAATTTGTTAAGGTGACAACAGGACAGATGGAATTTTAGTGACTGATTTCTGCTTCAATAACGTGACAATCAGTGAGGCAGAAATAGAATTGAGATTTGTTCATATAACTTAAGCAGGATGGAATCGCAGATCTACATAGCTGCAATAATGGAGAAGTGGGCTTTAGATTTGATCAGGAAAATAATTTGTTTTTAAGTTATTCACTTTCTGGGATCTAGATATAACAGGTGTGTTTAATACATTGCTGGTAATAGCTTTCAGGAAGCTGGGATCTTACTTCCTAAACTGCTTTAATCCTTCAGGTTGGGGTGCCCATCATGGGGGAGGGAGATTTAGAAGTTGAACCCAATTATGATAAAGAATTCTTAATAGGTCCAGTACAGGATTTCAGATTTATTATCAGAGTATATACATGACCTCACCTACAACCCTACATTTATTTTTGCTGCAGGCAAGGCAGAATCATCTCTTATTGGTAGTGCAAAAAAAACTGTGCACATTGTAAACAAATAAAGAAATGTAAATAAATGGTGCAAACAGAGAGGAGAAAATAAACAATAAAGTGCAAAAGTAAGAGTCCTTAACTGAGTTCCTGATTGAGTTTATTGTCAAAGAGTCAAATGGTCAAGGGGTAGAAGCTGTTCCCGGTGGAACAAATCTTGTGGCACCTACACCTCTTTCCTGATGGTAGCTGTGAGAACAGAGCTGTCCTGGGTGATGTGGATCCATGATGATTGCTGCTGCTCTCTGATGGCAGCATTCCCTGTAGATGTTCTTGATGGGGAGGGTTTTGTCTCTGATGTCCTGAGCTGCGTCCACCACCTTTTGTAGGGCTTTATGCTCAGGGATATTAGTATCTCTATACTAGACCATGATGCAGCCAGTCAGCACACTTTCCAGCACTGATGTACTTTCTTCATGATGCCATTGGTGTGTTGGGTCCAGGAAAGATCCTCCAAGATGGTGACTCCCATGCCCACTCTCTCCACCTCTGATCCCCTAACACCTCTGGTTTTCCCTTCCTGAAGTCAACAATCAGCTCCTTGGTTTTGGTGACATTGAGTGTGAAATTGTTGGTGAACCATTCAGCCAACTTTTCAATCTCCCTCCTGTATGTTGACTAATCACCCCTTTTTTATACAACATACTATGTGACTTACACCAGAGCCTATCAATAAGGTTATCCTCAGGTAACACCTCCCTGCTCCTTTCTGGGGATAGAGGCTGGAGGTTTGACGACATTGTCAGAGTGGCTGAACCAAGTATCTACTGTGCATTTTGCAGATGGTGCATACTGGACCCAGTGCACTGCTGGAGGTGAAAACAATAAATGTTCAGGTTGGTGGATGCTTTATCCTGGATAATGCAGAAGATCTTGTCAGTTATTAGAACTGCACAGTTCCAGGCATATTCCATCATATTCTTGACTTTTGCCTTGTAGACAGTACAGGTTGTTATGATGCTCCATAAGTAATATAACTGATGAAAATGGTCCCAGGGTATAGATGAGTGAGAATAATACATTTGAATATCAAGGATACCTGATTAGATTCCCTTTATTAGAAATTTAACTGTCTGGGTCTTTTATGATTCAAGTGTAATTTATTTACATATTATCAATCCATTGCCTAATATTGTCTAACCTTGCTATTTTCAGTTAGAGACAACTTCATTTTCTGAGAACTTGTAAAAGGAATTGAACATTGTGTAATCTTCAATGAATATCCCTTCTGAATATATGTTAGAAGCAGCTGAATATTGTTGGGCTTAAGATGCTGCTCTGAGGAACTCCTGCAGCAATGTTGTGGAGATAGGATAACCATAGGACATATAGAATAGAACATTAGAACATAGTACAGGTACTTTGACCCACGATGTGCTGACATACATAAACTAACTCAACTATCTAAACCTTCCCTACCTCACACCCATAATCCTCTATTTTTCTTGCATCTATGTGCCCATCCAAGAGTGTTCTTGTAGTACCAGCCTCCACCACCACCCCTAGCAATGCATACATGGCATCCACTACTCTCTGCTTAAAAAAAACTAACCCCTGACATCATCCTTAAACGTTAGTTTCCTCATTTTATTCAGATATCCTTTAGTGTTTGCCACTATCGCCCTAGGTAAAAGATGCAGGCTATCCACCCTATTTATGCCTCTCATAATCTTATAGACCTCTATTAAGTCAATTCTTATCCTTCTTCACTCCAACCAGAAAAGCCCTAGCTCTGTTAACCTTGCCTCATAAGACACATTCTCTAATCCAGACAAAATCTTGGTAATCTCCTTTCCACCGATTCCAATGGCTCCACATCCTTCCTGTAATGAGGCAACCAGAACTGGAATACAATATTCCAAAGTAGTCTGACCAGAGTTTTGTAGAGCTGTCCGACATCTTTCTGCTGCCCGCTGCATCCTGACTATATGATGTTGTAACCTATGGCAACCTTCTACTCTATCCACAACTCCTCCAACCTTCATGTCATCTGCACATTTACTATCCCATCCTTCTACTGCTGGTACCATGTGATATTTATTTTATTGTGATAAAGAAACTTGGGTTCTTTTGTATTATTTATATTTTACCTCATGAGACACTTCCATTTTGTGCATCTAACCTGAAGTGGGACATTCTGTCTGACACCCTCCAGTGGAGGTTTACCAACTCCCAATTACCACACCTGCCACTGCCATCTGCCCAACAACGTGGAAAATAGCCCAGTTAGTTTTTGTTCACAAAAGAAGGCCATATCTATTCAGTTTAAACACCAATAAATCAGCCCAATCTCAGGGACTAGTAATGTGATGGAAATTATAATCGATGTTGCTATCATTTGGTTCAAAGGAGCCAAATTAGATTCTGTCAGAATGTAATGACTCTCGGCATTGTCAGAACCATATAATGCATATAGACCAAAGTGTAGAATTCCACAGAAAAGGTGAGGGAGATTTGACCATTTGTGGGATTAAGAAGCCCTGGTAAAATTGAATTCAATAGGCAAAAGGGGTAAAGACTCTAAAGGTGGAATAATACAAAGAAAGATGATTGTGGTTGTTTGAGGTGGTTGATTAGCAGGCTGGTTTAAATAGGTGAGTGAAATACTCAACAGTATTTTCCAGTATATGGGATTTGGAGCGAGAGAGTGCGAGAGCAGGCTGAGTGGTATAAGTAGGTGAGTGGTATAAGCAGAATAGACATTGTGGGTGTGGCCATTATGGAGTGGGCATTGAGACTTTGGCTAAAGAGGCTTAGGAACATAGGAACATAGGAAGTAGGAACAGGAGTAGGCCAAAAATGGTCCATCGAGCCTGCTCCGCCATTCAATATGATCATGGCTGATCTAATTTATGACCTAACTCCACCTACCTGCCTTCTCCCCATATCCCCTAATTCCTCTACAGATTTCTACAGATGTGTGGCTTTGGTAAGAAAAAGCTAAGGCAGAGACAAGGGTAAGACTCTGATGAGAGTTTATTATTAATTATTCTTCGACCTTGCATTAGTACCAAGATGGTAAAGGGGTTAGTGGAATGTCTGTCGTGTGAGATCTAGGAATTCTGGGAGGCTTGCCAGGATAACGCTGCATTGACCAGGTCTCTGACACTGTGCCTGGTCCTGTGGCTCAGAGGGAAGGAGGGAGAAAAGAAGTAGTGATAGGGGATTCAGTGGTTAGAGGGACAGACAGGAGATATCCAGATGGTTTGTTGCCTTCCAGGTACCAGAGTCAGAGATCTTGGATCAGGTCCATGGCATCCTGAAAAGGAAGGGTGAGCAGCCAGAAATCATGGCACATATTGGTATCAATAACATAGGTAGGAAATGAGATGAGGCCCTGAAGAGAGAACACAGGGAATTAGGAAGGAAGCTGAAAGACAGGACCTCAAGTGTACTAATAGTAATAACTATGGGGTCTTGAAAAAAAAACAAAGATAATGAATCTACAAGTTTTGAAAGTAATTGAGAAAAGGACCCCAAAGAGAATGAAAGTTAAGATCCATTACAGTAGTAGAACACCTAATGTTTTTCTAGAGGCAGACATGGCATCACATCCGACAACCATTGAGTATGAGTGGGAGGGGCAGCATCTTTCCATCTTAGCAAAATTGGCCTTCTAGCAATAAGGGAAGAAAAGGGCACCATGTGGAATTGTGAAAAAGTCAATATTAAATCCATTGGCCCACTCACTCCAAAAATAGTATTGAAAGGGCTAGGAGTCAAGTTCATTTTAAGAACTAATGATCAGGAGTGAAATACCCCTGCTAGAAATTAAAGAGAGGACATAGCCAAAACATATGATACAATGAATCTTCCTCAGTTATGCATTTGTCACATTTAGAGAAGATATTAGGATTAAATTGAGCTAACTGAACCTCAGAAAAGTTTGCTCGACAGAGTACTTTAATGAATGCCTATCACAAAGAGACAATCAGTGAACATGTTTCAAAATAGAATCCCGTATAGTTTTGACAAATGGTTGTTGAAAGTCTTGTTCGCATATTTTCTTAATACCATCCCAAGTATTTAAGATCCCTAGATTGTAAAAGTAATTCATAAAGGGCAGAAAGCAAGGGCAAAGACTAATTAGATTTGTCAGTGCGATATCAGGACAATGAAAATAAAATACATTCATCCAAATTCTGTTCAGTTCAAGGCCTACAATGGACAGCACATTGACATGAAAGGCACATGTAAACTCAAGGTGAAAGTTAAAGGTAAAAAACAGCACTTCATGTTCGTAGTAGTCCTAGAATGGTGTTCTATCATTAACCTATAAAATACATTTAAAAAAGGATGCACAGCCAGTAGTGCATGCCACAAGGTGGGTTCCAGCACCACTAAAAGACAAACTCAAGCAGGAACTTGAGTGAATGATGTTACTAGGGGCACAAAGAAAGGGGAGGAGTGACAGAATGGGTGAATTTAGTGGTGTGTGACAAAAAGAAAAATGGTGAACTATGTGTCTTCATGGACCCAAAAGATTTGAATGACAATATAAAGAGGGAACATTTTCAGATTCCAACCAGGGATGAAATTACAAGTGAAATGACCGGTGCAAATGTTTTCACCAAATTGGATGCATCCCAGGGCTTCTGGCAATTAAAATTGTATGAGGATTGCACAAAATACCATACATTCCACCATTTGGCTGATACTCCTGCTTAAGGCTGCCTTTTGGAATTTCCTCAGCTCTGGAAGTGATCCAATGATTCCATAGGGAACTGCCGACAAATGGCAGTGCACACATCAGCATGCACTAAACTTCTAATATCTGTGCACTTTGTATCAGACCCTTCAACAATGTGTTCTACAAGACAATGAAGTCCATCATAAATGGCATAAATGGAGTACAGATGTTTATGGATGACACAATCCTATAGGGATCCGCATTGAAGCAACACAATGAGAGGCTCATCAAAGTACTACAAATCATCCAGAAGTATGGATTAAAGCTAAGTAGAGCAAAATGTCATTTTGGTATGAAGGAAATCACCTTTCTGGGAGATGAACTGTCAGAGGCAGGTGTGGAGCCAGACAAGAGCAAAGTGAAAGCAAATCTAGAGATGCACAGACCCACTGACAGAAAGGGCACATTGAGAGTGTTGGGCATAATCAATTTCATTGATAAATTCATACCAAAACTGTCTTCCAAAACAATATACCTGAGGGAGTTGTTATGACAAGTGTGAATTCAACTGAACAAACAATCACAAGGTAGAAGACCATTCTGACTACAGAACCGATGATTTTGATGTTCTTTGACCCATCCAGAAGGACAAAAATATCTACAAATGCTTCAAAGATGGAATAGGTGCCGTACTACTTCAAGGTTTGGGAGAAGATTGGAGGGCAATTGCATCACATCGAGGATGATGATCAGATCTGAATGTCGATTTGCACAGAGAGAGAAAGAGTGTCTAGCCTTAGTCTGGTCTATGGACGCAAAACATTCTACAGCTATATGTGTGATCTATCAACATTCATGGGGTAGACAGACCACAAGCCATTAACAGCATAATTAAGAAACACCTCAGTGAGATGTCTCCGCAAACCCAAACATTGATGATGAATCTACAATATTATGACTTTGAATTGATGTACAGACCAGGGAAACTTATTGTGCTGGCGGATGTGTTGTCCAGGGCAATGACACATGGTGAAGCATACAATAAGAGTTCCACAGAGACAAAAGTGAAGCTTCATGTGAACCTGATCACTGAATCTCTTCCCATATCTGACATAAAATCCAAGCAGATTGTAACTGAAAAGGACATAGTTCTACTGAAGGTCATCAAGAATCTGAATGAAGGTTGGCCTAGAAGTGAATGTCAACCATACTACAACATCAGAGCAGTGCTGAATGTTGCCAATAGGTTTCTACTCAGGTAGAGCAGAATTATCATTCCTCGATCACTGCAACAAGAGATGCTGAAAAGGTTGCATGAGGGGCATCTTGGAATGGAAAAATGCAAGAGGAGGGCCAGAACTGCTGGTTATTGGTCAGGGATAAATGCTGATATCAACAGAATGGTCTCAAGCTGTGAGACCTGTCTGAAACATTATGCAAAGCAGCCCAAGGAACCCATGACCATACCTGACTTACCAGAGGAGCCATGGGAGAAAGTTGGGATTGATCTGTTCCACCTGGATGGAAAGAATTACCTGCTGATATTGACCATCAATCGAACTCTCCTGAGATGGCACTGTTATGAACCCAGAGGACCCCAAAACTCAGCAGCAATAGAAATTCACCAAGACAAATGGTTACTTCTCCAGAAGTTTTTGTCTGTTTTCAGAGAGAGATTTGTTGCTTGTTGGACACCCACAATTGATTCCTTTTGATCGGTCACTTCAATGCCTTGCTGAAGAAACTTGACCCATCAGGGTTTTCCAATAATTACCTCTTTCTTTCAGGTCACTACAGAGTTCCTTTTTGTTTTCCCTATTTCAAATGAAACATTATGCAGCCAGTCCTCTCCTCTTGTATGGACCACAAGGGCTTTGAACAGGGTGAACTAAGAACTCACAACCTGTCTTCAAAATGAGGTTTGTCCTCAAGCTTGCCAACTTGTCATGTTCCAGTCCCTGTAAATTGAAAAATTGAATTCTCTCTCTCTCTCTCTCTCTCTCTCTCTCTCTCTCTCTCTCTCTCTCTCTCTTTCTCTCTCTCTCTCTCTCTCTTTCTTTCTCTCTCTCTCTCTTTCTCTCTCTCTCTCTCTCCCCCCCCCTCTCTCTCTGAGAGGAAACCACATGATCCTCTTAGAACAGCCAACTGCACTCAGACAGACTGCAGTTCCAGACCTAATTTTCTGAGTTGTTCATCTGTTGCTTTCCAAAACAATAATCCATTACTCCACAGCATGTCCAATTAACACCTACTTGTGAAGTCCTTACAGGCATTCTTCAAAGTTTCTTCAAAGGCACCCGGAGCCTGGACTGCCTGACTTGAGCAGAGCTCCAACATTTTAAATAAGATCTATTTTGAAGTGTTTTGTACATGTGACCTAAACTAAACAAAACTGCCACAATTTATCTCCTATAAAACATATCTATTATACAATATAAAATATAACATAAACGGTCACAGCATTGTTTCCCAATATGTCTGCTGCTTGCATGATCAGATCCATGGTTGATCTTTGCAAGACATGGAATTACTCAAATTGTCTACAGTGACAATGGACCTTGCTACAGTTGTAGAGAATTCAAGAATTTTGCAGAAGAGTATGATTTTTGACATGTGACTTCAAATCCTCTGCATCCCCAGTCAAATGGTAAAGCAGGGAAAGGAATTCACATAATTAAACAGCTGCTCAAGAAAGCACAAGACAGTGGTTCAGATCCATATCTAGCTCTACTGAGTTAGAGAGCTTTGCCACTTGAACATGGCATATCATCCGCTGAGCTTCTGATGGGATGTAGACTATGCACCACACCTCCCTACTCTGTTCACCCAAATAAGAACAGAGATGTCAAATGGAAACAAAAGTGTCTGCAAAGGAGAGAAAAATCAAACGATGACAAGTCGGCAAGAATCTTACGGCCACTGGCACAACATGATACTAGAGACTTGGAGATTCCAACATTGAGGACAAGAAGGCCACTGTTCTAGAGGAAGTAAATCCAAGATCCAACACTGTTATAACAGAGGATGGTCAAATACTGAGGAGGAATTGAAAGTGTCAGTTGAAAACACAAGTGACACTGCAAGAACAGACAAATGCAAAAGATCCAGCCTGCACAGCAACAGAGGAAACACCACTAATGCTGAACAGTCGTGGAGCAGCGGAGCTGACACATGCGCGTGTTGAGAAGATCCATATGCATTATCAAAGCACATGACAGGCTGAATCTCTAAAAGAAAAAGAACTGCACACTTAAAAAGTTTGTGCCATTGATGTTTCTGTTTAACTTTAAATTGAAATGAAATGTATTGCCATGTAATGTTGCTAGATTGAATATCTTAAGGAAGGGGGTGAGGCAATTGGGAGTTGGTGATCCTCCTGACCACTAGAAGGCACTGGAGACAGAATGTCCTACCTCGGATTTGATGTGCAAAATAGATGTGTCGCACGAGGTTGAGAGTTGATAATAAAATATAAGTAATATTAAAGAACCCAAGTTTATTTATCACAATAGAAGATTCATCACAGTGGTAATATTGGAACAGCAGTTTGTTCTGGACCATGGGCCTCCGATAATGTTGTCAGAAATTGTTTTGGTCCCATAGCATTTGAGATATCTGGTAATCTTGGTCATTTTTTGATATCATGAAGTGCATTTCTCCATCTGCCTATCTATAGACACAGCCTGACCTGTTGATTGATTCAAATATTTGCTGTTTTTTTTTCTCTGATTTCCTGTATTTTATTTTTCAATTGCAGGTGGCATGATTAACGATATTACATAGCCATCAACCTGGGTTTGACTCCGACATTGGAGATTGTATATTCTCTCTGTGTCTGCATGGGTTTCCTCCAGGTGCTGTTTTCTTCCCACTAAAAACTTATGGGGGTTGTAGGTAAATTGGGGTATTTAGCCAGCACAGGTTCATGGGCTGGATGGGCCTGTTACCATGCTGAACACCTACATTTATGTTTATAAGATTTATATTTATATGTTTCTTATGCATCATTGTTCACCAGCAAATAACTTTTAAAGAATGAATTCTATCTTTTACTGAGATTGGTAGCCCAGTGGTATGGTTAGTAGATCTGCTGCCTCACAGCTCCAGCAACTGAGGCTCCATCTGGACCTCAATTGCTGCCTGTGAGGAGTTTTTCAATGTTCTTTCCATGACTGGTTTTCCCTATGCATTGCCTTTCCTTCCACAGATCAAAGGCACTGGTCAGGTAATTAATTGGTTGCTGTTAATTGCCACAAGTATGTAGATGAGTGGTCGAATCTTGGGAGAGTTGGTGAGAATATAGGGAGAATAGGTTCCAAGGTAAATTAGAGGGTGGGTGAGATTGCACTGTAATCCAGCAAAGACTTGAATGGTCGAGCATCCACATTCTATGCCATTAGTTCTGTTAAAAGAGAATCTAAGATGACAACATTTTATATAGAACTTCTACCAATGACTTTACCAAACAATAATCAAGTAAGTTGCATAGCATTTCCTATTCAACAGCTGGTGCAGATCTTGTCTACCGAGATAAATATGGTGGAGCAGTTCAGTCTTCAGATATTGGAAAAATGCTCATTTGGACAAGCTTGGATAATATTCAGCTTTGTCATCAGATATTCTGTGGAGATGTCCTGCCTAAGTGTGTTCCATTGATTTTAAAGTTCCATCCCGGTAACAAATATCCCTAACCCAGCTGGTCACAAGTTAAATATTACTTTTTGTTTTAACATTTTATAAGTAGAGAGATTGGAAAATAAGTTAATTTTTTTTTAGTTTTATGGGTTTTTTTCTGAATGGCTAGAAAGATCTAGTGCATACATCAGACTATCAAGTGAGATTTTATAGCCTTTGAAACTGATTTTACGATTTACTTAGCTCTGTAAGTGTTCTTTTATTTTGCAGACATTCCTTATAAAAATGTTATACCTGTTTTATGGCACATTAACAAAACCTGTATTTGGAATTCTCCATAACTTGACAATTTCCTAAGGGAAATTAATTAATTTTGTATTTTTAATTTCGCAGGTAAATACTAAATATTATTTATTTTCTTCCTTCTTTTTTAATATGGAAAATACACATTTTTTTCATTAAGTAATAAGCCCAACACTTAGATCATCATTTTATTAATGGCTTTCTGAGTCTGATCTTCACAGGCAAAGCACGTAATGGACAAGCAAAATGGTAAAGTTTCTCTTACTTCACCAAACAAAGGAAGATTGCACATTGTAGGGTGGAATTTAAAAATGCATATTCCTAAAATTGTTTGTTGAGCCAGGCAGCTTGTTAGCTTACTCACAGTAGCCTGTTATCTCCAGGCAATACTTTGCTGAGTCCTGAATGAGAATGTAAAGCTGAAATTCCTGGTGTATAAAGTTTCTGCCCTTGGATTTTGGCAATATTTCCCACATAAATGACAGTTAAATTTTATTTAAAAATATATTTGTAAATTGCTAAAGTAGCAGACATAGTCCAACCAGGTCACAAGCTGTTTTCTTGTGTCCTGTTTGAGCAATAACAGGAAATTGGCAAATTTCCTGCAGTCTTCAGAAACTGGCTATGATTCCACCTTCATCTCTTATGTCAAGTTTTTAAAAAAAGTTTACAGTGAATGGCTACCTTGTTTATATTCATACTAGTATTGCTGGAGAGCTGAAATTTGTGCTAATGTCTTTATAACACTGCATGGGGAAAGAGGAGATAGTGGAATCAGGAAGCTGAAAAAGTCTTCAGTACCTGGAGAAAAGTTTCAACAAAATAAGGTACTCTACATTCCATAAGCTCCAATAAATGTACTTTAAATAAATTAAACAGTTAAATCTGATATTAGGAAATTAAAGTCAGCTGATTACAGCAGATCAAACCATGAATTGTAAAACAAAAAGTAACTAATTGTCATTGCATTTACATGTTCTAATGGTACTTTCATTCTCACTTAGAGATGGGACACATTTTTGGTGAGAGCAGTGTCCTTAGACCAATTGACAAAGGTGACCATTGGTCATGATGGAGAAAGCTGTGGTACTGGCATCTACTTGAAGATGATAACTGTTCAGAAATCAGAGGATTCAACAAGAGAATGGATGTTTCCTTGTTGGAGCTGGTTAGATTACGACATTGTACCAAAGCAGACCATTCCTGAACTATGGTTTGGTCTATATCTATAGTTTAAATTATGAATTTAATAATCTTAGTTACACACTGTTAAGTTCTTAATTCTGATAATATTTGTCCGTTAATTAATGTAATATCAACATATTTTACGGTGCAAAATAACAATTGTAGGTAAAAGGAACTCAAATTATTCACAATTTTATTTGTTTAAAATAAGGAGTAATTTAAATTTCACATGAACATAGAAGAAACAAAAAATAGTGGTTTATTTTTGGGAGCTGCACTCAATGTGCCAAGACAAAGAAAGGTTAGGTGATTGCCTTTGCACCCAGGTGGTGTTACATTTTTCAGCATTGCATCAGGCTTGTACTATTGACTCAAGCAACCCATTTTGGGCACTAACTGCACATTCTGGCACCTTAGATATGTTATATTGCCACAGACATAAGAAATTAAAATGTCAGAACTACCACACATCATGCAATCATTTAAAAGGGAACATCTTGGGGACTTCTGATACTTCATCAAAGTAAATTTGCTTTAAGTTCATTAACACATCAACTCCCCACCAAAACCAGTAGGATACTGTTATCTCAAGTTCGCTCTTGGCCCGCTCATCACATCCTGACCACTTCTGGAGCCATCACGCAACTACTGACACTATCCTTGTGACCATCATTTATGGGATATTGGCACAACAAAGGGGAAGAAAATCCTCATTGAATCTCTATTTTATTTTTAAATTGTAATGATACAGTGCAGTAGAAGCCCCTTCTGCCCCATGAAGTCCATGTCATACATTTACACCCAATTAACCTACCCCATATATTTTGATGGTGGTAGGAAAACAAAGCACATGAAGAAACATAGGAACATAGGAACCCATTCAGGTCACAAGATGAACATACAAACTCCTTACAGATAGCACCGAGCTCGAACCCAGGTTATTGGTGATGTAATAGTGCTGTTATGCTAACTGTGGTCTATGCTAACCGTGCCACCATAGATCTAATGGACAAGACTTAAATCAATCTCAGGCTCAAATGTGAAACCAGACATATAATTTAAAAAATAAAGTCACATTATTTGAACAAATTTGGGAACCATACATGGAACACCACAGAGAGGGCTTGCCTCGGACCTCCACCCCCTAAAATGATAGAATGAGAAGAAGACAAAATGACCTGATCCAGTGTGTAAAAGTAGATGACACAATTTTCTTGTTTATTTTCACTGTGTGATGACATTGTTTAATGGTTTTTATTGTATTGCATATGTTGAACGTTTAATGGGTTTGGAAGGTGGTGGGAAGGAGGGAGGGAAGGTAGGGGAGAAAATGCCACTATGTATATTTAAGAGGGAAATGTTTCTATGTATTTTGATTGATATGGTCACAGTGTGAAAAAAAAGTATTGGTCACTCACCAGTGAATTCTACCGATAAAACCTTCCATTTTCTCGCTTTCTATCTCACCAGCTCTTGTATTCAATAGTTCCCCCTCTTCTGATCAGGAATGCTAGAAGATCCATCTCTTCTTGACTGGGAACATGAAATGACCCATAGGTTTTTAATTTATGGAGGCCGATAAAAAGGTTTCTGAACATAGTAAGCTGGGTCTTGCTTTTATCCTGTTGTAAGTTTGGTTTTGGAGGAACAGGAGGAAAATATCAAGCCAGGTAGAATATTTAGAAGCATTCTTCACCCAACACTAGTACCTGGCTATAGAGGCTATGAACAGAAATGCACAAACCTCCATTTCTAAGAGGTGTCATGCCTGCAGAGTTTAATCGCAATTGATTATTACTACTGTACTACTAAGATAATTTTTTGGGGATTTTTGTTAATTATGTTTGCAGCAGCCATACAGACAGATAGCTGTTTTATCTAAGGAGAAAGAATGCCTTCCTTTTATTGAAAATTGGCAGCTATTTAATTGAACATGATTACTGAATGCTGAATTCCTGCAGCTACTGAAATCATATACACACAAAACTCTGTATGGTTTCATGGTATCATTACCAACAGGAAAGGCATAGGGTTTCACGCCTGGCATGGACAACTCATCTGCAATCATCAAAATCATTTTAGTTGTTTGAATTTTCACTCCCCAAATGTGGATTTAAATGTTGATAGCTGCAGATGACTTGTTCATTCAGTGAAGTTAATTTTAATATAAACATAAGCTATTGGGGAAGAGAATCGTATGAATAGGTGGACAAACCACTTGATTGAAATGCATCATAGGATTTTTTTCTGCCTGTCTCTCAGGTATTGTTCCTGCTTTCAGTTAATGATATTTATAAATCAATTCTGTTGCTGAGTGAACAGAACAGGTTTTGCATTGACAAATGAGCAGCAGAAACTCACTGATCAGAATGCCACATGAGGTATTTTGTTTCTTCCAGCTGCTACTCTCTTTAACTTGCAGACTCCATAAGGAAAGGTGAATCCCACCAAATCAATGGAGCCTCCCAAAGCCTGGGCCTTAATAAACCCGAATTGGGCTGGTGCAGCTTTAAATGACCTTTTAACAGTGGGACTCTACCCCCAGCTTCTCCAGCTGTTAAAGCCATCAAACAGTGTGGTGCGCTGAGGTACCAGCAAGCACAAAACACAAAGACTGTACAACAGGCTTTATTCCAGTAAAAGTCTGAACAGCAGTTCATGCCTTAGTGGCTCCTGTGTGACTGGCTCGGGAGGGTCGGCTCAGGTCTAAATTCAGGTCAGCTGATTAACACCTGGCCAGGTGGAGTCAGCACCTTAGGTGGTCTTCCTGCAGGTACAGAGTTCGTCCCCAGCAGTAGGCTGGTGGTCGTGTCACCACACACTGTCAACAGCATTAGTCACAAAAAGAATAGGCAGTTAAAGATTCAGAAATGGTGTTTGGTTTAAGTATTTGATTCAATTACCTTCCTCTTACATGTAAGTATTTTCAGTAATCCTTCCAATATCCAAGGTTATGGACAATAAAGATAGAATGTCCTTCATAATTTTTTACCTGTCTGGTGATCCTGAAGAAATCTTCATCTATCCATAAGTCTATCTCCTGACGTACCCATGTCTATGCATGTCATTTTGATTTCACTTTCAAAGCCCTGCTAATTCTATCCTGATCATTCCAGTAATTTGTGGGCTTTGTAACCTTGTGGCAATTGAAATAGCAGAATGGAAAAGGCAGTATTTACATTGGTAGAAGATCAGAAGGGATAGTGAATACATGATAGGGGTTGGGAATAAGGGAGAGATGAAGTCAGAAGAATGTAAAGGGCAAGAAAGATTATGTATTGGAAATGAAGAAAGTTGAATTTTGTGATCTTTGATACTTGAGGAAAGAAGTCACCTGTTACAGCACTAAATTCAATGAAGGATTTTATATATATATATATATATATATATATATATATACACATACAGATCTGGACAGCATTGAAAGAGAATGAGTGAGACAGTGCTTGCAGAGAGACCTCAAAAGCCTGGCATTAAAATAGATCGATCTCAGGATGCAATGAGAATAATATCTCAAGAAATACTGGATAGTTGAACATAACTGTGACTTAAGTTGGTTTCAAATGCAAAAGATAGAATTTCAAAATTAACATGAAATCAGGTGATTTCCTAAAGACATATGCTTAGGAAAGAGATGAGGCTATGGAAATGAGTTTGTCAAAGATTATGAAGGATTTGCACACGAGATGAACATGAGAATATTGATACTGGTCATTCTTAAACTGCAAGTTTCTATTTTACTGGCTTGTTTTTCTAAAAAAATACACCAGTTAAATGTGTTCATCTTCAAGTCTGCTGAACTCAGCTATATTTACATATTCAGATTATCATCATCTACATAAGATTAGGAATATCATTCAAATGGTGATCTATCAGGTGATTAGCCCCCCAAAAATGGACATTTGTGCATTGCTTCATTCCTTTGAGCTTAAATGAGCCTATTTCCTTTATTGGAGGTTGCTCTTACAGAGACAAAGGATGAGTAAAATGCAATAAGGTGAAATGATGGCTAAGAAGCTGGATTTTTAAAATGGTTGTATGGGTGGCATCAAGCCACAGCAGTTAGTAACAGCAGCTAGTACTCCTGCCTCACAGCCCCAGAGATCTGGTTTCAAATCTGGCCTCAAATGCTGTTTGTGCACAGTTTGTACATTCTCTCCTTGATTGCTTGGAATTCCATGAGGGATATCAATTTTCTTCCACATCCCAAAGATATGATTGTGTATTAATCACCCAATGTAAAGTGAAGCTGCTAGCCATGTGTGTGAGAATATCTTGTACAGACAAGGATAAATATAGGGAAGGGACATGGGACAAATAGGATTCCTCCTATTAGAGTTGACATGGACCTTATGGTCCACATGGTCTTCATCTCTTGATCTGAGCATAAGATAAAAGGATGTATAAATGGATAGGCTGTGAAATGAAAGTTTAGGTGTAGGAATTCAACTGTATTGTTTTCTAACATTGGAATGATGTTAATAACTTATCCAATACTGTTTTTTTTAAAATCATTAAATTTGTTATGTTCACTGCAAAACAGCACGAGTGTTCGTGTTAAATCAAGATAAGCTATTGTGTTCCAAGAACAGAGGAATTCAGGGATTGAACTCCATGCATTAGTGCCATCTTCTTTTTTGCAGTTTTGAGTAACAAAGTAGTCCTTAAATTGTCCTACTGCAAGGCAACCAATACCTCTTCATTCATTGGGAATGAATGAAAGTTCACAGAGTCCTTCCAAGGGTTCAAGACAGCTGCAGAACTGTATGATGAACAATATATTAGTAAAAAAAGAGAAAACATGCAGCTGAAATAGCTTTAGATTCACAAGAATGTTACCTGGACTAGGAGGGTTGAATTTTAAGGAGATGTGGGAGAGGCTAAGGCTTTTTTCCCCTGGAATATGAGGCTGAGGCAGGAGCTCGTAAGTTTATAAACCTTTATGAGGCCCATAGATAAGCAGGGCATAGATAAGGCATAGTCACATTTTTTTCCCCCAAGGGAGGACAATCTAAAAATAGAGGACATAGATTTAAAGTGAGATGGGAAAAGATTTAAAAGGGATCTGAAGGGTACCTTCTACACATAAAGGGTAGTTGTTATATGGAATGAGCTGTCAATGGAAGTGGTCGAGACAGGTACAATTGTAACATCTAAAAGATATTTTGACAGGTACACGGATGGGTAAGATTTAGAGGGATATGGACTAAATTGAAATAAATGGGACTAGCTTGGGTACAGAACTTGGTTGACAAGGACAAGTTGGTTTAAACTGCCTGCTTCAACACTGCAAAACTCTATCTTAACCCAACACTGAGTCATCGATACATAAAGTTGGAGGAGGTACAGAGATGAAGGACAAGAATTTAAAATTTCAGTCAAGGGGAACGGCAGCCAACTAATCACCTATACATTTGAGTTCTTTAAGTGTAGAACATATGAGTGGGGTTCCCCAAAGAAACTCACAGTGCTTCATGCAAAAGAAATGGCAGAAACAATGAATTTCCCAGCTGTTATCCTTCCAAAAATTTTACATTCCAAAAAGATCAACTGATTTAAAAAATTAATCTCTTTCATAGTTTAACTTCATAATCACCTAACTGTACACATACATCAGACGAAACAGTGTTTCTCTGAACCATGTTCACACGCATCCATATACAAGATATTTACCACAAAGCACATACAGTAATGTGTGTGTAATATACAGATATATATACACACACACACTGTTATACTGTACATACGCAGAGTTTGCGTGTGTGTAAAATAAAATAATAAAATAAATATGTAGAAATATTTTGGAATAATTTATTCATTTTCACTTATAAGTGACCCATGGGGTTACAGCACACTATTCATAGGCTGTACTAACAATCTTCTCTCCCCATCTTCCCCTCCTCTCCCCACCATTGAGAATTTTTTTTAAATCATGGTGCCCCAGAATTGTCAATAAATAAAGTTGTTATCAGTCTCTTAAGATTATTAAATGCTTGAAGTGTAAAATTTATGTAATAGTGTATATGACAGGTGGAATTATAGAAAATAGATTTGCAGTCCTGATTTATTTCATAATCATATCTTTAATTTTGTATTAAATTTACATTTCAATTCCTGTTTCAGGTACAATGTTTTGGTTCCAATCCAACTTGGAACCAGAAATGCATATGAAGTAGAAATGGAGTGAAAACCACACAAGGGAAGTCTCCATCAATTTTTAGGGATATTACATACTGGAATTAGGTGTACAGATGGCAGTGAAGGGAAAAACCTGCCCTAGTTTCAGTTATTTCATGTAACAGTTAAAGCAATTCCTAAGAGATAATCATCTTGACATCTGCTTACACAGTGCATCTTTACATTGAATTTACATGTTACATAGAAATTAGGCTGTTAAGTCCATCCAATCTGTTTTAGTATTTTGTCCAAATATGAGCTGTATTTGCTCAGACAGGTACATAATCTTTTATCCGAAATGCTCAAAACCTCTGAAGACAGAACATTTTTTCCATGGTTGTCCTCTGCACACCAAAGCTCACAATTGGTGCAAAACGAGACTTGACATGACCCATGCTCAACTTATGCTTGAATATCCCGTGTCAGTCCATGTTGGTAATTAATTGAACCCTCATCTTATAGGTGCAGAGTCCAGTGACTTTGATTCGCCATATACGGACACCTGATTTGTCGTGGGTGGCCCGATGCCTGGACACACTCCCCCCATCCAATGCTGCCGCAACCTCCCCCAGTCCAATGCCACCACAAACCCCCCCCATAAGTCAAATGCTGCCTCAAACACCTCCCCTCCCCATCCAGTGCCTGAGTCGAGAGCTTGGTTGGGTGGTGGGTTGGGGTGGTTGGGCGTCGACAGCTGGGGTGAGGGTCCTTTGAATGGGTGCTAGGAGCTCCAAGAGGCAGGTGGGATGGGCATCGGGAGCTATGGTTGGCAGACTGCTGGGGCGAAGGTCCACTGTCGAGGCATCGGGATCTCAGATGGCCACCACAAGCAACCCCTGTCCAGTGCTGCCACAAACACCCCCATCCAATGATGAGTGGACAAGAGCATTCCTTCTTTAATCAAGCAAGAATTACGATTGTCTTGATGTCACTGATTTTTAAATTAAAAATACAGCCTGAAAGCAGTAAAAGGTGAAGTTGAGATGACATTTAAATCAATAATGATTTTTTTTTTTATGTTGTTTCGCCTACTATAGTTTTCCATTATATCCATCTTCTGAGCTAACAACTCTTGTGACTCTTTAACTTTTTTGTCACTTCCAATTTTCTTCTTAAGTCATTCACTTCCATTTCTACAGCCGTTTCTCGTACTTCCACATTTTCTCATCTTTTCCCTATTTCTGTCATGACCAGCTCTATTCTACTCACTTTTTCTTCTGTACTTTTCATTTTTCTTTTCATTTCACTAAATTCTAATGTCAACCATTCTTTTAATGCCCTCATTTGTTCTTGAAAATGTTTTAATCTATATTCTGTCCATCTATTTTACCTTCTGTTTCTCTGTGCAGATCTTGGTCTTCTTCTTCCTCTTCATCTGTTTCTGCACCTGTGTTTGTGACTTCTACTTCTCTTCCTTGTATCTGTGTCTCTTCTGACTTTCTTTGTTGAGTTGCTTGCCTCACTTTGCTGGGCGTCTTCTTGCATGGCTTCTTGCTGTTGGTCCTCTTCTTCTGGGCCTCCTGATGCTGTTCTTCTTTCCTATCACTCCCTTTCCTGTCACTTTCCTCTTCTTCCAGCTGAGAGCCCTGGTGTTTGGCATCCCTCAGCTGGTCGCGCTGTGTTTGCTCGCTCCTCAGCTGGGCCTCCCTCCCATCGGTGTTCTCTTTTTCCTTAATGAGCGCACCGCGCATATGCAACTTCTCACGCATGCGCAGTTGCATGGTTTTGTTTGGCTCAGAGAGCCATTATTGCAGTCCAGCGGTCGGGAGGTCATGACTCTGTGGGGTCGTCACCAACCTTGGAGAATAGGCTCTCTTCTCCTCGACGGCTCCCTGTTTCTTCATGCAGGTAAGGCCTTCTTTCTCTTCCAGCGTCTTTTCTTCTTTTTTTCCCGTTGTTTTTAATTTTTCCTTCTTGGGTGCCATTTTCTTTCTTTTCTCTATAACTTTATCTTTTATTTGTTATGTTTTGTGTTTCTTGAACTTTGTATTTTCTTCACTTTATTTCTTCTTTTCAAGAGAGGGCTGGTATCTCCTACTGGCCACTGCTCCATCATGTGACTCCTCCATCACGTGACTCCTCCATCACGTGACTCCTCCAACAATTATATTATTAAATGGAGGAGGGTTCAAGGACTGAAAGCATTTCAAGTGATTTATTGTCAAATATTTTACATTTGTATTTTTCGTATCAGACTAAAGTTGCGACATAATGAATTTATTCCATTGCACAAATGCAACCATTGATTTGTAAGAACACTTACATGGAAATATAAACAACATTTTAAACCTAATAATAATTGTTTTCTGGTTTCATTAAAGTCAACCCAGTATTATATTGGGCCTCATGTAAATTGGGGAGCAGGTCAGAGTATTCTTTGTTCTTTCTCCTGAATTCTTCCCAAAGAATTCTTCTAAGCCATGACATTTGTATAAAGATATCTGGGAATTTGTAATTGGTCCCTTTGAAAAGCAGCAATGATACATCAATTTCTTCATAAAAATGAGAATTACATCTAAGACAAAAATAAAAATCGATAAGTTGGAAGTTCAAGAGAAAATGCAATGTGAATGAACAAATTGAAAAGATCAACATCTCAAGCAAAATGGTTTTTGAGTTGGATAAATCAGTAAAAAATAGAATTAAGTGAGATATATGACTTATTTTAACTATCTTTGGAAAAATTGCTGGGTAATTTAATTTATATTTGTTTTCAAGTGAAATGTTTATTGTCAACCCCAAGCATTTGTTATAGCGTTTGTCAAATATATGGATAATGAATATCTCAATATCAGATTTGAAAATAATAATGGCCTTGTATGGCAAAGATGGCCAAAGAAAAATGCCAGTTGATATTGGAGATGAAACAACACAAGTAAAGGTATATTATTTTATATTATTATTTAATAATAAGTCTATATTATTTTCTTCTTTCTGGATCTCTTCATTTCTTTCTGAAATAAATTATCCATAGTTAAGGTAGATTGTCCATCAGTCCCCTGTGTGTTATTCATATGTCAATCTTAGCAGTGAATGTTCATTATTCATTAGGTCTAATGACATCCTCCTCTTAGCTGAAGTCAGTGGGCAGAGGTAATACTTGGACAACCTAATCAATGAGAAAAACAAGCAAGTTCTCTCATGTGGAAAGATTAGGTGGACTAGACTTGTATCTGCTCGAGTTTAGAAGAGTGAGATGTAATTAATTGAATCATTTAAGAGTCAAATAAGTCTTGACAGGGTGGATGTAGAAAGGATGTTACCTCTTATGTATGAGTTTGGAATTAGCTTGGCATTATTTTAAAATTAAGAACTATCCTTTTAAGGTGAATGACGTGATTTTTTTTCACTTGAAGGGTGAATTTAAAGCTTTATTCTCAAAGAAAAGCAGAATCTGAATATTTTCCAGTCCAAAATAATTGGATTTTTACATGTAAGGGAATAAAAGGTGAAGTTGAGATGATAATTAAATCAATAATGATATTACTGAAAGGCAGAGGGGGGTTCAAGGGCAGAGTGGCTAACTCCTGCCCCTCAATCATATATTTATATTGTCTAACAATCAGGATTTTTAAAAAATTCTGGGATTTCTCCCGTCTCAAGTTACTGACAATAACCTTAAAACATTTACCATGACAAACTGAGATCAGTTAATTCTGCATGGGTCAGAGTACTTTTGGTATTAACTATTATGTATTATTAATTCATCTATGCATTCCAATATATTTGTATTAAATCATATTGATTGCCAGATTATTTGTTTTTATTAATTTTATTTTTAGGCTGAACTGGCAGGTGTGGGGTTAATTTATAAGTTTCATGCTATACCCAAACCTAGTGACCTGAAGCAACCTTGGAAATTAGATTCTATCAAAATGAAACAGGCTTCTAATAAAGCAGAGCTTTAGTTTGCTTTTAATTGGTGGTTTAAACTGAATATTATTCAGAGCCATGAACTTCCAGCCCTGAATCCTTTGGAAAATTCTCTTCTTGGTAATCTTAACTTTTAATTTAAAGTATTAGGAATCATTAATTTTACTGGATGTCAGTGAATCAATATTATCTCTGAGTGGCAACATTTGATATATAGAATACAGTTGACTTCCACATTCATTTCTAATAAAGCCATCATAAATAAGGTAAACAAGTAAATCTCCTGATGTTGGGGTCTACTGCAAAACACAAAGAATGGAGAAACTCAATGGGTCACACAGCATCCATTGGAAATAAAAGGCAGTCAATGTTTCACCAGCACTTTTGTGTATTGCACTATAAGCAAGAATGCAGTTACTAATAAGCAGCAGGTTCTATTACTTTGGCTGGTGTCTGTGTGCGACAATTCTGATTGTCAAATTGAAGGCCTTGGGGTTAGGGTTATTTTATTTAGTTTGCATAACCGAGAAATGTAGCAATAAAGATTATACCACTTTAATTCCCAAAAGTAATCCTTTCTCATCTACTTTACGAATGGAAGTGAAATTATATACAAGCTTCTCTTCATTTATCATACACTAATCATAGAATTGTTTGTGTGACATCCCACCTTGAAAATTAATGGTACAGGGAAATATAAATGGCCATTTACTTCAGTGGCATTTCTACTTGTAACAGTCAACAATCTAACCCCCTAGATTTTAAACCTAACACATTCATTAGTTATCAGTCCAATAAATATTTATTTTTCCTTGTTCTTAATAAGTATTGGGAGTATGATCTTTCTTTGGCTTTTCTTTTCCACCTCCAACTCCATCAGAAAAGCCCAGTCAGAGCTGTCTTGTCTTCAACCTCCTGGGTAGTCTATATTTCATGTCAATGCAATTATAGCAGCTCTTTTTCAAAGATAAAAACAGAAGTGCTGAAAACACTCTGCAGGTCAGACCACATATTTTAGAAATAGTGTCAGTTTAATGCAGGTCTCTCAACAGAAATAGCAGGGGCTAGAAATGCAAACAGGTGAAGGTGAGGGAGGGCATGAAATATGACAAAAATGAAAGGGAACCAGTAAAACTTGTTTCTTACTAATCTCAGGACTAACAATAGGATTCTCAGACACCAACAAAATCTGATATTCATTAATTGAAGTCCCGATGCATCTCTTAAAAGGGATGTGTTCACTGTTCGAATTCATTGCACAGCTGATTAGTACTCAGAGCAAGTTTGGTAAGTCTTGTCCACTTTATTGATTTTCTTTTTTATTCTCTCTGTATTGCACAGTTTGTTATCTGTTTACAGTCCTTTGTCTGTTTACATGTTTACACTGTGTACAGTTTTTATTCTGCCTGGCCTGCAGGGAAAAAGAATTTCAGGGTTGTAGGTGATGACATGTATGTACTCTGACAATAATCTGAAGAGGTCAGCACAATGCGGTTGCAGCACCACTGACCCAGGTTCAAATTGGGCACCGTTAGAAAGGAGTTTGTACCTTCTCTCTATTTCAGGATGGGATCCTTCGGGTGTTCCATTTTCCTTCCTCAAGAAAACGTATGGGGTTTCTAAGTTAATTGGTGTATTTGGGTGGCATAGGCTCATGACCTGAAAGGCCTGTCATCTTTTATGTCTAAATTTTAAAACTTGATCAGAGACTCTTGAGACTTCCGGCTGACTACTGCATGGCATAACAGCAGCAGGAGTTAGATGCTCTTGTTCACTTTGAAACTTTTCCCATTCATGCATGTTTAATTTTTAGTCAAAGTGTTTTATACTTTGCCCCTTCACTAATTAATGCTGATGTATTTTGAAATGGATGCTACAAGAAGTATTTTTTTTAAATGGCAAAAAGGCAGAAGAGACAGTCACCTTGATTGCAAGCTCACATGGGAATTAACCACAACAGTAGAAGAAAGTCAATGAGAAATCAAATCTGCACTTGAAAAGGTTTTTACAGTCGATATCAGCAACTGGAGATCACTTGGGAGTTGTCGAGGTTGGTTTGAAGTCAGTTAATGAATGTGTTGACAAGCTAGAAACTCATTGTTCTGAAATGCCTGCTAACAATTCAAGTTAGCTTTGAAAGTGTTTGATTTGGAGAGTAGAAGCAGGTGTCAAAATATATAGATCTTGGTCTTAAAGGAGGACACAAAGTGGCCAGCTGACCAATTTATTTTCAAATTTACTCATTACGTTTTTTGGAAGGGAGTTCTTTTCTATTAAAGCTGAGCTTGACAGAGCTCATGGGCCCTTGGCTCCCGAGCCAACCTCAGGACTTCACTCATGTTTGGTAATCCTCTGGTTTTATTATTGCCAAGTATCGTGTAATCCACCAGATTCATCAGAGAAATCTGAATTACCAGGGCAACAAATTAGACTCATTGAAGACTTCTTCTTTAAAGATACGAATATGCAAAAAGAATAGAATTGAGCTGTACAAGAAAGGATTCAAACCAGTCTTGTTATATCCAGCTTGTCTACAAATCACTTTTGAAGATGGTCACAAGCAATTTCTGAAATAGGTGGAAGATGCACACAAAATTTTGAATGAATCTCCTTCAACTTCAAGTCTAACGTGAACAATAGTTGGTGTCTGAAGTTTTTTTTTGTTTTGAGTTGGGGAGGTTTAGCTGTTCTCTTTTTGTTAAATGGTTTAATAATTTTGTGTTTCCTTTATTATAGCTTATCTTGTTTCATTTTGACAGTAATTACCTATTTGGTTATTCATTGATCAATAGTCAAGTAAGAGTGTGTGTAGTTTATTAGTCAGCTGTGAGGAAATAGGGCCAATATATACAGGCACATAATCTATTTCAAGTGGAGAAAATCTTGAATTAATCAAGAATAGGTTTAATATATTTGTTTTATTGAGCTTAGAATTTTGGAAAGATGTTTTTCCAAACTCTATCGGTAATTCTCAAGTTAAAATTGGAACCTTGCTCTTTAATTCTTCTTTTTGGATCACTTCAAGATGTTGATGTATTACTGACTTCAATTCAAAACCTAATTTAGCTTTTATATCATTGATAACCAGACGTGCGATTTTGATTAAATGGAAAGATAACCCTCCACTTACAAGTACTCAATGGCTAAGGGATATTATGGCTTATTTAACTCTATAAAAAAATTAGATATGCTCTCAAGGATTCAAATGTTAAATGCCAAAAGACATGGGGCCCAATTATGGGCTATAATCATGATTTCAAGATTTAGTGTTATTCTGGAATTTTGGCACTGTGTTGTTCCTCTCCAAGTTGGAGTCACCTTGCTCAGAGGAAGGAGTTTGGAATTTTTTTTTGTTCTTAAATTTTATTTCATTGTCATGACTGGGCTCTGGATTTCCTTATTATGAGAATATTTGCAATTTTTTAAAATCTTGTAGCATGTTGTACAATTGTACTGTTTAAATGTTTATAATGTAAAATATTTTTTAAAAACTTGTGTTCAAGATCAGTGAATTGTGACAAATTCCATCTCTCAGTTCCCTTGTGATCCCCACAATCATGAAGTGCTTGAGTGACTAGTAATGGACCACATCATAGTGCACCTTCCAGCAACAATGGACCTGTTTTAGCCTGCCTAGCAGCCAAACCGATCCTCAGGACCAATCGATTCACTAGGAGAGACAGCTATTAACAGTTTGGCAAGAGATTAAAAAGAGCATTTGCAGGGGTCAGTGCTTTAGTGAACCAATCAATTTGTTTGCTGAGAGAGAGAGAGAGAGAGAGAGAGAGAGAGAGAGACACACATAGGTCATGGAGAAGCAATTAAAAATGAGTATATGCAGGGCTCGGTGCTTCAGCAGACCAATTAAATCACGATTCATAAGCAGAAAAAGTGAATCAGGGACAAGCGTAATGTTGTGAGAACAGCCAAGGTATGAATGGAGAGTTGAGCTTTGGCTCAAGAGGCTACAGCGAGAAAAGACGGAGGTGAAAGAAGTAGGTGTGATAGTACAGATTCTATCAACAATGTGTATATGTACAGATGGTAGTGTAGGATGACTGTGATTGGCTGAGAGTGTAGCCACACCTACTGGCAAGTCTTAAAGGATTGCTCCTAGCCAGACCAGATCATTCTGGACTGGTCGACCTACTTGTGATATGCTCCAGTCTTTTAGTTAATAAAAGCCTTGGTTTGGATCAACAAGTCTTTGGTTCTTTTGACGTGCATTACAGTAGGTAAGGAGGATGTGTTTTTCTTTCATTATTACTGATTTGGTCATGGTAGCCCATAGTACAGTGCAGGAGTACAGTGGCAGATATGGCAGTGGAATGATCTTCCTGCAAGGTTTGTGAATTAATGCAATCTGATAGTTTCCCTGATCTCTACGTGAGCTAGTAGTGCAGCCAACTCCAGCTCCTGAGAGACTGTATTAACAAACTGGAACTGGAGTTGAATGAATGGAGGATCATCTGAGAGGCTGAGCAAATCACAGATAAGACTGTTGAGCAGAGTGCAGAATTTGGCTAGAAAAGAAGTCAGTGCAGGGTCACCCTATGGCATTCCCCTCAGGAACAAACATATCCCTAGGGATATTGCTGAGGGGGATGAACTATTTGGGCAAGGTAGCAACCAGACCAACAGCACTATGGTCAGCTCTGAGCCTCAGAAAGGAAAGATGGTCAGGTAGAATGATATTCATAGGGAACCTAATAATTAGGGGAGCAGATGGGAGATTCTGCAGCTGAGTAGTCCAGGATAGTGTGTTGCCTCCCAGGTGCTCAGGTCTCTGATTAATTGTAGAATATTCTTAAATGGGGAGGGTGAGCAACTCGAGGTCACCTCAATCTCTGGTTTCCTCCCAGTGCCACAAGCTAAGGAAGGTCAGAGTAGGAAGATAGTGCAGACAAATAAGTGACTGAGGAGATAGTGCAGGGGGCAGGGCTTCAAATTCTTGGATTATTGGAACCTTTTCTTGGGAATGGGTGACCTGTAGAAATGAGATAGGGTGCATCTGAACTGGAGGAGAACCAATAACTGGCAGGGAGGTTTGCTAATGCTATTGAGTCAAGATTCGCAGTTGTGAAGTCGTGGCTAAAGGATGGATGTCATTGGGGGCTAAATTTCCTAGGATACACAGTGTATGGAAAGGATAGGGAGGTAAGCAGAGAGGGTGGTGTGACTCTGTTGGCAAGGAATAATATTAAATAATTAGGAAGAGGTGATATAGGATCAGAAGAAATAGAATAATTTTGGGTCGAGTTAAGAAATAGCAAGGGTAAAAATACACTATGGCATTTATATACAGGCCTCCAAACAGTAGCCAGATGTAGTCAACAAATCCCAGCAGCAAATAGAAAAGGTCTGTCAGAAGGGCAATGTAATAGTCATGGGGTAGGTGCAAGTAGGGTCAGAGTGGATCTCAAAAGACAAAATATGTAGAGTTCCTACAAGATGGATTTTTTGAGCAGCTTGTTGATGAGCCCATTAGGGGATGAACTGTATGAAATTGCATGTTGTGTAATGCACTAGAGGTGATGGGAGAGCTTAGGGTAAAGGAAACATTAGGTGGCAGTGAACACAATATGATTGAATTTAATTTGAGTTTTTAAAAAAACTAGAGTCAGATGAATTCAGTGTTTCAATGGAGTAAAAGGAATTAGTGGCATGAGAAAGGAACTAGCCAAAGAAAATTGGAAGACAGCACGAGTAGGGAAGGTGGCAGAGCAGCAATAGATCAAGATTCTGTGAGAAAAGAGGAAGGTGCCCAATAGGTACATACCAACAAAGAGGAAATATTCAAATGAAAAAAATGTCACCACTGTGGCTGACAAGGGAAGTCAAACCCAAAATAAAAGCAAAAGAGAGGGTATACAAGGAAGCAAATATTAGTGGGAAATGGAGGTTGGCAAGTTTTTTTAAAAATCTTGCAGAAGGCTACTAAAATATTAATAAAAATGAGAATTTAATTTTAGACATGGGCTCTGTGAACAACTTTGAATTGGAACAGACAATGCTGAGCACAAAGGGATGTAGAGTTAATCAGTTTAAAAAATAAAGTCCCAAACCTCATTGGACATTGAAAGGTTCAAATCCTGTTCCGAGGCATTCTTGATTTTAATTAATGGGGTTAGTCTTAGACCAGCCAATTTTTCAAAAATAAGGGAATATTAAGCCTTTATTAGGAGGTTGTAGTCCAAAAAATCATATCAAGGATATTTACATCAGGACCCCCAGGAAAATAGGAATACGAGATTGAACAAAGGATCTAATTTATCTCAAGTGAAATTATGTTGTTTTAATTCAGACATAAATCCATGATGTGATGAATATAAAGCAGATGATGCTTCTTTAATTCGTATGTACTGGCTTAGAAAAATTTTAGAAATGTTTTTCAAACAATATCAGTGATTCTCAATTTAAAATTGGAGCCTTATCCTTTAATTCCTCTTTTTGGAATCTTCTGAGAAGATAATGTGTTACTAACTTCAATTCAATGCAACATTGTCTTTTACGTCATTGATGGCCAGATGTGGAATTTGATAAAGTGGAAAGATAATTCCCCACCCAAACACGCACAATGGCAAAGGGACATTATGCCTTGTTTAAATTTGGAAGAAATTAAATATGCAATCAAGGATTCAAATATTAAATTTCAAATGATATGGGCTCATGGACTACTGCCATAAGATTTAGTGTAAATGGGGAATTTTGGCATTCAGCTGGCCCGCTCTAGGATTGTGCCACTTTCATTTATGAACATTAATCTTCAACTTTGTTGAGGGGAAGGGATTTTAAAATTTATTTCCTTTGTTATGTTTTCTTTTATCATCATGATTGTGCTTTGGAACTTTTACTTATGATCATTTTTCTAACTTTTTTATCTTGGTCTTGTAGCACATTTCATAATTGTTCAAATTTTCTTTGTAAAATATTAATAAAAATATTTAAAAAGAAAAAAATAATAAAGGAAAATTGAAAATCTGAAAGTAGGCCAGCAAATAATATCATGTGGGATTCTAAAAGCTTTTTCAAGTATATAAAGAGTAACAGAGAGGTGAGAGTAGCTATAGGAACACTAGAAAATGAGGCTGGAGAGATAATAGTGGGGAAACAAGGAGATGCAGAGGTGCCAAATTAATATTTTGCATCAATCTTCACTGTGGAAGTATTTAACAGTGTGCCAGATGTCTAAAAATATCAGGGAAGGGAAGTCCGTGCAGTTACTATTTCAAGGGAGAAGGTGCTCAGAAAGTTGGATGATCTAAAAGTCTCCCAGACCAGATGGATTGCACTCTCAATTTTGAAATTCACAAATTAGCTGTAGAGATTATGGAGGCATTGATAATGATCTTTCAGGAATCAATTCTGGCCTGGTCACAGAGGACTGAAAAATAGCAAATGTCACCGCACTATGCAAGAAGGGAGGGAGGCAGCAGAAAGTGGTTGGGAAGATGTTGAAGGAAATTATAAAGTATGAGGTTACAAAGGACTTGGAGGCACATGACAAGGAGGGTCAGCGTGGCATCCATCAGGATGAATCTTGCTTGACAAAGCAAATAGAATTCTTTGAAGAAATGGCAAGCAGGCTAAATACAGGAGATGCAGTGTATGTTGTGTATTTGGAGTTTCACAAGGCTTTTGACAAAGTGCCGCACATGAGGCTTGGTAACAAGAGAAGAGCCCATCTTATAACACGTAACATACAAGTGTGAGTAGAGCATGGCTGATGGGCAGGAAGCAGAGAGTCAGAATACAGGGATCATCTTCTGGTTGGCTGTGAATTGCTCATGGTGTACCACAGGCGTCGGTGTTGGGACCTTTTGTTTTTAAGTTGTATATTAATGATTTGGATTATGGAAGGAATAGCTTTGTGGCCAAGTTTGCAGCTATGAAGGTAGGAGAGGAGCAAATAGTTTTGAGGAAACAGGGAGACAGCTGAAGAACTTAGACCAGTGATTCTCAACTTTTTTCTTTCCACTCACATCCCACTTTAAGTAATCCCTATGAAATAGGGGCTCTGTGATTAGTAAGAGATTGCATGAGGTGATATGTGAGTGGGAAGGGAAGGTTGAGAATCACTGCTCTAGACCCAAGTGTGACTGAAATATTTTGTTTGAGAAAAATTGTCATTGGCCCATTTCCTTTGGAGTTATGAAACTGGGCACATAATGAGTCAATTAGGTAGGATTAAAACAGTGGTTTTCAAACTTTTATTTCCACCCACATAACACCTTAAGCAATCCCTTATGAACCACAGAGCACTGATGGCATAAGGATTACTTTAAGTGGGATGTGAGTGGAAAGAAAAAGGTTGAGAACCACTGACTTACACAGTTTAGGAGAATGGGCAGAGAAGTGGCAAATAATACAATATCAGAAAGTGTAGGGTAATGCTCTTTGGAAGAAAAAATAAACAGGCAGATTATTTTTTTCATGGTGAGAACATTGAAAATACCAAGATGTAAAGAGACCTGAGAATTCTCAAGCAGGATAGTCTAAAGGTAAACTTGCATGTTGAGTTAGTGGTGAAGAAGGCAAATGCAGTATTGGCACTTATTTCAAAAGGAATAAAATAGAAATGCAGGGAAGTGATGTTGAGGCTTTAATCAGGCACTGGTGAAACCTCCAAGTATTGAGAGCAGTTTTGGGCTCCTCATTTAAAAAATAATGTGCTAAATTTGGAGAGAGTTTAGAGATGGTTCACAAGTGTTATCATAGGAGGAACTTTTGACAGCTCTTGCCCTGTATGTGTCAAAATTTCGAGAATGAAGGGGTACCTCATTGAAACATTTTGAAGGTTGAAAAGCATGAGCTGTAGATGTTGCTTCCCATGGTGGGAGAGTCTAGGGCTAAAAAGCGCAACTTCAGGATTGAAGGGTGTTCAGTTAGAACAGAGATGTGGAAGAATTTCTTTAGGAGATGGTGGTGATTCTGTGGATTTTTTTGTCACAGGCACTCGGGGACGCTAAGTCGTTGAATGTATTTAAAGCAGAGATTGACAGCCTCCTGATTAGCTAAGGGATCAACAGTTATTGGTGTGGTGATTGGGAGTTTGTGATCTTCCTGATTACTAGAAGATGTCGGAGATGCAATGCCCCACTTTGGGTTAGATACACAGAATAGATGTGTCCCATGAGGTAGTGAGTTGATAATAAAATGTAAGTAATACTACAGAACACAAGTTTCTTTATCACAATAGAAGAAACATATGGAACCTGGAGTGGGCATCATCATGAGACATGGAATGTATGAAGCTCCCTTACACTGTGAATTGGACTGGGAATGTTGACCATGAATGGCAGTTGTTCAAACAAGGGTTCATGCCGTATCTACAAACCATTGGACTCAATAGCAAACCAGATGCATGGAATTTTGCACTACTTACTGTGGCAGGACCTCAACCACTAGAGGTTTCCAACACATTTGTTTTTTCAGAGGCAGATGACCAGGGAAAGGTCAACAAAATGTTTGATTGATACTGTTCACCAAAGAAAAATGAAACTTTCGAGAGGTACATGTTTCGCTTGCACACTCAGCTGCAGGCAGAGAGCTTGATTTCTTTTTTGATAAAAAAGGGACTTGAAATTGAAAGCAAAAACATGCAATTTTGGATCACAACAAGATTCAATTATCCAAGATCAAATTGTGTTTGGAATTATTGATAATAAAGAGAGAGAGATGTTGCTATGAGAGATGGAATTGTGCGATGAATTCGCACTGCAACACGTGAAAATGTTCGGTGAGTGCAAGTGCTGGTGGAAATGAAGGCACAGCCATAGCCATAGTGTCTGGATACACACATAAACAGAGAATGAGATGTAGGAAACACCAGAAAGACAGAGCCATTCAATTGTAAACAAGGTGGCACTCAACATGCACCAAAATAATGCCCAGCCTATGGAAAAGTCTGAACAATTGCAAAGTACAGAATCACTATGCAAAGCAATGCTTTTCCAAAGGAAAACAAACAGAAGTGAAAGTGTGCACTCTATAGAAGGAACTGCCCTCAGTGGTGCATTCTTCATGTGCATGGTAGCATAGGAAGGTTTCAAACCAACAGACCCTGAACAGTCAAGTGTGAACAGAGTTGAGCCGGACAAGTAGATGTTCCTTTCAAGCTGGACACAGACAAAGGCCAATTTGATCTTGAGAAGGACATCAGGGCAATGCTGCATCCATCCAAATTCCATCCATTTCAAAGCCAACAATGGACAGCACTTTGACACAAAAGGAACAATGTAGACTCAAGGTGAAAGTTAAAGGTAAAGAACACCACATCAGGTTTGTAGTTGTCCCAGATAGACATGACTCCATGCTTGGTGACAAAGCATGTGAAAATTTAAGACTAGTCAAGAGGGTATACCACATTAACAGTGCCAATGCACAAAACAAGGTAGAGAAAATACTGGATCAATTTCCAGACATCTTCAAGGGGTTTAATGTTCTACCATTCACCTATAAGATACAATTAAAGGAAGATGCACAGGCAGTAGTGCATGCCCCAAGATGGGTTCCAGCACCACTAAAAGACAAGCTCAAGCAGAAACTCAACCAAATGACATCACTAAACGGTCATAAACAAAGTGGAGAAGCCCACAGAATGGGTGAATTCAATGGTGTGTATCAAAAAGGAGAATGGTGACCTACACATGGGCATAGACCAAAAGACTTGAATGTCAATATAAAGAAGGAACATTATCAAATTCCAACCAGGGATGAAGTTACAAGTGAGATGACTGGTGCAAAGTTTTTCATCAAATTGGATGCATCCCACAGCTTCTGGCAATTAAAACTGCATGAGAATAGCACAAAATACTGTACATTCAATACACTGTTTGGCTGATACTCCTGTTTAAGGATCCCTTTTGGAATTTCTTCAACTCCTGGTGGTCCACAGGACAATGGAGCATATGATAGAAGGCATAAATGAAGTGCATGAGTTCATGGATGATATGATCTTATGCAGATCCACACAGGAGCAATATGACAGACTTTGCAGAGTGCTGCAACGTATCCAGAAGTATGGATTAAACCCAAACAGAGCAAAACATCTTGGAGATAAACTGTCAGAGGCAGGTGTGGAGCAAGACAAGAGAAAAGTGAAGCGAAATGCCCAGATACACAGACCAAAACGGTCTATTGTTTGGAATAATCAATTTCATTAGTAAATTCATACCAAACAGTCTTCCAAAACAATGTACCTGAGGGAGTTGTTACAGGACAAATGTGAATTCAAGTAGAAAGCTAACCACAAGGAAGAATGGGGATGACCGAAAGACCATTCTAACTACATAACTGGTGCTTTTGATTATCTTTTACCCATCCAGAAGGACAAAAATATCTATGGACACTTCAAAAAATGGAATATATGCCATACTACTTCAGTCTGTGGGAGAGGATCGGAGGCCAGTTGCATACACTTCAAGGACAATGGCCACATCTGAATGTCAATATGCACAGTTAGAGAAAGAGTGCCTAAGTATGGTCTATGGACTCTAGAAATACTACTGCTGTGTGTATGGTCTACCAACATTCATGACAGTGAAAGACCACAAGCCATTCATAGCCATAATCAAGAAAAACATCAGCGAAATGATGATGAAGCTACAATGTCATGACTTTGAATTGGTGCACACACCAGGAAACTTATTGTGTTAGCTAATGCATTGTCCAGGGCATTGATGCAGAGTGAAGCTAGTGGTGGTACACCACCGGCCTACTGCAGGGGGGAAACCTCTGTACCTGCAGGAGTGTAAGGGGACAGGACAACACCTGGCCAGCTGTCAATCAGTCGGCCTGAATAGATCAAGCCTCAACCAGTCGGGTGCCTCCCAAGCCCTCACTCAGAGTTGCTGCAGCCACAGCCAGCCTGGCTCTGTGGAAGTCTTTGTGGATTAAAGCCTGTTGTACAGTCTTTACCTTGTGTGTGTCTGATTCTGGCTGACAGCGCACCACAATTTAATCCACAAAATTTTCCCATGGCGGCTATGGAAAAACTCGTGTGTGCAGGGAGACTCGAGGTCAACATATGCCACCCAGAAGCCCAAACACGCTTTGAGATCTGGCAGCACGCAGTTGAGGCAATCATTGAGGTACACGAGGGCAACATCTTGGACTCCAATAGGAAGAGGTTGGTCCTACTCCGGTCAAAGCTGGGTCCATGCGCCTTCCAGGTAACCAAAGGCTGCTCCACATACAAGAGCATAACAGACACTCTCGAGAACTTGTACGAGCCCCCCCATGAGTGTGGTCTGTGCAAGGTACCTCCTCAACACCCGAGCCCAGCAACCCAGGGAGATGGCCGAGTCTTACCCAGGACACTTGTGAGCGTTGGCCCGACCGTGTCTGGCTGAACCCAGGGGAGGTATAGAGGAGGTAGAGAGGCTGATCCGGGACACCTTTGTCCGAGGGGTATGCTCGAGGGCCATCTGGCAGAAGCTGCTGGAAGACAATATCTATGCCCTAACCAGGACTGCGGAAGTGGTCCAAACCCTGGAAGCAGCAGCCTTGCATGTCAAAGCCTTCGATTCCAGGTTCCCGCAGGCTCCCTCATGGCCCTCTCACACTGCAGCTGCAGCTCCAGGCCGAGCTGGGGAGGAAAACATCACTGCGGTGGAAAACGTCGCTGCGGCAGGCACCTGGTGCCCCTGTAAGTACTGTGGGTCCTGGTGTGGGTCAGAGCGACGATTGCGCCAAAACTGCCTAGCTTGGAACCAGTATTGTTCTCGATGCGGCAAGAAAAGCCATTTTACAAAAGTGTGTCTCTCTAAACCTGCCGGCAGCTCAGCGGCCCACTATGACCACCCCACCTCGCCCGCAGATAGTGCCCCCCCCCAAACTCGCGTGCCAGGCAGCGCCATTGTCTCCGCGACGACTTCCTCCTTCCCGACTTCGACCACGCAACATCTGGCCCCACCAGCGACCATCACATCATGTGCCTCAAGCATCTGCACCAGCCCCAGCCCTTGCCGCCACTGCTCACAGAACTACAGCAACATCACTTCCGAACTATTAGCAAACAGATTGGCTGACTGTGTACCAAAAATAGTAAAACTAGATCAAACTGGATTTATTAAGAAAAGACAAACAACAGACAATGTCTGTAAGTTCATTAACTTAATCCATGCAGTACAAGGAAATAAGACGCCAACAGTGGCTATTGCTTTAGACGCAGAGAAAGCCTTTGACGGGGAGAATGTAATTACTTATTCAAAGTATTGCAGAGGTTCAACCTCTGAACAGAGAGGGGGAGAGGATGAGCAAGTGTAGGTTCTTGGGAGTCACTTTCTCGGAGGATCTTTCCTGGAACCAACACACCAATGGCATCATGAAGAAAGCCTCTACTCCTCAGGAGTTTGCGGAGGAGCTAGAGGATTTGTTCAAGTGAACCGGTATGGACTTGAAGGGCCAACATGGCCTGTTTCCGTGCTGTAAACGGATATATGGTTATATGGTTATATGGTTCACGGTGTGACGCCACTTCCGGTTGACATAATGACATCATTGCTGCTGGCCGTGAAGATGTCACTTCCCCTGGCACTGCGGACATGGCTGGGGATGGAGGCCAGCCATCTTGGGCCAGGCAGCGCCTGACTTGGAGGGCCCCCGACAATGTTGTCAACATGGGCGATGTCCAGGTCACCATACCGAAGCTCCCCATGCCTCCTGAGGTCATCGGCAACCGCAAGCTGCACCTCATGACCAATGTCGAAGTGGTCACACGGGCGATGACCAGGCCGCCCTATCAACCCTCCCCATCCCTCCGGATAGCGACAACCCCGACTCCGAGACGCTCCTGGCCGCCACCACGCTGACCAGGGACAACCCCCACAATCTCGGGCTCTCGATGATAGACGTGGGAGTCAACGGGCAGGTTACAAAGTGCCTGTTTGACAGTGACAGCACCAAGAGCTTCATTCACCCAAGTGTGGCCCACTCCCTAAGTTAAAGGTCCACCCCACCACCTGTTCAATCTCCCTCACCACCAAGGATGACCAGGCCGCCCTCGGGCACAGCTCGGTTGCTATAATGGTGGGAGGGGAGACTTACACAGGATTCAGGCTCCGGGTCATGCCCAAACTCTGCGCACCACTCCTCCTGAGCCTGGATTTCCAGTGCCACCTCCAGAGAGTCATCCTTGCCTTCGGGAGCCCCCAACCTCCACTCACGTTGCACAGCATGCCAACCTACCAGTCCCAGCCAACCTGCAGCCTCTCCACACTGTGCATCACCCCACCACCACCACTCTTTCCACATCTTCCACTAGGCTGCAAGCCAATCGCCACCAGTAGTAGGCGCTATTGCGCTGCAGACAGGGACTTCAACAAGGTAGAGATGCAGCGACTCCTGGTGGAGGGGCGTTATAGAACCCAGTAACAGCCCTTGGAGAGCCCAGGTCCTGCTGGTCAAAGGGGGAAGTGAGACGAGGATGGTCATGGATTACAGCCAGACCATTAATTGGTATACGCAGCTGGATGCCTACCCATTGCCGAGGATCACCGACATGGTCAATGAGATAGCCCACTATCATGGTTTTCTCCATGATTGACCTGAAGTCGGCGTATCACCAAATCCCTATCCACCCAAAGGACAAGCCCTACACTGCCTTTGAGGCGGAGGGGCGCCTGTACCAGTTCTACCAGGTTCCTTTTGGGGTCATGAATGGGGTCTCCATCATCCAGCGGGAGATGGATCGCATGGTAGACCGGCACAAGCTGAAGGTGATGTTCCCATATCTGGATAACGTCACTATATGCGGCTGTGACCATCAGGACCATAATGCTAACCTGGAAAAATTCTACCAGACGGCCGCAGAGCTGAACCTCACTTATAGCATGGCGTCGTTGGCCAAGATCCGGAAAGGATGCGCCCATTAATGGAGTTACCCCTCCCCCCCCACGCTAAATTCCCTCTGCAGGTGCCTGGTCATGTTCTCTTATTACTCGCAGTGGGTTCCTTGATTCTCGGACAAGGTCCACCCACTGGCCCAAGCCACAACTTTGCACAGGCAGCCTTCACCCGCATCAGGCAAAACATCACGGACACCACAATGCAGGCTGTGGATGAGGACTCCCCCTTCCAGGTGGAGAGCGATGCCTCAAAGGTGGCCCTCGCTGCTACCCTCAACCAAGGGGGGGGGAACGCCCCGTCGCCTTATTCTCCAGGACCCTCCACAGCTCCTAGCTAGGGCACTCCGCCATTGAAAAGGAGGCCCAGGCGATTGTGGAAGCGATCAGCCACTGGTGCCACTACCTGGCTGGCAGGAGATTCACGCTCCTCACTGACCAGCGGGCCATGGCGTTCATGTTTAACTCTACCCACGAGCAAGATCAAGGACGACAAGATCCTACGCTGGAGAGTCGAGCTGGCAACCACAGCTACGACATCCAGTGCTGCTCCGAGAAGTTTAACGACTCCCTTGATGCCCTCTTTCACACCTGCGCATCCATGCACGATGACAGGCTGCAGGCATTGCATGAGTCCCTCTGCCATCCGAGTGTCACCCGGTTATACCATTTCGTTAAGTCCCGAAATCTGCCGTACACCATCAGGGACATGACTGAGGTCTGTTGGTTCTGTGCAGAGTGTAAACCCCGCTTTTTCTGAACCCCCCCCCCCCACCTGCAGGCCCACATTTAAAGGCTACTCGGCCTTTCGAGCATCTCAGCATGGACTTCAAAGGGCCCCTGCCTTCCACGAACTGAAACATCTACCTCCTCACGGTAGTGGACAAGTACTCACACTTCCCTTTCACCATCCCTGGTCCAGACATCTCCACAGCCAACGTCATCAAGGTCTTGGGGCAGATTTTCACCATGTTTGGCTACCCCGCCTTCATCCACAGCGACCGGGGGTCTAGTTTCATGAGCGATGAGCTGTGCCAGTACCTGACGGCAAGGGACATCGCGACCAGTCGCACAACAAGCTATAACCCGAGAGGCAACAGGCAAGTGGAATGTGAGAATGGGGTGGTCTGGAAGGAGGTCGTCCTGACTCTCAAGTCGAAAGGGTGGGCTGCTGAGTAGTGGCAGGATGCCCTACCCGAGGCGCTCAATGCCATTCAATCACTGCTTTGCACAGCTATCAACGAACCCCCTCACGAACACCTGTTCTCATTCCCCAGGAAGTCGGCGACTGGAATGTCACTCCTAGCATGGTTCATGTCCCTGGGACCAGTGCTTCTGCGTAAGCATGTACGGAGACACAAGGCCGAAGCCCCTGGTAGAGCAGGCATAAGGTTCCTTACGCCTCCTAACCTTGCCTTTGATTCTGACAGGAACATATAATCTCTGTACTCTCAACATTTTACCTTTGAAGGTCCTCCACTTACCTCACACATTCTTACCCCCCAAAAAATTATACCAATCCGCACATTCTAGATCCTTTCCTATTTCCTCAAAATTGGCCTCTCCAATTTAGAATCTCAATCTGAGGCCCAGACCTATCCTTCTCCATAATCAACTTGAAACTCTTGGTTGGCATTATGATCACTGGACCCAAAATGTTCCCCTGCACATACTTTTGTCACCTGTCCGGTCTCGTTCCCCAATAGAAGATCCAGATTTGCACTCTCTCTAGATCAGGGGTAGCCAACCTTTTAATTTTACATTTTTAATTTAGACATACACCACAGTAGCAGGCCATTTCAGGCCACGTGTAGGTACCAGGATTGTCGGTTAATTTGGCGCCATGGACACATAGGCCGAAATAGCCTATTACTGTGCTGTATGTCTAAATTTACAATGTAAAATTAAAAGGTTGGCTACCCCTGCTCTAGTTGGTACCTCTATATATTGATTTAGATAACTTTCCTGAACACATTTGACAAACTCCAAGCTATCCAGCCCTTTTAAAGTTTGGGAGTCCCATTCAATATATGGAAAGTTAAAATCTCCTCCTATCACAACCTTGTGTTTCCTGCAACTGTCACTATCTCTCTACAGATTTGCTCCTCCAATTCTCGCTTTTGGGCAGTCTAAGATACAACCCCATGAGTGTGGTCATGCCTTTCCCATTCCTCACCTCCACCCATATAGCCTCAGTACACAAGCCCTCCAGTCTGTCCTGCTGAGCTCAGCTATGATATTTTCCCTGATGAGCAATGCCACTCCTCCCCTTTTCATCCCCCCCCCCCACTCCATTCCACTATGTCTAAAGCAATGGAATCCCAGAACTTAGAGTTGCCAGTCCTGCCCCTCCTGCAACCAAGTTTCAATAATGGTCACAATGTCATAATTCCACATGCCAATCCACAATCTAAGCTCGTCTGCCTTTCCTACAATACTCCTTGCATTGAAATAGATGCACCTGAAAACATTTCCACTACATTCAACTTGTTGACTTCTAACGGTGCATGCAATTTTAACATCATCTTTTCCTTCCTCCACTCCTCTATCTGCCCTGGCACTCTGGCTTCCCTCCCTCCTACAAATCTAGTTTAAACCTACTGGAGCATCAGTAGCAAACCTTCCCACAATCTTAATAGTCCCATTCCAGTTCAGATGCAAACTGTCAGCTATGTACAGGTCCCACCTTCCCTAGAAGAGAATTATTAATTTCTTCATACAATAAGCCAAGGGTAAAATCTATGGACTTCTGGCACTCTAAAGACTTCACTTAAAATTGAATTAAACAAATGAGAATTGAGGAACACATATTCCAATGGTAGTGCAAGAAAAGGGAAGATGGCAAAAAACATTCTTTCAAAAAACCATGAACCATCTCTACATTTCTTTGTTATATGATCAACTAATTACCCTTGAAGGAATAGAAAAGGGCAAAAATGTGCAATTTTTGGCAGACCTAATGTTGTGAAAACATTAATCAGCAAAGTATTGATAGAACATCTACTCATTAAAATTTGTGTTCCAGAGAGCTGTAGAAAACAAAATGAATGTTCAAAATTCTAAGTTACAAAATTAATATAAAGGATAAATTCTGTGGTCCTTTTATTGTTGTTTCTCAGTTTTTTGCCATTAATAAGCAAAATATCTTCTTTATATAATAATTTGAATGCTGGTACTCACAGAACCCTATAAAAATGTTAAATTAGTTAAATATTGATTTATTTATCTGTATGTAGCAATTAAATGACACGGAAATAAGGAAACAATTCATGCATTTTAATCACTCAAACACTATCAAATTATTCTTCATAAAAGACAAATCCTAAGCAGAAATATTGAATTAATCAGATATTTTACCTTTGAACAATTCTTTAACTGATTTGAGGGGTAAGTTTATAACTCATCCCCTTCAGCTGCAAGTTGCATCTTAGATGACTAATTAAATGACACTAATCTCTGGACTGCATTTTCCTGGTAATGAACATTAAATTATTTGCATTGGCTCTTTAAGCAAAAAGATATATTTCCTGGGGCACTGTATTGATTGACAGTTTGACCAATAATTCAAGTTCATGATGCTGACAGATGTCTTGCCTTGCACTTAGACTTTTAAGAAGACACTTCACATCATGTTTTTTTTTTAAAAACAGCCGAGGTTTTAGTCATATCGCATCTAATGAAGCAAAAATATCCACTGGTGCTTCCTGTAAATGGATCAAAGAAAATGTGATTTTAATCAATGAAAAGATTATCAATTGAGTGGTTTCAAAAGTGATGTTTTTGCAGTGATCCTATCGGACCCTTAGGAAAACCGCAATGGGCAATCACACAGCCTTCAGTAATAGCAACAGACCATTTACATGCAACTGCATACATGACCTGGGTTTATGATAGAAATTTAACTTCCAGGAGACTCTACCTTGAACATATACTCCATAGTCTACAATTTCTTGGTGTGAGAGGAGACATTAGAGATTATGGAAGACATTAGCTGACATTTGCAGTACGTCATAAGAAAACTTGCTGTCTGCTCAACCTCGTGCAGTGGTGGGGGCGGGAGGAGGAGCCCAGAGTCACAGAGAGATAAAACAAAAGTCTAAGCTAGCTATGAAGCTGCCCATTGCAAAATGTGGAGAGTCGGGGAAGCCAACAATACCCCTGATTACTTCATCTCGGAGAAGTGCATCCAAATGCAGATCAATAGGGAATTGAAGCTGGAGTTGCATTAACTCTGGATCATTCGCTAACAGAAAGTAGTTTTAGGCATGTATTCACACCTAAGATGCAGGAGGAAGGTGACAGTCAGGAGAGGGAAAGGGAACAGGCAGGCAGTGAAGGGTACCCTTGTGGTCATTCCCCTCAGCCAATAACTATATCCCTTTTGATACTGTTGAGTGGATGACCTATCTTGGTAAAGGCAGCTCTCAGACCAATAGCACCCTTGTCAGCTCTGAGGCTCAGAAGGGAAGGGTGAAGTTAGATAGAGCATGCAGCAAAAGAAATCAAGTGGATGATCTTGCAGTATAGCCACAGATTGGCAGGAATGATGTGTGGCCATCTACTGGCGAAAGGATGGATGTAATTGAGAGCTGAATGTCCAAGGCTACACAGTGTATGGAAAGGATAGGTCGGTAAGCAGAGGGAGTGGCATGGCTCTGCTGTTAAAGGAATAACATTAAATCATTAAAAAAGCGACAAATTATAAGATACAGAATCATTGTGGGTTGAATTAAGAAATGGATAGGGTAACAAAATGCTGTTGGCAATTATACACAGACCATTAAAAAACAGCCATGATATGGACAAAATATTACAACAGGAAATAGAAAAAGCATGTCAGAAGAGCAATGTTATGTTAGTCATGGCGGATTTTAACATGCAAATAGTTTGGGAAAACTAGGTTGGGACCGGATTGAGAGAGAGAGCGAGTTTGTAGAATGTCTATGTGATGGCTTTTTAGAGCAATTGTTAATGAGCCTACTCAGGATTCAGCTGTACTAAATTTGGTAATTTGTAATGTACCAGAGGTAATTAGAGATCTTAGGGTAAAAGAATTATTGGGGACAGCAGTCATTATATGTTTAAGTTCAATTTGAGCTTTAACAAGGAAAACTAAAGTTAGATGTATCAGTATTTTAATGCAGAAAAGGGAATTACTGCGGCACGAGTGAGGAACTGGCCAAAGTAAATTGGAAAGAGGCACTACTAGGGAACACAGCAATTGGATTTTCTATGAGAAGTGATGAAAGTTCAGAATAAATACATACCAAAAAAAAGAGGAAATATTCAATGAGAAAATGTCAGAACTATGCTGACAAATGAGGTCAAAGTAAAGGAAAAGCAAAAGAGAGCAGACAAGGAAGCAAAAATAGTGAAAAGATAGAGGATGGGTAAGTTTTTAAAATCCTGCAGAAGACAACTAAAAACTCATAAGTAGGGAAAAGATGAAGCATGAAAGTAATTCATCATTCAGATGCCTTGCCGTATGCTGTGGACAATCATGTCTGTCTATCCATCACGATCTCTGACCTTTCAATTTGTAGTTGTTGCCTCCCCATTCTCCCTCGGTGAAGGCTCGATCTTTAAGCTGAGACCATAATTGAGTTTGAGTTAATGACTGTACAAAGGAAAAATATTGAAGTGGTTTCCATTTGCAGTGTCCATACTGGATGGGTAACCCTAGCCTTTGATCAGCAGATTCATTTGTCAAGCGTTTTTAGTTTTACAACCATAAATTCCAATTTGTAGAACCTGCTTATTTTTTAAAAAATGCTAGAAAATAATATCAAAGAGGATGCAAAAGCTTTCTTCAAATATATAAAGAGTAAAAGAGAGTAGATATAGGACCACTAGAAAATGATGCTGGAGAAATAATAATGAGAGAAAAGAGATGGTAGAGGAATTAAAAGTATTTTTCATCACTTTGGAAGATATTAGCAGTGTGCTAGATGTCCAAGGGTATCAGGGAAGAGAAGTGAGTGTGGTTACTATTTCAAGGGAGAAGGTGCTCAGAAAGTTGAATGGTCTAATAGACAAGTTTCCCAGACCAGATGGATTGCACCCTCAGGTCCTGAAAGAAGTAACAATAGAGGTTGTGAGGGCATTTGTAATGATCTATCAGAAATCAATAGATTCTGGTATGGTCCTGGTGGACTGGAAAATCACAAATGTCACCCCACTATTCAAGGGAGGGAGGCAACTGAAAGGAAATTATAAACCAGGTAGCCTAACATCAATGGTTGGAGAGATGTTGGATTCAGGATGAGGTTATGGAGAACTTGGAGGGACATGACAAGATAGGTCAAAGTCAGCAATGATTACCTTAAGGGAAAATCTTGCTTGACAAACCTATCTGAATTCTTTGAAGTGACAAGTAGACTGGATAAAAGAGATGCAGTGATGTTGTACTTTGGATTTTTGGAAGGCCTTTGTCACGTGCTGCCTATGAGGCTACTTAAGAGGATAAAAGCACATGGCATAACAGGAAGTATGCTAGCATGGGTAGAGCATTAGCTGAAGGCAGGAAGCAGAGTTGGAATACAGGGATCATAGTCTGGTTAGCTGACAGTTGCTCATATGTTACACAAGGATCAGGGTTGGGGTCACTTCTTTATAAGTTGAATATGGATGATTAGAATTATGGAATGAATGACTGTGGCCAAGTTTGCAGAGGATTCAAAGGTAAGTGGAGGAACAGGTAGTATCGAGGAAACAGCAAGGCAGCTGAAGGACTTGAATTAGGAGAATGGGCAGAGAAGTGGCAAATAAAATATAATGTTACTTTATACTTGAGGAGAAAATTTTAAATTCCCAAATGCAAATGGACCTGGGGATTCTCTTGCAGGATACCCTGAAATGAGAGGACATGGTCTCAAGATTCGGGGGAGTAGATTTAGGACAGAGATGAGGAAAAATAGTTTTTCCCAGAGAGTAGTGCATGTTTGGAATTCTCTAACCAGGGAAGTGGTTGAGGCTGCCTCATTAAACATATTTAAAATTCGGTTAGATTTTTACATGATAATTAGGGGATATGGGGAGAAGGCAGGTAGGTGGAGTTAGGTCATAAATTAGATCAGCCATGATCGTATTGAATGGCGGAGCAAGCTCGATGGGCCTTTTTTGGCCGACTCCTGTTCCTACTTCCTATGTTCCTATGTATGTTGATTCGGTGCTGAAGAAGGCAAATGCAATGACTGTGTTCATTTCAGAGGAATAAAATATAAGAGCAGGGATGTGATGTTGAGGCTTTATAAGACATTGGTGAGACTTCACTTGGAGTATTGTGAGCTATTTTGGACTCCATTCAAGAAAGGATGCACTGAAACTGGAGAGGGTTCAGAGGAAGAACACAGATTATTCCAGAAATGAAAGGGTTATCATATTAGGAGTGTTTGACAGCTCTTTGCCTGTATTCATTGGTATTTAGGAGAATAGGGTGGGAGAGGGAAATCTCAATGAAACATTTTGAATGTTGAAAGGCATGAACAAAGTAGATGTAGAAATGTTGTTTCCCCATGGTGGGAGAGTCTAGAAGAGGACACAACTTCAAGATTGAAGGGTCTCTGCTTAGAAGAGATGCTGATGAATTTCTTAAGCCAGGTGGTGGCAAGTCTGTGGAATTTGTTGCCACTGGTAGTTGTGGCCAGATCATTGGGTGTATACAAGGCAGAGATTGATAGGTTCTTAATGAACCAGAACATTAAAGGTTAATCATCTTATAATAATCCTACATTATTCCCATTTTTATATTCTCTCCACATTCTCATCAATTCCCACCAGGTTCATTTATCAACACACTGGGGACAGTTTACTGATTCCAATTAACCTATTAACAAGCATATCTTTGGGATGTGCAAGAAAACGGAAGGAAATCTATGTGGCCACAGGGAGAAAGTGCAAATTACACACAAGCAGCACCCAATGTCATCATTGAAGCCAGATCTTTGAAACTGCCAACTACCTGCTAATTCTTTAATTCCCTACATCAGTATCCTTCCAGACCTCTGGCAAAGGCATACGCAGAGTGCCACTGTTGACTGCAACATGATTGATACTGTGTGTGGAAAAAGCTGGAATTACATCAACTTCATCAATAAAGCTGGTTTGAGCTTGAGATTCTGTCTAGTTTTTAAAAGGATACATAGTTTTCTTGACTATTTATGCGGCTCTCAAACATCCCAGGCAATTTGTTTAAAAGGGCAAGTGCTCTCATTAAATCTTCAGCTTCCATATCCTGTCACCATTATATCTTTCTTAGTCCTGTATTTCCCTAACAATGAGAGGTTTATTATTTCTCTTCCTATACTGGGCCATAGCTAAGTTTCATATTATTTCATTCGTATAAGCCCCAGTAAATCCACCTTGTGGTCTGTCTTTCCATGGATGACTTGATAAATTGAAGACAAAAACACAATCAGTCCAAAGGGCAAATGTTCTCCTTAAATAGTCAGTTTCTCTATTCCCATCACCATTATTTATTTCATAGATTTGTTTTTCTCTGCTTGTAGTGAAAGGTTTAGCATTTCAATGCAAGTCAGAGGTGCCTAGCTAAGGTTCACACTGTTAAAAAGGTACATCCTCAGTATAAGGAATGACCTCCTCCTTTGGAGGAAATGTGCGAACTCCTGCCATGCACCCTTTGGAGCAGGTGAAAGGGCCGTGGAACAATAAAGGCATGTCATTTCAGAATGTAATGGTTAACATGATGATTCAGCACCTGGCACTGTCTTCAAGGCCAAATAATATATTTTGTATTCAGTGTGGCTGCATGAGATAGAATTGTTCCATCAGGCTGCTGTGAGACACCCATCCCATCTTCACAGAGGAGGTATTCTGTTCATTGTTCACTTACCACAGACGCTGCTTCACCTGTTACGTATAGGTAACATTTTCTGGTTTTATTCATGCTGGCTGTTAATTCTGTACATGTTAATTAACTAACTGAGACCACCTCCACCGTCTCCCTGATCCTCTGTCTGTCTTCTGCATGAATGGAGAGGTCATTCCTGTAAATCAAAGTAGTGACCCGTGTTGAATGTATGAATAGCAATTTATTGACGACTATAAGAGGCACTGCAGAAAGAAGCACAAATCTCAGTGGGACTTGGTAACAGGTATGCAAAAAAGTGCACAGGCAAAGACATGTTTGTGTGTCTGCAAGATGGGTTGGTGTGAGGTGCTTTTGTAAGAGGCTTATGAAACCAAAAAAAGTGGCAGAGGTAATGTGGAGATTAGGATACAATTGTATGTGCAACCATGTCTAATTTTGCAGATACCATTAAATTGTTCTTGGGATTAAATCCAAGAACCAGATCCTATGGCCAAACTCAAGCCACACCTATTAAGTGCCACTAGCTTTTTCCATTTTGGAGATAAGTTATAAGTAAATATACAGAAATGCTGGAGGAACTCAGCAGGTCTCACAGCATCCATAGGAAGTAAATATATACATAACTCTGATTTAAAATTTTTTTTGGATAAATTAAGATATCTGAAATCCTAATTTATCCAAAATTTTTTGAGCCTGACTGACCAGGGACATCAGGCTTCCGGCACCAGCAGTCCTTGGGCCCCCAGTCCTGGCAGCATGGACTTCAAGCTTCCAGGCAGGAGCGGGGCCCTTGTTGGGTGATATTTTTGGAGATAATTAAACTTTTTTAATGCTTAAAAAGCCTTATCTTGTAGTTTGTTGCTCTATAAACACTATTACAAATGTTTTGCTGTTGAGCTGTTTTTTAAAAAAATGTCCATTTCTCTGAAGAAAAAAATATTTATCCGAAATGGGCCCAGTCCAGACCATTTCAGATAATCCGAGTTGGTCTATGTAACCTGAGCTCCTCTTCAAGGAATGTGCAAAAAGCAGGCATTATTTAACCTGAATTAAAAGGCTGGGGAGAAGGAAAGAAAGGGCAGGTGGAGGATCTCAGACCAACAGACAAAAGGCATAAATTGGTCAAGAATCGGAGAAGAGGAGAGAAATGGTGAGAAGTGATCAGGGAAGGTGGTCGCTCTGTGAATGCAGAGCTGAGGGAAAGGAGACAGAATTAAGGATGTAGTATCATCCATCTTAAAAATTAGATCCCAGATTTGGTCCATAAATGAGAGGTTTAAATCCTGTTCCCAAGCATTTTTTATTTTAACTAGAGGGGCATGTCTAACCCACCAACTTATCATAAATAATGGATATTAAACCTATGTGAGAATGTTGTAGCCTAAATAATACATCAAAAATGTTCGCATTAGGTGCCCGAGGAAAATCAGTTATCTGAGGTTGAAGAAAATGTCTGATCGACAGATATTTGGAAAGAAATGAGTACAGGTACTCCCTAACTTATGACCTATGCTACTTACATCCATTCACACATACAACTGAGAGAAAAAAATATATAAAAATTACACAAATTATGTTGTATTTGACAAACTATAATAGGGATACAGGGCATCTCAGAGCCCAAATATGTACTTATCTTGTTAGAGGATAGAATGTTTCATCACTGAAAGGGAAAGGTTGGAGGGCATAGTAAAGGCTAGGCAGGGTGGATTTCACTCCAGTATTATATCAGTGCCTTGGAGAATCTTGGACAGCTTCATTGTTATCTATTTACATCCGAGTTGCAAACATGAAACATTAAAATATAAACCTTGCATTGTACTTTGTACTGACACAGTCTAATTAGTTTGGAAACCCCAAACCGCCCCAGACCACCAGAACCCAAACGATGAACCACTCCAGGACTAGCAAAAGATCTTTCTGCAGCAGTTACATTTTTTATGCAAACAACATATTTATTATCTCTTTCTATCTTGGCATATTACGGTAACTAAATTTATACCATCATAGTTGGTATATTTAACATATCTGATTAACAATGAACCAAAGACACTGCCTGACTTCGACTTTTCGTGCACTATTTTTATTTATTGTTGTAAGGTGGTTTATATAAATGTTTGCACTGTGATGGTGCCACAAACACCAAATTTTGTGACTTGTTCATGACAATAAATTCTGATTCTAATCTGTATGATTGCAGCAAGTAAGAATTTCAGTGCATATGTACATTGTACTAAGTGTAGAATAATATCCTCTCCATCATCATCTATTGCAAAATACAGCAGAGAATTTTTATCATGATGCCCACCAGGATGTATCAGAAGGTCACCATTCATCCAAAGGTCAGAGCAGGAGACACCGAGTCCTTCCAGCTTCTCTGAATTTGTTTCATGCACCATTGCACTCTTTCCCTCTGTTACAGGCTCAGGGGACCCTAAAACCCAGCAATAGAAATTCACCAAGATAAATGGTTACTTAACCAAAAGTTAATTTTCTTTAAACATAAAATCAGGATCAAACTAACTTATTACTATTAACTTAACCCCCTTCTAATTCTAAACGCATGTGTGATGTGTGTACAAGTTCAGAAAAGTTCTTTGATTCACAGTCCAATCTCACTTCTCACTCCTCCAAGTTCACTGTTATCAGGTAATTCTTATCCTGTGCATAGAATTTAACTTTATGAATCTTCACTAGGCTGTGGTGCTTGAAAGGTAAATGGTTACCACTCAGGAAGGTTCTTCTCAGTTTGCAGAGAGAGATTTGTTGCTTGTTGGACACAAACTGATTCCTTCTGATCAGCCACTTCAGTGTCTTGTTGAAGAAACTTGCCCCCTTATGGGTTTTCCAGATGATTACATTATACAGCCAGCCATCTCTTCTTGTATGGACCACAAGGGCTTTGAGCAGACTGCAGAACTCACAACCTGTCATCAAAATGTGGTTTTTCCACAAGCTTGCCAGCTTCTCATGTTCCAGTCCTAGCTGCTGCTGAACTGTAGAACTAAATTCTTTCTCTCTCTTTCTGGGAAAACCTGTTTGACAATCTGCTTAAAAACCACATGACCTTCCTCAAACAACAAACTGCATTCAGACAGAGGCACCAGACTCAATCTTCCGAGTCCATTCACCTGTTGCTTTCCAAAACAATAATCCATTACTCCACAGCATGTCCAATTAAGACCTACCTGTAAAGTCTATATAAGCATTCTTCAAAGTTTTTGCAAAGGCACTTGGAGCCTGGACTGTCTGGCTTGAGCAGAGATCTGGCATTTTAAATGAGATCTGTGTTGTGAAGTGTTTGTGTGTGTTTGTGACCTACATTAAAGCAGTTCTCTGGGAACCTGGATGGTCACTGGACTCACTAAGAAAATTTAAGCTTCTCCCATTCAGAGTGGAAAATCATTCAAGAAAGTTCAGCAGCCAAGCCAAATACTTATTTCAATGCTCTTAAGCAGTCACTGAGTTACAGAAGGCAGATCCTGAAATTCACATGGAATGTAACTGTTGCCAGAATACCCTCCTTCAAGGTCCCCTATTTACTGAATAACCCCCATCAAGAATCCTCAGTATAAAAGAAAAATTTGGTGATTCTACAAAAGAGCTTTTTTTAATTGTTATATTCCTAACGCTTTTCAATAGACTTAGCTAATTATATTTTTATCATTGACTTAGTTGTGGAATACAATGTTTACCTATACAGTGTAGAGGAGATATGGTGAATGCAAGTGCTGTTGGAACTGCTTTTATTATTGTCCATGGGGACAAAGGAGAACAATGGTTGACAAAATAGAATTCAGAAATTGTTACTTTTTATAAAGGTAAGTGTTACAGAATCATATTATTAATCTTTAGTTTATAACTATATTTTTTTAGTAGTTATTTTGTGCGTTTGGAAACAGGAGAAAAACAAAGACACATCACACATTTGTGTTAACAGATAAGAAAGATCTTCCAGAGACGCAACGTTTCTCAATTCAAAATCATTCTCTATTGAAAGTTTAAAGACAATGAATGTTTGCTCAGAAAGGCACCCATGTAGACAAATTGGAGGAATTTTCTAAAACTTTTGGAAGAGAACTTCAAACAAAACCAGTGATGTCATGTCATGTGATTTGGACCCTTCAAGAAAGCGTGTTCTAATATCAAACCAGTCTTAAATTGAAGTCAGAAATGCAGTGACATTCTAAGGCGAAGGTCAGCTATTGTGTTCTCCTTTCCATGGGAAGTCCACAAAATCAGTGGCTAGTTAAGAAAGGGCCACTTCAACTGTTTCTTTGCAAGAAAGGGAAGTTCTGCATGTTCATTTTAAATGGTCACTTCATTGGGTTTATGAAATCATTGTGTAAAACAAGTTCCATAACCTCCATGCAAGAGAGGAGAATTTGTGGAAAATCATTCATATGAGGAAACATTTCTCTGAAAGCAACTCTACAAGAATTCATGAGTTTGAGAAGTCCAATGAATTGGTGTCTCAAACTATTTCATAATCACTTTTGAACAACAGTAAAGATTCTGAGTTTCTACACAAAAGATTTCTAAAATTGAACTTTAAAAAGTGACTTTTCAGAATCACACCTGAACTGTAATGGCTTGGGACCTGCCACACACACAGTGGTGTTGTTTAGAGTTAAGTAAGAAGTGTTACATTATTAAGATTATTGTTTTTAAAGATAGCATTGTCTTGGTGCTGGTCTATGTTGTAACAGAAGGCAAGTTTGAATAGATGAGCATCTCAGCATTCTTTTTAGGATGATACATTTTTGAATCTTTTAAACTGTACAAAAATGTGCTGCACATTTTGCACCAAATTCTATTTTATATTCCATTTGAAAAGCAGTACTTATCTCTAAATATTTTTCATTGAATACATCACCCACGTATATCCTGGTTATCAAGTACTGGTGATCAAGTACTAGTTTTCAGAAGGAAAATGATATCCAAATAACCAAGTGAGTACTTTGCATTTGTTTTCACCAAGGAAGAAGGTTATTGAGGATAGTAAGAGCATTGTGGGAAATGCAAATGTGTTATGGTATTTTGAGATCAGGAAAGAAGTGGTTCTAGGTTATTTAAAGAGCACTGATATGGATATGTCCCCAGGGCCTGATGGAATACATCCCAGGTTATTAAAAGAGGCAAGAGAGGAGATTGCTTGAGTTTGATAGAAATCTTTGTAATTTTCACTGGTAACAAGTGAGGCTCTGGAGGGTTGGAGAGTAGTTAATGTTCAAGGAGTGAAATTGGAATAATCCAGGAAAATATAGGCAGGTGAGTTTCACATCAGTGTTCAGGAAGCAATTGGAAAGAATATTTGGGGATAGAATTTACACACATTTGGAGGCATGGTAGGATTAGGGACAATCCACATGGCTTTCTGTAGGGTAGGTGTGAGTGAGGAAACAGGTTTTGGTAGGTCTCAAAGGCAAGGACTTAACACAGTCTTGGTAGGGAAGGATTTTATTTACAGAAGGCAAGTGTGGGAAATGGTAACTGATGCAACACATGTGCACACGTGGACAGTGTTTACAGCAGGTATGGGAAAGAATAGCAAACAATTAATAACCAACATAGGGAAAGTAGCATGGGAATAGAATATACACACACAATTAACTGGTACATACAGTGATCTAGGAAAAATCACTAAAATGCCTCACCACCCCTTGACTCACTGCATGCATGGTTCTATACTATAAGGGACACTAATTAAATGCTCCCAACTCTTTTAACAGTGCACATCTTACCAACAGTTTCTCCAGCACCCTTCCACATTTCTAGGCCTGGAGTGAAGCAGGGTAGTCCCAAGCTGGTTAAGAGAGACTGCAAATAACATATGGCACCTTTATAGTGTTGGAGGTTCAAGCCCAGCTCATTAGCAGGGACTAATGGCTCGGTTCCAGGAGGGTTAAATCAATTACAACAGCCAATAGCATAAGGCCAAGTACAGGCAGGCTGGATAATCCAGTCCAGGTAATTTACATGGATTCAATAGCAAGGTGATGTGGAAGCAAACCTTGATTGACAACTGGTGTGTCCTCTGACTAAGGGTGGGTGGGGGGGTGGTGTAGAGCTCATCGAAAGAATCAAAGACTTGTTGATCCAAACCAAGGCTTTTATTAGCAAAAGACAGAAGCTCTTCACAGGTGGCCGACCAGTCTGGAATGATCCGACCTGGCTAGGGACACAACCCTTTAAGGCCCAGACAGTAGACGTGGCTTAGCTCTCAGCCAATCGCTGTAAGCACAGTCTAGATACTGTAACTATATACACTATATACATTGGTGATAGATCTGTACTATCACAGGGGGCAGCAGTGCTCTCACATGACAGCCACAATCCTTCCTAATACAGCAGGTCATCTCTTAAATTTTGATTGAGTTATTTGAGGAGGTGATGCAAGTGGGTGATAAGAGTAGAGTGGTGGATGATGTCTATGTGGACTCTTGTAAGGCATTTGATGAAGCTGATTGAGAAGGTAACGATGCATTGGATTTATGGAGAATTGATAGTTTAGATAAGTAGATCTCAACCTTTTTCTTTCTAGTCAAGTACCACTATGGCACAGGTGCTCTATAATTAGTAAGGGATTGCTTAAGGTGGTATGTGGGTGGAAAGAAAAATTTTGAAAACCACTGTTTTAATCGTACCTAATTGACTCGTTATGTGCACGGTTTCAATACTCCAAAGGAAATGGGCCAATGACAATTTTCCTCAAGCAAAATATTTCATTAACAACTGTGTCTAGAGCAGTGATTCTCAACCTTCCCTTTCCACCCACATACCACCTTCAGCAGTCCCTTTCTAATTACAGAGCGCAGATGACATGGGGATTACTTAAAATGGTATGTGAGTGGAAAGAAAAAGGTTGAGAATCATTGGTTTAGATTCAGAATAGTCTTACCCATAAAAGACAGAGGGTAGGGTGGGAGGTTGTCATTCCAGTTGGAGAATAGTGGGGTACTGTAAGGATTGATGTGGGGTCCCCTGTTGTTTGTATTATATATAAATCACTTGGATGAAAATGTTAGTGAGTTAGTAAATGTGCAGATTACACTAAGATTGAAGGATTAATGGACAGTACAGAAGACTTTCAAAGACTACAACGGGATCTAGATCAGTCACATATATGGGCAGAGTAATGGCAGATAAATTTTAATCCAGACAAGTGTGGGGTGTTGCACTTTGGGAGGTCAAACAAAGGGAAAAAATATACATTTAATGGTCAGGCTCTTAAAAGTATTGATGTCCAGTGGAATCTAAGAGTCCACATCCATAGACCCTTCAAAAAGTTCACACCAGTAGATAGCATGGTAAAAGAAGACAAATAGCTTTCTTGCTTTTGTTGATTGGAGTATTCAGTAAGGAGTAACTAGTTATAGGGGAGGGGGGGGGGGGAAAGGCAAGCTGATTAGTGGAATGCAGTGAACTCAATGTTCATGCCCTGGGCGAAGTGATCTCCTAATCTGCGACCAGTCTCTCCGATGTAGAGAAGGCCACAGAGGGTGCACCAGATGCAGTAAATGAGTTAATTGGAGGTACAGGTGAAGTGTTGCTTCACCTGAAAGGTCTGTTTGAGACCTCAGACCGTGGTGAGCGAGGAGGTATGGGTGCAGGTATTACACCTCCTACGACCACAGTGGAAGGTGCCGAAGGAGCGATGAGTGGGGAGGGAAGAGTGGACAAGGGAGTCATGGAGGGAGTGGTCCTTAGGGAAGATTGAGGGGAGGAAAAGGAAAAATGTGTCTAGTAGTGGGATCCTATAGTATCAACCAGAAATTCCAGCAGATAATGTGTTGGATGCATGGGATGGTGGGGTGGTAGGTGAGGATGAAAGGGATTCTCTGCTTATTGTTTGTGGGGGCAGGCCGGGCCAGGGCAGATGAGCAGGGAATGGAAGAGATGCAGGTGAGGGCCGAGTTAATAGTGGTGGATGGAAGCCACGTTTGTAGAAGGCAGGCATTTCAGAGGTTCTAGACTAGAAGACCTCATCTTGGGAGCAGATACAGCAGAGACGGTGAAATTGGGAGAAGGGGATGGAATAAATGAAGTGGAGACAGAGATCCAGAACAGGGAAAGTGTTATCAAAGATGGAACAGTTGAGTTTGAAGTTAGGGTGGAAATTGGCCATGAAATTGATGACTTCATCGCGGGTGCATGAGGTCGTCCTAATGTAGTCATCGATGTACTGGAGGAAAAGTTGGTTGGGGGGGTGGGGGGGGGGGGAGTCTTGCCTTTGTAGGCTTGTAGCATGTTTTGCTTCACAGGCAGGCAGGCATGGAACCCATGCGGGTACCCATGGCTACTCCTTTAATCTGGAGGTAGTGGGATGAGTTAAAAGAAAAATTATTAAGGGTGAGGACAAGTTCTGCCAGGTGGAGAAGGGTGGTGGTGGAAGGTGACTGCTCAGATCTGAGGTCCAGGAAAAAGCAAAGTGCTTTAAAGCCTTCTGTGTGGGGAATAGAGGTGTAAAGGGATTGGACATCCATTGTGAAGATGAGGTGGTCTGGTTCGGGGAATCTGAAGTCTTGGAGGAGGTGGAGGGTGTGTGAGGTATCGTGTATGTAGGAGGGGAGGGATTAAACTAAGGGAGAAAAGATGGAGTCAAGGTGTGGTGAATGTCTGCCAAGCTGCCTGTCTCCCCTCTGGTGAGCCTTGCTGTACTAACATTGGTTGTGCATTATCTCTACTGTTAAGGACACTCCCCTTAGTACTTGCATCTATTGTCTTTCATTATTGTACCATGAGTTTCTGCTAATAAAAGCCATGATTATTGTTTGACCACATCATCTTTGTCTACTTCATCAACTGGCACTTCACAAGGTAAGATGAAATTAGTTCAGTGGGGTAAGAGCAAGCAGAGACAAGCAGAGACAATGGGTCTGCCCGGGTGGTTAGGTTTATGTACCTTGGGTAGAAGGTAGAAACGGGCAGTGCAAGGATGGGAGACAATGAGGTTGATGGCCATGGGGGTGGGGGTGGGGGTGGGGGTGGGGGTGGGGGTGGGGGTGGGGGTGGGGGAGGGGCTGGGGGTGGGGTGGGGCGAGGTGCTCAGGGTTGATGAGGTGAGAAATGGTGTTGGAGATGGTGGCTTGATGGCTGATGGTGGGGTCCTGTGGGAGGGGTTGATAGGAGAAGGTGTCTGAGAGCTGTCAACTGGCCTCAGCAAGGTAGAGGTCAGTGTGCCAGACCACAACAGCATCACCCTTGTCTGCAGGTTTGATAGTGAGGTTAGGGTTGTTGCAAATAGAGTGGAGGGTGGAGCATTCTGAGGAGGTGAGGTTGGAAAAGGAGAGGGGGATAGTGAAGTTGAGACGGTTGATGTCCCAGTGGCAGTTGGAGATAAAAAAAAGTCCAGAGCAGGCAGTTGGCCATGAGGAGGTGACAAGGAGGAGGAAGAGGTCTTGAAACAGGGGAGGGGGTGTTGGAGATTTGCGGCCAAGGTAGTGGGCCTGGAGTCTGAGGCAACGGAAGAAGAGTTCAATATCATGGCGTGCGTGGAACTCGTTGAGGTCTGGGTGGAGGAGGCTGAAGGTGAGACCTCTGCTGAGGATAGAGTGCTTCACCTCCGAGAGGGGAAGGTCAGAAGGGATAGTAAAAACCAGGCAAGAGTCAGAGTGGGAGCCTGTGTGGTGGAGGGTGTTTGGAAGAATGGGGGAGAGGGAGGGTTGGAGAGGTCTGAGGATGAAGAAGGGAAGTGGGGGAGGTTGGAGGGGGGGAGTTTGGGGAGGTTGGCAGGGTGAGAAGGGTTGGGGAGGTTGGGGGAGGAGAGGATATAGGGAAGTGTGTGGGGGAAGGATGGGGGAGGGAGAGAGAGAGAGAGAAAGGTAGGTGGTGTAGCAAGGTGGGGGGGAAAGAGAATTGGTGATTGGAGGGTGGGGAGAGGGGGGAAGAGAGGGGGGATGGGGTGGAATTGTGGGAGGTAGTGGAAGGAGGGGGGGTTTAGGTAAGTGGGATCCAATAGAGAGATCAGCACTCCAGATGTACTCTGTGTCGGGAGCCACGTGGGACGAGTCAACGAGGAAGGCTCCAGCAACTTCTGCAGGTCCAGTGCTGGAGTCAGCAGTGGTGGAGTCAGGAGCTGCGGTGAGTAAAAGGTCGGAGCCTGGATTTGTGGTGGGCAGCAGTGATGTTGGGAGCTCCATTGGGTTGGCGACCGGGGCCCGATTTGGGGTGGGCAGCCATGGCTTCTAGAGCCCCATTGGGTTGGCGACTAGGGCCCAGATACCGGTAGGAGATGGCATCTGTGGCTCCGGTGAGTGGGGTGGTGGTGTGGGTGGCCATGGGAGTGGGAGTTCTGTTGTGTAGGTGGCTGTGGTTGTGGGAGTTCCGGAGGGCAGGCAACTGGGGCCAAGATGGGGATCCACGTGGAGGGTCACAGAGGCTACAACCTCCATGGCGGTGATTTTGAAGAGGTGATGAAGATGATTGATTAAAGCAGAGGAATGGATGTTAACTATTTGGATTTAGTAAAGTATTTGACAAGGTCCTCCAGGATAGGCTGATCCAGAATAAAGGCTCAGGATCAACAAAGGCTTAATAGATTGGATCCAGTTGTCATCGCCATAGATAATAGAGGGTTGTGATGGATGGATGTTATTCTGACGGGAGGCCTGTGACAAATGTTATTCCACAGTGATTAGTGGTGGGACCCCTATTAGTTATGATACATATGACTGATTTGGATTAAACTGCGAATGGGCTGGTTAGTAAGTTTACAAACAACAGAAATATTGGTGGAGTTGTGAATTGCACAGATTTCCAGAGGATAGTGCAGGATAGAGATCAGTTGGAAATATGAGTGAAGAAATGGCAGATGGAGTTTAATCCAGATAAGTGTGAGTTCAAACGAAAGAGGAAAAGTATACAGAAAATGGTTGCACCATTAGGAACAATGATGTACAGAATGATCTTCTGATGCAAGTTCATAGCTGCTTGAAAGTCTCAACTTGAGCAAATAGGGTGGTAAAGAAAGCATATAGTATAACACCTTTATTAGTCAAGGCATTGAGCATAAAATTGAGGTCAAGTTCTAGATGCATAAAACTTAGTTCAGCCACATTTGGAGGATTGTGAGCAGTTCTGACCACAGTGTTGCAGGAAGGATGTGAAAGTGTTGGAGAAGGTGCAAATGAGGTTCACCTAGATATTGCCTGGATGAGAAGGATAGGATGAACAAACTTGGGTTGTCTTCTCTGTAATGTGGGATGCCTAGGGTGACCTGATAGAAGTATATAAAATTATGAGAGGCATAGATTTTTTTTTACACATAGCAAGGGAAGGTGATAGAACCAGAAAGAGTCACAAAATAGATGGAATATTTAGGCAAGCACAAGAACAGGGAGAGGATGGAGCTGTATAAATCATGTGCAGGCAAGGAAGTTGGTTTATATTGACATTATGATCGGCAGATGACATTATGAGAGGCTTGTTCCTGTGCTATTTTATGTTCCATGTTCTATGTTCTAGATCAGTAGTTCTCAACCTTTTTCTTTCCACTCACATAGCACTTTAAGTAATCCCTATGCCATTGGTGCTCTGTGATTAATAAGGGATTGCTTAAGGTGGAATATGAGTGGGAAGGGAAGGTTGAGAATCACTGCTCTGGACACAATTGTTACTGAAATATTTTGCTTGAGAAAAATTGTCATTGGCCCATTTCCTTTGGAGTTATGAAACCATGCACATAAATGAGTCAATTGGGTATGATTAAAACGATGGTTTTCAATTTTTTTCTTTCCACTCACATACCATCTTAAGCAGTCCCTTACTAATCATAGAGTACCTATGACATAGGGAATACTAAGAGTGGTATCTGAGTGGAAAGAAAAAGGTTGAGAACCATTGGTCTTGATTCTGCCTGACCTGCTGAGTGAATCTAACATTTTCTATTTTTATTTCAAATTCCCTGCATCTGCAGATTCTTTGATTTTATCTTTAAATTGTAATTCCTCAAGCTTAACCATTCCAATAGAGTAAAGGATTCTGTCAACTCTATTCATACAAGAATGGAAGTGGCACTGGAGAATGGTTTATTTTGGCCACTCAAAACTTTAGACATAAGGAAAAATGATAACCTATCCTTTTCAGCAATGACAAGGGAAACTTAAAAAGAGAGCAAAAAAAATCAAATATTTATTTTTTAAACAGAGAATTCGTCAAATGGTGTATGAAACCACTAAATTCCTGTACTATTATCCCTATATAATTTCAAAGTTTAAACCACCCCCTCATTTGTCTTCTTGCATTGGTAGGATTTTACTTAAAAGGTCACTTTTGAATTCATTTTCCATAAAAACAAGGTTTATCATTAAATGTGGCATTCCAATTGGAGTACTGAAGGTCAATTACCAAATAAAATGTGCATAATAAAGACAAAGACAAACAGCTTGCGCGATAAACCTGTTTTGAAATAAATTGGTCATTTCAAATTCTTTTAACCTCATAAATCATGAGATTAACATCGATTATATGCACAAACAATATTTTTCTTCCTCTAAACACATGAATCGAGTATGTACAGAATATAATTTTTTTTAAAGTTAAAATAATCCATAGAAATGGATTTAACTCCATTTTGACTGCAGCTTTAAACTAATTTTTAATGTTCATGACAATTCAATGCCTCAAATCGAATCCTTCTCATAAAAGTTAACTTTCATTAGATTTACTTATATCTTATTCAAGAGTTTAAGGTGCTTTCAACCCAAATCATATTTCAATTTAATTAATTTCAGTATGTATTTTATTTAGGGGTGTTTCTGAAATTATGAATTTTCTGTACTTTCAGATGGAAATATTCAGATTCAAATGCCGTATAACCTGGATAAACTATATCATATTGATGTTGGCTACAAAAGTCAGAAAGAGGGTATGACTAACACATTTTATTAGGACAATTTGAATGGTATTAGCAGCATTGATACAACTCAGCAAATTTCCATTTAATTTTCAACATACAATTTTTCTGCAACTTCAAATGAAATGGTTAGTGCAGAATTATAAATACTTGGTTTACATGGATTTACTGCTAAAATTGAGTACCAATTATTTATTTTTCCTGGCCAATTTTCATCCCATAACCAACATCCTTAACACCACCCCACCCCCCCCCCCACACACACACACACACACACACACACACACACACACACACACACACACACACACACACACGCACAGAATTAATTGGCAATAAGCCACATAGATGTTATCAACAGTGTGGAATTTGCTTTCACTTATTATACAAATAAGAATGATGGGGATATATAGATGACTTTTAAACAAATCTATTTGTCCTTGTAAATTATATTTCCAGTTTTATGGAGCAGTAATATCTATTCATTTGTGCCATGTTGTTCTGAAACGAGAGGATCTGAGTACCATGTTCAACAACCTTTCACCATCTCTGTGCACGTCATGTCTTCTCTTTTTTGACCAGATGGATGAAGTCATTAACATAAATCTCTACTGAATAGCCAGTCACGGGCAGTACAATTGGCAGTTCCACCTCCCTCTAGACTATTTGCACATCCTTCTAATGAGATATGTTTCCCTGTTCAATTGTTTTTATTTCTGCTGCATTATCTTCATAACTACTTTTGGGAATTTTGTGGCTTTAAGCATTATAAAACCCTTACTTTCACATGATGTGCACTTCTGGGTTTTTTTTTCTCTCATCAGGTGCAGTGACAACATTCTGACTTGCTGTCATCACCTCAGAATAGATTCTCCTGCTCTGAAAGTTGCAACAATCTTTTAACTAGTGCAACTAATTTGATTTTCCTTCTACCTTCAGCAGAGGCCTAGACAATCATCAAAAGAGAGGAAGCTACAAATTGAATAATGGCAGGCCTGAGAGTTTAAGTTCAGCAGTGGGGAGGATATAGGAGTCAATTCTGAAGAAACAGTACAAATCTTCATTAAGAAAGACATCAATTGGTAAGGGGAAGCTAGCATAAATTTGTTATGGGAAACCATGTGTGACTGTCTTGAAGTTTTTGAAGTAACAAAAACAATTAATTTGGGGAAATTAGTTTGATGTAGTCGACAGGGACTTCAGCAATGATTGGATATGTTACCACATAGGAAGTTGGTCTGCAAGGAGGAGAACATGGGATCTATAGGAAATTGGCAAACCAGATCCAAAATTGGCTCAGAGACAACCGATAATGGAGGGCTGGTCTTTTTCCAGTGTTATTTCACATGGCGAAGTATTCTGTAGCTTGATGTTTGCAGTATATACTGATGTTTTAGAGTTAAAAGTAGGAGGCAATTGAAAAACTGAATCAGCAGATGATAGAAAAGCTGTTTTTTGTGGAGAGGGAAGCATCAAAGTGCAGAAAGATGTAGGAGGTTGAGTGAATAAATGACAAATGAAGGGCATCCTGGAGAAGTGAAATAATACATTGAGAAGGTGCGACATGGCAAAGAAACTCACAATAAACAGGAGGATGCTGAAGATTAGAGGAATTTGGAGTTTCCTGTAAAGAGATACAGAAAACTTTCCTTGCCCAGCCAAGGCAAAGGATAGAAGAACATCAAGGTGATGTTTGAATTTTGTGTGCAGCACCACTTGCGCCAAACCTTGAATAATAGTATGGTCACCCATCTACAGGAAAGATGTGATAACAGTGGATACAGAGGACATTTTCCAAAGCTGTTGACAGAACTGTAAATATTGTCTATGAGGATCATTTGAATAGAAAACATAAACAGTACAGCACAGCATCAAGCCCTTCAGCCTCCATATAAATGCCAAACTTGATGCTCAAATCAAACTAAAACTGTTTCTTCCTTATGATACCATCACCCTCCACCCCTTCCCTCCATTCTTTATATTCATCTGTCAGTATAGAAGCCTCTTAACTGCTACTATTGTGTTTGCTTTGATCAGTACTCCTGGCAGCCTGTTCCAGGCACTCATCAGTCTTTGTGTAATAAAACTTATCCCTTAAACTTTTACCCTCTCAGTTTAAACATGTCTTCTAGTACATGACACTATAATAGACTAATGTAAATTTAGAAAATGCTGGAAAATCTCATCAGTTCATGTCGAATCAGTGCTAAGATAAACTGTTAAAGTTTCAGGTTGAAGACCCTTTGTCAGAATCAAGATATTCTGGGGTTTTTATTTTGGAAAAAGGAAGTGGTTGAAGGAGGGTGGTAGTTTAATTGAGATATATAATACAATATTTCTTGGTAGAATATTGGAGTAGATTGAAGATGAGGTGAAGGAACATATTATTCCTGCTGAGGATGGCAGATATGTGGAAATGACTGCCCGATGGTGGAAACGCAACGTTATACATAATGATCATTGGGGAAAAGAGGTGGAGAGGATGAGAAAATTTAAATTCACGAGAGTCATTGTCTCAGAGGACCTTTCCTGGACCCAACATACTGATTTCATTGCGAAGGAAGCACATCAGTGCCTCGACTTCCTCAAGAATTTGCAAAGGTTCGGTATGACATTGGAAAGCTTGGCAAACTTTCACAGATGTACGTTTTAAGTGTGCTGACTGGCTGCATCACAGCCTGGTATGGGGCAACCAATATCTCCGAGCAGAAATCCCTGCAAAAGATGGTGGATTCTCAAGGTTTTATATATATCATGTATGTAGTCTGACAATAAATCTGAACTTTAAACTTCAAAAAAAAATTGTGAATGTGCACATGGAAATCTGTACTCTGCAGGGCTACAGACATAGTGCTGGAAAGTGAGATGGGACAGGATAGTACACAGGCAGCATAGGGAAAATGGCGTCCCTCTATCATTTATTGTGATTCTATGATTCCTACTTAAATCACAAACTGTACCCTGGAAATTGTATAGTTTAACAAGATTTCCACAAACCATTTCATCAGAAGTACTTCAGTTTTTCTTTCTAGGTCACTCATGCATAATACTTGAATAGACAGAGCCAACCAATGTATTATAGCAACAACGAAGGAAGCCTCACCATTCATTGAATCCATGCCAGTGCCCAGGGGCTGAATTTCATCGGTTCTATTTTTCAGTACAATTTAAAAAAAAACAAAGTTACTTAGGAGACTGGTTTCTGTTCTGGCATTTGGAAGCATGGTTTAAAGCACCGGTGGAGTTGTTGCAAGGACATGCAATCAAATCACTTGGTTTATCCAAAAGAAGAGGGAAATATTGGCAAGGATATTGCAGGGATAGGTGCCAGCAGGCATGAGACACCATAATGTGCCATCAGATTGTTCAGGTAAATATGAATCTGTGTCTGGAAGTGTAACAGTAAAAGGAATAAAAAGACACGTTAGTGAAATGTTGGCTTTTACTAAGTCTCCAACCTTGCTAGTTTTGAAGTTAACTGCTGGATTTTTTTTTTCTGTTGTTATCCAGAGAAGAATGTGTGTCTGCATCATACCTCCTGAGCCGGTTCTCCTCATTTTGTCTGATTTCTTTGATTCTGTGTTCCTAAATATCTGTGTGTTCTTACCTGTACCTTTTACCAATTCCTGTCCCCCTATTCTGCCATGGTTGGGAGCACTTTTCAGATCTGCAGCATGCAAAAAGTCTGCAAACAAACATTGGGATTTCCCCATCTTCTGATTGACTCTTGCACTTATTCAACTTTGTTTCTTTCTGGAAAAAGAAAATAACTGATTTGTCTCTTATTTTAGCTGATCAGATTTTTTTCACCATTAATTTAATTGTTTTTTTATTTAAATTTCAGAACTAGTTGATAGGTTCCTGGAGAAAATTATTATTACAGTGGGAGAATTGCCTGTTTTCCAATCTACATTTATTCATAATAACTTGATTGGAGAACATCAGAAAGATAATGAATCTTCAGAAGCAAAAATCCATCTTCAAGGTATTATGTAACCCTCCTGAAAGATTGTAGTTATTAAATGTATAAATGACAGCAAAATTCCACTCCCTAGAATGAAGGTTATTGGATGGAAAACAAAAAGGACAATGGTATTTGTTTAATGATCATTCCATCCAGATAGTGTGAATTAATGCTGGATGTGTGCAAATATTGCAATAAGGCAAGGTATACAAGAAATATAAACATATTGAGAAGAACAGTCCAATTTTTAAAATAATTCGGAAAAAAAAAACCAGATTGATCAGGGACAGTACACATGGATTGTTCAGGAAATAACATGGTTGACTTTTTAAGAAGGTAAAAATGAGATTGATGAATTCTACATAAATAATACCAAGATTTTGACTGCATGGCAACTAATCAATTGATGCAGGGAAGGGTAGAAAATTATATCTAAACTGACTAACTGGCTGAAAACAGTTAATTGGTTGTTTTGTGATTGGAAGGGACTTGCTGCATGCAATATAAATTAGTGATTTTATCTTCATTGTAGGAGGTCTGCTAAAGGAGTTTGATCATGACATTAAAAACACACACACAATGCTGAAGAAGCTCAGATGGTCAAACAGTGTACTTCATATAACAAAGATGAAGATACTTGGCCAACAAATTTTCCCATAGTTTGTTGAAGGGCTCAAGCCTGAAATGTTGGTTATGTATCTTTATCTTTGCTGTATAAAGTACACTGTTTGACCTGCTGAGTTTCCCCAGTACTGTGTTTGTACTTCAATCATGTATTTTAATTATTTGGCGATGACATTAAGATGGTTGTGTGGTTCATTTTATGAAATGAAAGAGAGTGCTGATCTGAACAATTGGACAGAAAGAAAATGACAAACGAAATTCAATTAGGAGAGATATGAGGTACCATATATTTCAGAGTACAAGTCGACTGTGGAACCACCCCAAACAACACACCAAAAATAGGGGTCATGTACTTGGTCAGATACAGAAACGTGACCTTAAAATTCTATTCAAAATACCACTTGATTTGTTCCATAACCCATTCAAACCCCACCCTACTATGCATTAGAAAAAAATTATTGTAAAAAAAACACATCTAAAATCCTTCAAAATTACTATCACCTTCCAAGGGAAGGAATTCGGAAAGCACATCTCCAATCTCACTCTTTACACTGTCATCATACTGAATCTAATAAGTTGGCTTCTTTTTCATCATCAGTGCCCCACAATATATCATCCTCCATACCATCCATTGCACTAGAGATACCACACTTTCTGAAAGATTTTATTAAAGTTTATATTTCCACTTTATCCCATGCTTTGATCACAAAATCACACAGCACATCAAGTGAGGCACCATGCATTTCCCCACCTGTTCTAAAGGATATTTCAGCACTCAACATCCAATTATTCCATTTTTCATGAACATGGCCTTTGAATGGCTTGTTTAAGCAGACATCTAGTGTTTGCAATAGAGAAGTCAAACCTCCTGGTATAACAGTAATCACAGATTTATTTAGTGCTTATCTATTTTTAGTGTGTAACGGATTTGTGTTAACCTTTGATTTAATATAATCATTTAACCATATAACCATTTACGGAGCGGAAACAGGCCATGTTGGCCTTTCAAGTCCGCACTGGTTCACTGATTTTGTGCGCCCTTGTTGAACTATGTTTCTTTTATTAAAATGTCTTATTAAATTATAGAGTTAAAATATTATGTCTGTATTCTTAGTAAGTTAGCTGTGGACTGGTGCAGGGTCACACATAGGTCACAGCACCTTTATAAAGAACCATAGTTTTCTGAACAGAGTGTTCATTCTTGAATTCAAGATGTCTTGGACAGACAGAGCTAATGGATTTCAAGTACGTTTTAATGATTCAAGAACTGCTGAGGAAGCAACATGTTTTTAATCAAAGCCACTTAAGCCTCTTGAAAAGAGATGAGGTCAGAGGTTGTTATGGATTTGGAATGGTTTTGAAAAAGGAACAGAATTTTAGTAGAAATAAAACTGATGGTCATGTGGTTTCTGAGAATTGGGACTCTCCTCAGTGATTATGTAACAGTCACATGATTTGGAGAAATATATGACCAAATTCAGACATTTTGAGTTTTCAGTTTTGGAAATGTTCAGTTTGGAGAGTACAGAAGTCAAAATCCCTGTGACATAGCAGTTGAAACTTTATGAAAGACAGGATTGAGTTACAGTAACCAGAATTAGTGCTGTTGTTGTGTGTTACTCCTGGCAAAAGGGGAACACAGAATAGATGTTTTTTGAAATAAGGAGAACACTTTGCTGTCTCTTTGGAAAATGAGGAAAGATTTCTACTGGGTCTATTTTTGTATTGCCACTTCATTTAGCCCTTATCTGGTTTATGACTTCATCAAGGAAGATGTTAACCACGGTTGTTTAACACTTATCTGGGTTTGTGAATTAATCGTGGAAGAAAATAGCCACATTGTAAGTAAAGAAGCCTGAAGATGTAATGTTTAAAAAATCTTTATAATTATTTCTGAACTCATAATTTAATACCTTCAAGCAAGACTATAATGATGATTAACTTTGAAAGATTTACTTTTCAGAGTAGGAATTTAATTTATATATATATATACATATACATATTTACGCACGCACACTTGCATTTGTGCATAGTGAGGGATAAGTATGTTTAGAGATAAGTAAAAATGTTATGTTGTTAATAACAATGAAAGTTATTATTTTGAATTTACCATTGTGTGGTGAATTTTCTATTACTGTTCCTGTGTTAATGCTAACAAAGTCTCTTTGGTCCAAAAAAATTCAAAAGGGTTGCTAGTTCATAATAAGTGTTATCAGTTAAATGGCTGCAAAACATATCCTAGATCAACAAACTCCATTACTTACATATTCCTCCTGGTTGCCTGTTCCACACATTGACTATCCATAGTTTTACACAATTTTTGTCCATCCATCCTTTTTATCAAAATGTACAAAAACACTTGGTCCTTTCATTGGCTTGCACAGATTTCACACCTTTACACTCCACCATTTTTATTGCCTATCATGTCAAAATCCATGAATCTTTTGGTAGTTTCTTGATTTTTTTTACATTTTTTGTTGTATTACCAGATTTATCCTGTTCAAAAAACATCTGCACCCGCCTACTGTACCTTTAAAATCTCTACTGTGCTCTGGGTTTAATTTTGCCCACTTCAGTGCATATGGTCTGATTTTATTTCTTGTGACTATGTAGCAATCTTGCCTATGTTCACATATCCATTCTGCAAAGTGATTTTCCAACTCGAGCCAACAAATGATTCCTCTTCTCATTGAACAAAATGTTCCTTTGTTATTTTTCTTAAAGCAGCTTCATTTTTTTCTCCACTTTCTTACCTTCTTCTCAGTTATGTCAAATGTCCTTGGCCATTTCAATGACTTTTAACTTAAAACTTGCTTCATACTTCCTTAATTTTGCTGGAGGCTCCATGATTACACCCACTTTCTGGCCATGCCCAACAGCTTAGTTAACACACTTGTTTTTGGGAGGTCATCTTATACAGCCGATATATGATAAAACCATGAAATTCAGGCTGAAATTAGGAGCCCCTCTTATCTGAAGGTCATCTTGTATGCCAAAATATATGGTAAATACATTTGGAGGATGCAACAAGGCAAGAGAATGCATAACAAAATGGAAGGTACAAGGATTGTGTATGGTATATTCAGAGTTCTTTAATGGTAGTGATCAGATAATATGTTTAAAACAACATATGGATATTACTCTATTAGTTGAGGTATTAAATTTAAGAGCATGGAGTTTTTGTTAGTAATACACCAGCCAGAGTGGAAATATTGTGTAACTGGAGAGGGTGCCTACGAGATTGATGAGGATGTTGCCAGAATTGAAAAAGTTAGTTGTGAGGAGAAATTGGACATCTTAGATTAAATTTAGCTTATTTTCCTGAAACTGAAGAATTAGGGTGGTGAGGTGGTGCACTGGTGGGCCTGGAGACACTGAGATTTCATTGTGGTATATAAAATTAAGAGCAGCCTAGATAGGTTGGAAAGGACATTTCTCCAAGGACTAGTATGAAGAGCTAAAGGAGTAATTTAGAAAAATTAGAGAGGAGATGAGAAAAAAAAGTCTCAATCAGAAGGTGGGACGTATCAGAACTCATTGTCTGAAAGGATGGTAGAGCAAAAAGTCTAATTGAAAAATTGCTTGGATGCTTATTTGAGTTATGACCTACATGGGTGCAGACCTGGTGCTGAAATGTGGGATTTGGCTCAGTAGGTTTTCCTTCATCAGGACAAAGGCAAAGGGCAAATGACTGCCATTGTGTCATACGTTTTCTATGAATCTATGGTTCTCAAATGAGTGAGCTGTTTGACATGTATGCAAAGGACAATATTTGTAATTTTTAAAAATAATGGAAATTTCTGAGTTATCTAAGTTTTCATTTATTCTAGCATTATTAGCTGTTTCTTGAAATGTGTAAGAAAATGTTTACATGCATAAACATTTTTTTTGTTTGAATGTAGCTTACATTTATCATAAATTAACATCTCACCCCTATATAAACCTACCTTATGTGGACTGTTTTTCTAGAATGTTAATTGCAATGTTACAATTTTTATTCAATAAATTTCAATTGAAAAGGAAGATAATGGGAAATATATTGATGTAGGTGATTGGTTAATATTTATTATTTTTGGAACATTTTTAAAATCAGAATCTGTTGACATTTTCACTAATCCTTTGGAGCATGTGGCAGTTAATCGCAAAGTACAATGGTTGATGTGGATAATTACAATGTCCAAAGGCAGAGAGTTATTGCAGAAATGTCTGTATTATTTCCTTTGCTGGAAAGTGATAATATGAAAGGTATTCTATTTAAGGCAAGCTTTAAAAAAAATAATAGTTTAAAACATTTTTAAAGTTTATCTTCTTTTCTCCTGAAAATAATCTCAACTAAAATGAAGAAATAGCTGAACCCAGTGAATGAGATCAGACACGATCCCAACAAAATGATGGAAGACTTGCAATCTGTGATGAGCTGTACCTCTGGCTACAATAATAACAATGACTTCTGGTCAACAAGATAGAAAAATTGCTCAGATATATATTGTTCACATAAAGGCTGTAAGTACACTCCACCCAGTCAGTCTCCTCACAATTAACTAAGTTATGGAAGGTGTTGAACTGCTTCTACTCTCATGATTTGTTTACTGATGCCTAGTGGGGTTTCATCACGATCAAATGGTTTCAGAGCTCGGCACAATCCTAGTCTGAATTCCAGAGGCAAGGTGAGAATAACTGAAGTTGATATCCATGGGGTATTTGGAGTTGTGTCTGGTCAAAGGAAGAAGGCTGTAGTTTTTGGAAGCTAGTCATCTCATTCCTTGGGTTTTGCTGCAGGAGTTTTTCAGGGACGTTTTCTGAACCCAACTATCTTCAGATTAAACAATCTATCAGACATTCAAATTAAATTGTTTTTAGTGATTACAAAATGTTGGATTCAATTTGCAACTCATCCCCACTGGAATCCTGGGAGAACAAGATCAGCCTCATGGTGCAACATCATATGAAACAGTTTTCAACATGGCTGAATTCAATAAATTCATTATAAATCACATCATCTAGGAAGCCCCGTGGTCCATTGGGCCCTTGCTATTCCATTTGACTAAATCCATACATTTAACATATCATTTGCTTCCATTCTTGTTTCATGTTATAATCCAATTTCTTTTTCTGAAAGATGCCTGCATTACTGAATCCACTTCCTTCACCCCTTTCATCACAGGTCATTATCACAAGTGCTGGGCAATATATAAATTCCCTCACTAGTGTTCTGTTATACTTGACAATTCCTCTAAATCTGAGTTCTTGCTCTACCAACTACCTTGCCAATGCAAATTACTTTACCTCTTCACTTCAACAAAACACCTGATCATTTTGTACACCTGTTAACATTTTACTTAATCATACTGGAAAAACAGTATCTTTTCACTCTATTTCTTTTGCATATCTTCATCGGGCCAAGGATCTTTTTTACTTTGGAAAATAATTATATGTTGCATTTAATGGTGGCCCTCGCTATGAATAATGTTAATTCACAGGCCCCTAAAAAATTGGCAAACAAGGATTTCTTTTAAAGAGTTAGAGTAATTTTCACTCTGATTGCTTTATAAAGTCATCTCCAAAAGCAGTTGCCTGCAACGACCACAGGGTTTTGCTGAGAGGTCGTGGGAGGTGGGTTTCAGCCTTAACTTTATCCAGGGCAGCCACAGTGCATCAGCATAAGAAGCTTCCATGGAGTGAGGAAAAATGTGAAGGAGATGTGCCATCAATATTCTTTCACCTTATGCCCTGGCATCACCTACAAAGATTGAATCCCATGCCATGAGTAGACCCACGTCCCTCTGAGGCATAAGCATGTTTTCAAGCATTGATTGTGACTTATCTGTACTGTTCATTATCTGGACCAGCTATTCACGACTGGGGCACTATTGACACCCACCACCACCACCCCCTGGGGGCCAGAGCAAATTTAGTTAAAAGCCTTGTTTTCTCTTCACCTCACGTAACAATTTTTGTAAATGATTTTTATGAAGTTGTTTGAGAGAAGAACAGAAGACACTTCCGACTGCTTCACAGGAAAGGTAGTCCATAAACTCTGACCAAAGTCCTAAGGGGACTGTAGTCAAAAAGAGTTGAGAATGGCCAATTAAACTTCTGACAATAAGCAAAGTGAGACCCAGCAATTATGTAACAAATTTCAAGGATATTATTTAGCCCCATAGCTTTTACAGTCTACATTAGTGTCAGCTGTTCTTTGTAATATTATGTGGAGTGAATTCATTTATTTAGGAGAGGAAAACCAGAGGTGTTCAGAACAGCAATAGCAGCATCTACAAATTTGCTGACTATACCACAATAGTGGGTTGTGTTGTGGGAAGAATCAGCATACAGGAGGGAGATTAAAATTTTGGTTGGATGGTGCACCAATAACCTTGCATAATGTCACCAAAACCAAGGAGCTGATTGTGGACATCAGGAGGGGAAAACCAAAGGATCGGAGGTGGAGAGGGTGAGCAAATTTAAGGTCCAGAGAGTCATTATCTCAGAGGACCATTCCTGGACTCAACACCTGTATGTCCTTGTGATGAAAGCATGCAAGTACCTCTACTTTCTCAGGAGTTGCAAAGGTATGGTATGACATCAAAAACCTGGGCAAACCTCCACAGATGCATGGTGGATAATGTGCTGACTGGCTGCATCAAGGCCTAGAATGGGGGCACAAGCACCTCTCTGTGGATAGCCTGCAAAAGATTGTGGACACAGCCTGGTACATCATAGGCAAAACTCTCCCCACCATCAAGAAAATCTACATGGACTGCTGTCATTGTAGAGCAGCAGCAATCTTAATGGATCCACACCACCCAGGGCATGCAGTACATCATAGGCAAAACTCTCCCCACCATCAAGAAAATCTACATGGACTGCTGTCATTGTAGAGCAGCAGCAATCTTAATGGATCCACACCACCCAGGGCATGCTCTGTTCTCACTGCTTCCATCAGGAAAGAGGTATAGATGCCACAAAATGCATACCACCAGGTTCAGGAACAGTTACTGCCCATCCACCATAAGACTCCTCAACAATAAACTCAATCATGTTTGTATTTGGCACTCACAGGCAGAGTAACCTACAGCTCAGCCAACTGTCAAGAAATGTTTTTTTTAATGTTTTGAATAGTAGGAAATATTAAAAAGTTCCATACTATTAAAACATGGTTAAACAATTTTTTAAAATCAAAGGATAATTAATCTGTTAGATATTAAAAGTAAAATATAAATTGACTTTTAAAAAAACTGAATGAAACAGTTAAAAATGTCAATATATAAAAGTGTCATAATTGATTAAATCTTAATCAAAGTCCTACAAAGTATTCTCCAATGTATTCTTGCTTCTTCACTGAACACCATGAGGAATCCACAAGCAGAGTTGCTGACACCTGACCACCTGCACCTCATTTATGCTTGTGCAAATGTCTTCAACTCGTTGATATTTCTCTGAGGAAATACTATTGATTTCTTCAGATGCCTGAAAAATCAAGCCCTTTCCGGAATAACAAAAGATCTTTTTTTTCCAATCCTTAAAAATCTGATGCTTCCTGACCATTTTGGGGTGTATTTTATGGATTTTGGGTAGCTGATCATGAAAATCACCATAATTTTTCCTATCCTTTTTTTTTAGATTTAACCTATTGTTTTTAATTTCCTATCATAACACGTATAAATAAAGCCCATCTTCACAAAACTAAAAGGAATGGAGTATTATCACTTCCAGATTTTAGATTTTATTTGATTGGGCAATGAACATGTGTAATTTATTTTATTATTACATTTGGCCTACTTCAAGCATACAAAACTATGAAAAGTAACATGTCATTGAAAATTCATTTTCTTCATTCACATTTGGACTTCTTCCCTGATGATCTTGGTGCAGTCAGTGACGAACACGGTGAAAGGTTTCATCAGAACATTGGGACCATGGAAAGGCGGCATCAGGACAACTGGAATCCATCAATGCCAGCCAACTATTGTTGGATATTGGCACAGGAGGCATCAGATACTAAATCAAACCAAAAATCAGCAGAAAAACATTTTCAGGTTAGTTGAACTAATGCAATGTGTCAGCATCAATATGTGATTAAACAGGGTAAATTCAATGAAATATAATTTAATGTTTCTCCAAATTCCTACATGATACAGCACACCTGAAATTATCTTTGTGTTCAGCTTGCAGTTGTCTATCATAATCCCCAATTTTTTTTCAGGAGAATCAGAACCAGGATTTATCGTCATGAACAAGTCACGAAATTCATGTTTTTCAGTACATATTATTACCATCTTATGACATTACTGTAAAAAAAATAGTGCATGAAAAGTAAGGCAGTGTCTTTGGTTCACTGATTATTCCGGAATCTGAAGGCAGCGGGGAAGAAGCTGTCCTTGTGTCATTGAGTGCTCGTCTTTAGGCTCTTGTACTTTTACCGTGATGGTAGCAAAGTGAACAGAGCATGAGCTGGGTGGTGGGGGTCTTTGAGGAGAGAGGCTGTTTTTTTAAGACACTGCCTCATGTAGATGTCCTCGATGGAGAAAAGTCTGGTGCCCGTTATATCGCAGGCTGAGTTAAAAACACTCTGGAGTTTATTCTTGTCTTGTATCCATACAACCAGCCAGAATGCTCTCCATGGTACACATTACCTCACCCTTAGTTACAGGATATAATTGGCCACAGCTACCACCTTGCTACAACTGACAATTTATCATCGCCTGCTCAAACAAGTGTTAAATTTTGCAGGATCCAAATTTTACACTTGTTCAGATATCCAATTGTTGAAAAATTACTTCCATTCCTATTGGTTCTTTGTGCTCTAGACTTTATAAGAATTGTTTTAAAGTTTGAAATGTGGTTTTTGTATCAATTAGCATTAATCAATCTCCAAGCCAAAATGCTACTTCACTACCAAGCAGACATATTTTCTTTCTTTTAAAAATATTTTATTGAGTTTAATATATAAATTCTACATACAAATTCATTTAATTATAATGAACATATCATATAGATGTCACATATTAAACATATAATGTAAATCAAAGACCTATCCATAATCGTTTATTTGACTTGTTTCTTTAAGACATCAAATTCTATAAATATGGTATTTAACCATTTATCTCTTTCTCATAATATATCCTAGTTTAATTCTGGATAAAAAATAATCGATAAGACAAACTTAAATAATACCTTTATATAAACAAAGGGTAAATTCTATCTTAATTAATTATATGATCCATGATGAACCACATTAAAGCCCATGTTTAACTAACTAATTAAAAAAAGAAAAAGAAACCAAAGTCCCTCTAATCTAACCCTCCCTCTAACCAAGGTTAACTTGTAGAATTGTAAAGATATGGATCGAATAGAAACCTTCAGACACGCTTTCAAATGAATTATCATTCTAATCCACCAATAGTTAATAACTTTAATGCAACTATTTTCTAGGTCTGAAAAGTAAACTCCTGCCTGAATTCAGTCTTTGATCTTAGCATTGAGTTGCAATAATGCAATAGGTAAATGATCTAGTTAGAATTTTGCCTCTACACTGGAACATTGGATAGTTTGAACTTACAGTTGAGTGACTGAGAAAGAGTGGCATTATTAAAAATAATTTGCTTCGAGGAAGATATTAAAATATTTAATAGTCAATGAATATTGAAAGAAAGATGAGAAGTTCTCTTCCCCAAACTACTGCAATGAAATGAAACTTATTAACTGATCATTTTTTGTGTAGAATTACCAGTATCATTTCCCATGTAATGCTTTCTTAAAAATTCATTACTGGTGCACTTTGCAGTTTGTTTTACTGGTAGGTCGGTGACTAAAACCTCTGAGCTTGAAAATTATGGACATGTGTAAAGAGAAATGGAACAGCACCATAGTTTACCTACTGAACATTTCCAATGCTATAAACAGTGGCAAAAAAATGTTCCTCATTAAATTTCTTTCAGCCACCTCCTTTCGAATTAGCCTCGAAACAGCTTTTCTGAACATTGTTACAGAATTTATGCTGTTTTATTTTTAGCTTTTAAATGAAAATAATTATTTGTTAATGAATAGTGCTTGGTATGTTTTATTTTTCATTATTTTCATGCTTTACTTTTCAGAAGTTTTCCAAACTTCTGAATATCTTGTTCTGGGAAACTAGAAGGGATTGGTGAAATCCTAAAAGTTTCCTTGGTGATATTAAATCCTTACCTGAATAGAATAAGACTATTCAAAATAATATATTTGGAAGAAATTGTCATCAATTTATTTGAAACAAATTTATTTGAAACAAATTAGTCATTTACTAAAAATGTTGGGTTTTTCCTCCTTTGACAAAAGACAAAGGAGGAAAAACCCAACACCCAACCCCAACCCACCAATTTTCCCTTGCAACCGCTGCAACCGTGTCTGCCTATCCCGCATCGGACTTGTCAGCCACAAACGAGCCTGCAGCTGACGTGGACATTACCCCTTCATAAATCTTCATCTGCGAAGCCATGCCAAAGATGAGATGAGATGAAAAAGAAAAATATTGCTTGTTACAGATTCCAACATATAGAACACTATTTCACATCAACAGGCCCTTTGGCAAATCTAGATTGTGCTGAACGAGTTTATTAACCTGTACCCAGGCCACAGCCCTCTATACCCATCCCATCCATGTACTTTATTAAGTGTCAAAATCAAGTTCACATTCACTACTTCAGCTGGAAGCTCGTTCCACACTCTTACCATCTCTGCGTGAAGAAGTTCCCCCTAATGTTTCCTTTAAACATTTAATCTTTCACCCTTACATTAAATTTATATTATCTTAGTTTCATATAATGAACCTTAAGACAAAGCAGGAGCAGGGATTTAACAATGAACATTGATAGCTGTTTGAAGAGTATGGAAGGGAAACTGTGACTGAACTGGCAGCTATTCATCCAGACTAACAGCCACTCAGGGGTAAGTAAAGTGCTTGTCAAATCATAATAAATTTAGAATTTAAAACATTATAATGTAAACTGCGACACCCCCATCTCATTAGAGCTTGTAATAACATTAATTTTATGTACAGTAGTTCAAATTGCACACCTCAAACCCAATGCTACCCAATCTTGTCCCATTAATTCTGTTTTTTTAAAATGAAATACTATCTTAGCCATGGAGTAAATTCCATATTATCACATAAGCTATTTCCTGCAAATTACACAGCATTTATGAACATGCTTTGTTATTTTTAGATAAGAACAAATAATTCCTCATCCATCTGACCAACAGTGAAAGCATGGAAATGAATTCTAATATTTTCTGTCCTGTTTGATGAATGGTATCATTAAATTTCTATGAGCATCAGTCCTAGTGAACTCAAACTGCTTGAAATAATTGACATGAAATAATTGATGTGAAATATAGCTATCTAGTTAAACGTTGTTGTGAACTGGGATTTCAGTGGAGTGGCTCCTCCCCTGACTCTTCCCCCGCATAGCCTGATATAAACCCTGGATCCTCGCCAAAACTCCAGTTCAGTCCAAAGACTATTGTGTGTTATTCTTACTGAATATAAGTGTGTTGTACTCTCTCTGGTCTTGAGCGCTCTCAGTTGCACTACAATTTTCTTCAGTAAAGAAGAGGATGGAAGCTCTGTTGAAGCCACCAATGCTCCTAATCGATCCTCTGTCCCCAGAGGCACCAGAGGAATTCACATACTGACTAGCATGCTTCCAAATGTACCTGGCGGCCACACAATCTGTCTACTCCACGGATGAACGCAAGAGTTGACCCTCCTCTCATGAGGCCCTAAAATATCATCCTAGCAAGGCATCAGCTCTTGCAACAAAAGAGGTGGCCTGCTGAGTCCATTGAAGATTTTGTGAATATCATCCTAGCAAGACATCAGCTCTTGCAATGAAAGCAGTGGCCTGCTGAGTCCATTGAAGATTTTGTCCTCATCCTATGAGCACTCATGAGGAACTGTGTGAAGTGATCTGGGGTCAAGGTCTGGAGTCGGGGCCTTTATTAGGGAATCTCCTGGGAGAAGTCAGAAGGAAGGACGGGGTGGTCCAGGCCAGTACATACAGTTATTACTGTAATACCTCATACCACCACACCCTGTCCAGCGGAAGCTGTGCCTTTGCACACGCCGCCCAGTTGGGGTCATTACACAATGAGCTCTGCCACCCAGGCATCATGTGAATGGGTCACTTTGTCAAGGCACACAATTTACCCTACTTAATTGTGGATGTCATGGAAATGACCAAGTCTGCGTTGAGTGCAAACTGCATTTCTACAACCCCAGCAAAACGCACCTGATAAAGGCATCCCGGCCCTTCGAACGACTCAGCATATCCACTGTATCTCTTTCCATCTGTACCTCTCAACGATCCATCTATGAACCACCATTGTCCTTCTGAGAGTGTTGACTTTTTATTTGCAGCTCAACCACCTCGCTACAGTCATGCCCTGAGTCCTCTGGTTCTTTATCTTCTTCTGACGAGTACAGGAACTGTGAAGGGTTCAGACTTATATCTGTACAAATAGTTAAGTCATCTTTTTCCATTAAGATTGCCTCATACTTTAAAATTCTCGAGTCTGTCAACCATCTGTGAGACTTCTGAGTTAAAATAGTTTTTACAGTGTGGGGAGTGAATACAACCAGACTCCCTCCAAAGGTACATTTTCAGCTTTCTTCCACTAATACTGCCGTGGCTGCTACTGCTTGAATGCATTCTGGCCACCTTCGTGATACTGGGTCCAACATTTTTGAGAGGAATGCCACAGGTTGCCTTTGGCCTCTTCTTTTCTGAGCTAGTACTCCCAAAGCTTTTCCTTTCTCCACATTTACAAACAAGTGGAAAGGCTGACTAATATCAGGAAAGGCCAGGACCGGAGCATTAATCAAGTCTTTCTTCAAGCGATTAAATTCCTGCTGTTCCTCTCGGTTCCACTCTAGATTTTCCTTTTTGCTTCCCATTTTATCATCTAAGAATTAGACCTTCTGTGCATATTTATCTATCCACAGTCGGCAATACCCAATTAATCCGAGGAACTTCCTTATCTCCTTCTGATTTTTAAGTATGGGCAGACCGATGATACCAGCAATTCGTTCAGGTCCAATTCTCTTTTTCCCTTGACTAATCAAGTGTCCCAAATACCTTACTTCCTGTTTCACGAATTGCAGTTTGTTCTTAGAAACTCTTAACTTTTTCTTTCCCAAGAAGTTTAGCAACTCAATGGTAGATTTACGAACTTCATTTTCCTTTGTTCCTGAAATCAACAGGTCATCTACAAACTGTGTTCCCGGAGTGCTTGGGTGTTCTTCTAATAATTGCTCTAAAACTTGTCCAAATAGATTGGGAGATTCTGTAAACCCTTGGAGAGGACTGTCCATCGATACTGCTGTTTTCTTCCCGAGTGAGGGTCTTCCCATTCGAATGCAAACAAGTCCCGACTATTCTCATCCAAGGGGCAACACCAAAAAGCATCTTTCAAATCTACAACACTAAACCACTCGTGTTCCAGGGGAATTCGATTCAATATGTTATAGGGGTTTGAGACTACTGGATGTCATGTCTAAACAATATTTAATTCTTGTAGATCCTGGACCAAGCAGAAAATCCCATCCCTTTTCCGTACAGGGAGGACAGGGGTGTTATAAGGGGACATGCAACTTTCTAGCATTCCATCTCGGTTATTTGCAATAACCAGGTGAAGGTCTCTTCAACCTTCTACCAAAATAGGATACTGTTTCACCCGTATTGGCTGGAACCTCCTCCTTTAGGATTATTTTGAGTGGAGTTATTTGCAGTCCTCCCCTGTTCCCTCTCCGGCTCAGATACAGTCCCCAATGTTCTGGACATCCTCTTCCATCAATGGATACAATTTCACCATTATACGTCCTTCTACTGGAGCGGTACCGACTCCTAGTCTAATTTGCAGATCTCATCCCATCAGATTCACCCCAGCTTGAAGAACCAGAATCAGATCTTCAATTGCCTCCCTGTCTTGATACTTCACACAGACCCCTTTGATCAAGGGGTCTTCATGACTCTCCCCCCCACTTACTCCGAATACATTAAATTGTGGACTAGTGAATCTAACTCCCTCCTGTATAACATTTAATGATGATCTAATGGCCTCTGTATCCACCAGAAAAACGGCATCCTCTTTGTTGGGTCCCACCTGGAAGAAATCTCTGATACCTTTAATCCTCCCCAAAAGTCATCAGAGGGATCGCATCCCTTTCCCTCTTTAATTTGGGACATTCCTGTTTGAAAGGTCCCACTTTCCCACAATAGTAACACCCTGGCTGCTGGGGTGACCCAAAACTTAAGTACATCAACATAACAACCGGAACATTTCCATCACTCAATTTTTCTATCAGAGGTGCCCCTCTGGTGGAGACTAATCTCCTGGATGGAGGGTATGGCTCATTGAGGAGGAGTCATGTTGAACTAAATCTTTGGGGTCCCAATCCTGATAACCCTTTAGATACTTTATCTGGTGCCTCATTAAATTAAGAAATCACATCTTTATCATGGGTATGTGCTCAACTTTAAATTGCAAACAAATTGGTATCTTAAGTGGCCCCTTTAAGAGTATTCCTGGCTGTCTTCGTTCTCTGCTCTGTGGTATTCTGCACAAACTGGCTGCGTTATCTCTTCTTCTGGGCTTCCTGCCAATTTGCCTGGCTGGTATCTTATGTTTTTATGCTGAGTTCTCTCTGTCCTCACTGAAAACAGCTTAATTTTTAAACTGTGCAAATGCAGACAAACATGTTTTAACAAAAGCTTCCAGAATTTACCACAGACTTTAAATCTTAACTTCTTTGTTACAGTGGCCGGATGATTTATCATGGCTCTGGGTTCAAACACTAACAGTATCCAAAAATACTTTGGGTATTGCTGGCTAGGGGTCTAGATACAGGCAGATGATATGCTAGTGGTCCTTAGGGGGTCCCCGAGGAGTACTCGGGGTCACTCGTCTCTCCCCCCTCCATCAGCCTTAGCGCTTCCATTTGACCTTGTAATCTTTGTTTATCCTCCTGTGCAGGAGGCTTCTCCTGCCTACCCTTTGCTTTTTTTTCCTTTCCTAATTTTTCCTTTCTATGTGCACATACTTTCTGGAGGACAGCTGTAGGTTTACTGTTCGCCCTTCTGCCAATTTTACACCATTAGTTTGGCTACCTGCAAGCCTATCTCTTTTCTTTCTTGTGCTAACAGGCACAACTTTCCAATGAGCTCTTTAATGATTTCATCATCCCAAGTACCCCCCCAACGGCCAGCCTTCTCTCCCCTAGTCTTTTATTTAATGTCTCAGAATCTTTTCAAATTATATTTTCAACCTCCAGATAGTTGTATCTACACAATTCCCCATTGTACCTCAGGTTCCCAAAACCTGAGCTCCCTGAGCACCCACATACACACAAACACACTAACAGTTCCTGACTGGACTAGTTCCCTGAACTCTTAATTGAGCTCCCTGAGCTCTTTTTCAACCACAGTCCTGGACTGACGAGTTCCCTGAATTCTCCCTGGAGACATTCCTTGGTCTCCGACCCGACCCTTTTACAGGTCTGTTTCCTAACATCCGCCCCTTCTCTTTCTCTCATGTTTTCCTGCCTGTCCGCGCTCTTCTGTCCTGCTTCCTCCAGTTCCGGGGCACAGGCCTCTACCCCTCCATTAGACTTTCTCACCTGTTGGTGTTCCTTGGGAGGGATATCACCAGCATCCTGGTGATTCTCCCCTCCCCTCTGACTGTCATACGGCGGGGGCAGGTGCTTCAAAGGATCCCAGGGAGGTAGTCTTCCTCCTCATTTTTCTCAGCAAACTTAAACAACTCGGTCACCCGGATCCAACACGCTGCATAATCTGACTCCTCCTGGTCTGGAGGACTTCTGTCATTTATGAATAAATTTAATTTCTGACATATTCAATCTTCATCTGACCCTAGTCAGGGCCACCAAACTGAAGACCCCAGAATCGGAGTCTGAGGCCATTTTTAATAACAAAACTTTATCATAGATTCCTTAGTCTTTCCCTGGGTCCTTCCACGACCCCAGTTTCCTAACATCCGCCCCAACAGACTATTGGGTGGAATGTCAATCCCGGGACCCCCACTCTGGAGTCCCTTCTTCTCTTGGGTTCTCTTATTACCCATATCCCTATCAGATCACTCATTCCTGACAGAATCCTGGCCATCCAAGTAGTACTTAATAGTCAATTTTTCTTACCTGGGTCTCATGCACGAGCGTTGCCCCGTCCGAACCACTCCTCCTACCGGAGTCCCTTCTTCTGTTCCACTCCCTCTACTGGAGCTTCCCTAGGTCCTGTTCTCCAGAGTCTCCTGTCCGGATATCACTCGCTCAAACCACTGACGGCAAGCAAGAAAATCAGAGACCACTGAAATCAGTGGGGTGCACCTTCTCGTTCTTCGATAGCCAGTTGCCAAGCAGTGGGAGTTGAGAATCCCGGATGAGCCCCCAAGCTTGTGAAATATAAAGTGTTCACAATCATTACTCTGGAGACAAAGTCTTGGAGAACAGGTTCAACTTTATTTTGAGTCTGCTGAGTCGGGTGTTCCTGGTCTGGAGACACACCGGAGGTTCAGAATCATCATTCTTTTGTACAGTCCCACGCTCAACATCACCCCACCTTTATTTACCTTCTTCCAATCAGAATCCCACTACATTACAACATTCTCCTTTTCCCTTCCATCAATACAGGTATCATTCAGTTCTTCCCTCTTCATACATCACATGTTATGTTAATTAGTTTATTCCCTCCCTCGGGTTGTCTAAGTTAATATTCATGTCTCTATTAAGCAAGCGCAGTACTAGCTATAGACTACCTTAGGTCACTGTACCAGCCTGAACCAGATCCTTGCATCCTTGGGGCTCCTGATAAGAAGAGGCCTACTAGCTAGTATTATCTGTTTTCAAGCTCTCATCTACATTCTTTGCATTCCATCCCTTTTCACAGAATAGTGCGAGTTTAATCATCTTCAACCATATTTCACAGAAGCAACTAGACCAACAAGCTGCTCCCATCCTGTAAAACACCATGACTCTAAGTCACAAATATGCAAATTATACATTTCTGCATTGTCAATTGACTACGTACATATATTTTAATGACATAGTTATATTGAGGAGTAATTTATACATTGAGTGTAGTAAAACGAACACAGGAATTTTTCAAGACTATTGCTGTTTTGACGAGCTAATACAAGCATGTTCATAATTAATTTGATTATATTTTTCCAACAACTTTTATTCAATTTTTTTAGAGGTTTCCAATTTTGATTAGATTTTGGCTTCATGCTTTGGGAATTCCCCTCAAAGGATACTTTTCTTACTCTTGCTGGCTTTTTGTGGAAGAGAGGGGAGGGTGGGGACAGATGTGTTCATTTCAAGAATCATGAAGAAATATCCAATTTCATGAAAGATGTTTCTATTTTAGTTTCTCATTTGTTTGCTGCTTCCCAGAAAATGATGAATCCAGTAACTCCCATTCAAAGTCTCTGGTTGAGGATAAAATAATGGAGGTGGTCCATTTGCTCTCTCCCTAGACTTACTAAGTCCAGGACATTCCTCAGTTATGACATTCAAGTGACTTCTTTGGAGTTTGAAAAGTTGCTGAACTTCTCATCTCTTCAACTTTTCATAGATGCAAAATATGCTAATAAATTATAAGGCAGTTTATAATCTTCTGTCACACAGACTAGGGTGCAAAGCATTAGAAGTTGGTGTGACTTGCATTACATTTCATAATTTTCTTTTATTTTGTATTTTTATCATCTTCATCAAAAGCACTTGAAATATTTGAAATCATTTCATATTCATTTATTCCAGAATTGTTTCCTCCCATTCTCAACCATTTTAATTTGCCAAAATGTTAATCATTTTCCTTATGTCAGATTGATTTTTCTATTTTGCCAGAGTTGCCCTCTTTAGAATTCTGCTCACACTGGTTCTTTAAAAGCTCAACTTTAGAAATACAGGATGTGCAATTACAAGTTTTCTTCATTTTGATAATGTAATGAATGAGATAATTAATGAATGTTTAAAAAGTGAAGAAATAAAAAGACAATAAATAGATTCAGAACAATTTCTATTATTACTAATTATTTTGATAAAGGTATAAAAACGAAAAAATTATTACATGTAAAAATCAAGCAAAATATTTACATGTGAAAGGATTATCAGTAACCATTTATGCGGGGAAGAATGAGTAAATCAGGAATCGATACCATATAGATTCAAATTGCAACAAAAGCAAACGCTGGAAATGGCTCCAAGGTCACCACATTTCTAAATGTTTCTGTTTTGCAAATCCTTACATGGATCACTAAGTCTAAGTCCTTGAGAATGACAGAGATGTCGGTGGGATTAATTGATTTTGTAATTCTTTTATGCAAAATGATTGAATTCCCATTGTGATTATTATGTGGCATGTTTTATTTGAAAATTAATTTTGGCAAAGTGGAAGAATTGGCTATTTAAAAAACAATGGAAAATAATAAAAAAAACAAGTTGGTTCTTGTCAGATGCATGATTTTTTAAAATAGTATTGCAAGGTTTGGTTTTGATTAGTTGATCCTTAAAACATTTGCAACTTGAATTAATCATTATTTTTCCTGCTGAGCAGATCAACCAGGGACTTTATCTTTGATGCAGTGGCACTCTGCCATTCTCATCAGGAAAATATCATGGGCTAAAAGTATTTTTTTATATTTTGATGTGGGAGAGAGAACTTCATTCAAAATATATCTACCACCATTATTATTGCTTATTAAAATATTAGAAAATAATATATATTGCAATCTTATCATCGCTCCAGCCTAGGACCAGAAAAATTTGATGATTTTCCTCAGTTTTTAGTTTTACCTTATTGCTATGCTTATATAACACCCACCGTACAGACTTACCCATCAAAAGCAACAATACGACTGCAGATGTTGTTGTATGGCTGAAGTGATTCAAAAGGATGCAATTGAAGGTTGTTTCTCAGACACAGTAACCAGAGGACTTCCCTGTTTTGTTTAAAAAAATGTTTTTTTTATATATTTTTTAATTTTTTACACCATACACCACATTGACCATGATACATACATTTTCCTTTTCAAATATATACAGTGTCATTTTCTCCCCCCCTCCCTCCTCCCATCCCACCCTCCCTCCTCCCATCCCACCCTCCCTCCTCTCATCCCACCCTCCCTACCTCCCCATCCCACCCTCCCTACCTCCCCCCCATCCATTTAAAGTACAAAATCTAAGATACATTAAACCAGTCAAACAATGTTGTCACTCAATAAAAATAAACAAGAAATTCCACTGAGTCAATTCTTTTCATTTCCTTCTCCTTTCATTAATTTAGGTAGTGAATGTTCCCAGTAGGTTTTCTCTATTGTGTTTCATGTAAGGCTCCCATATTTGTTCAAATATTTCAATATTATTTCTTAAACTATATGTTATTTTTTCTAATAGAATACATTTATTCATTTCTATATACCATTGTTGTATTCTCAAATTATCTTCCAATTTCCAGGTTGACATAATACATTTTTTTGCTGCAGCTAGAGCTATCTTAACAAATCTTTTTTAAAAAAAAATGTTTATATGTGTTTGGTTTTTGTTTTCTGCTGCTCTACAATTTTCTGAAGGGGTGAATGATCGCCTCGAAGTTAAATGCCATTTATTCTAGACATGTGAAAATGGATACCTTCTGGCTGTTTTATTTCCAAAATTAAAGGCCATGAGCCATTTTTCATTATTTTGTCCACCATGACCCCTCATAAATCCTGGTGCAATATGTTTCCTGACTGGTTTGAGATGTGCAGAATACCCATCGTCGAATATCATGCACCAAACAACATTGGAATGAAAACGATCTCATATCTCAAAGATGTACAGATTGGTAGATTAATCAACCACTGTAAATTGTCTTTAGTGTGTAGATCAATGGTGCAATCTGTGGGATTGAGGGGTGGGGAGTGGAGGACGTGGTGAGACTGATGGGATCAATAAAAATATATTTTGCACATGAAGTAGTTGGGAGACATCTTAAGAAATTTCCAATCTGAGTCCACCTACAACTTGTAAAGCATGTATTTTGATTCATGTGCTTCTAAATGGTTTTTTTTATATTAAATAATGCAAATATTTCAAACATGCAAAGATGTAAATCATTAAAATATCTATCAGCTGTGTGATTAATGATTTTAATGTTTGTTAATCTGTATAAATCCCTTTTGTTAGGTGAATACTTTTCATCTACAAGCTGTAGATTTGGGGATACCAACATTAGTGCAAGTTGAACATATCCATAGTGCTGGATATGGAGCTGGTTGGTACCTGGAGAGAATCCGTATATGGAAACAACAGAGCCCAGTGGAGCCAAGGAGTAGATGTTCCCATTATCAACAATGGCTTGTCACTGAAGTTGCAGACAGACAAATGAAAAAGAAGTTAAAGCTCCTTGGAAAAGTCAGCAATAAAAATAAAATGATGAAAGAGAACCTTCAGTGTATGATGTTAGATAAGTTTTCCATTTCTCCAAATATGTTTTTCAATAACTAGAATACAAAGGGAAACATTAGGGGAAGGTTTTTCCACTCAGAGACTGGTAAGGGTGTGGAATGAGCTGCCATCTAATGTAGTGAATGCAGATTCAATCTTGAGTTTTAAAAATAAACTGGATAAATATATGGATAGGAGAGGTCTGGAGGGTTACGGAATGAGAGCAGGTCAGTGTGTCTAGCTAGTTTTATTGGTCGGCACAGACCAGAAGGGTCGAATTTGCCTGTCTTTCTGTGCTGTAATATTCTATGGTTTTTGGACATTTGAGTGTTTATAATTATTTCTCATACAAATTGTTGAATAGTTCTGTATTATTTGCAATTTTCTTTTCCTATAATTGATATTATTCTGTACACAATTTGATTAAATTCTTCAAATAATACGTTCAATTGATAATTTGGATATATGATCTTGTGCTTTTTTATAATTTTGATAATTTTAATTTATTGCTACTTCAATTATCTCTGTCTGATGTACTATTTCTTGATTAGTTTTGTATAAGTAGATAATCCTATCCAAAAGTCTTTGCACATGAAACAAATCAATTAGGTTATTGGATATGTAAGAACAGTCTTAATGGTAACTGCTCATTTATTCTCAAATGGGCAACATATTTCATTATGATTCAAAGTGCAAATCTGGCCTCAATTCCTTATAATTTAAAATGCATAAATATGTTAATTCTATATGTCTGAATAATAATATTCACAATGAAACACTATGCACTTAACTGATTGTAATATAGATCAATAACATGCTTCTTATTCTTTAAATCTCAAAGTTTAAGGAACATTTTCATAGAGGTAGTAACTTAATTCGCAATCATCTACCTATCCAATTGAATAGCAATTGTTACGAAATAGGTGGGTTTTTTTTATAATCACGAGGAAAAATCTAGTTAGTTTCTAGCTAGACAATTAAAAGCAATTCTGCTAAAAACAAATAAATAATATTTGGATGAGAGATGGTAACATGACAACGGATTATTTCAAAATAAATGAGGCTTTTAGAAAATTTTACTCAAACATTTATACTCTGAATTTAATAATGATTATGCTTCAATGTTGGAATTCATAGATCAGAAGAATTAACCTGTGCTTTCTCAAGACAGGCGTGCAAGTCTGGAGAAAACTTTCACAGGAGGATATAGCTGTGGCTATTTCCTCATTACAGTCCAGTAAATCTCCTGGACCAGAGGTTTTCCTGTTGAATTTTATAAATCTTTTTCCAAATGGCTTGTACCCCACTTAAGCTTGCTCTGTTGGCTGACTCATTTAAAGATGAAAAGCTTCCCTTATCATTTAACGAGGCTTGTACTTCTCTTATTCTAAAAAAAGGAAAAGAGTCAACAGAATGTACATCTTATAGACCTATTTCATTACTTAATATTGATATGAAAATTCTATTTAAGGTTTTAGCACATTCGTTAGAAAATATTCTACCAATAATTATAGACTCTGACCAAACTGGTTTTATTAAAAATCACTATTTTTTTATTATAACATATATCAATTATTGAATATTCTATAGTTACCTTCCACCTTTCATTAGATCCCGAGAAAACATTTGTTTAGGTGGAATGGGAGAATCTATCTTAGGAAATTTTAATTATGGCCTGGACTTTATAAAATGGATTAAATTATTGTATTTATGCCCTACGGCTTCAATTTGCAACAATCGAAAATGTTTAACCTTAATAGGGGAACGTGGCAGGGTTTCCCTTTAAGTCATTTGCTTTTTGATATCTTCTTTGGCTTGGCTTCGCGGACGAAGATTTATGGAGGGGGTACTGGAACAATTAGCTGTTGCTCTCCGACAATGCAAAGAATTTAAAGGTGTAGCTAGATGTAGAGTTGAACATCAAATATCTTTTTTTGTAGATGATTTATTGCTTTTATTTCAAATCCTGATGTTTCTATACCAAATATATTAACTGACTGATTTAGTCAGTTTTCAGGTTATAAATTAAATTTACATAAGAGTGAACTTTTACCCATGAAAGGTTCTTTTGCAAGCTATTCTAATTTTATGTTTGAATAGTGAAAGATAAATTCCAATATTTAGGAATTACAATTATGGAAAGTTACAAAAATTTAGTGAAATAAATCTTTTTTGATATTACTCAATAAGATTTACTATTATCGGGGTGGTCACACTTATCTATTAGAATGATGGGTCATATTAATTCGATTAAAATGAACATTTTACCTAAATTTCTGTATATTTTTTAAGCTTTACCAATTTTTATTCCTAAATCATTTTTAGCTCATTAGCTTTGGTTAATTCTACTTGTATATGTCAAGGAAAAAAAACCGTATAAATAAAGCCCAACTTCACAAAACTAAAAGGAATGGAGTATTATCACTTCCAGATTTTAGATTTTATTTGATTGGGTGATGAACATGTGTAATTTATTTTATTATTACATTTGGATAAGTCAGTGAATCGCTCCTCTTGGGTAGAAATGGAACTGAAATTTTCTGAAAGAAATTCTATGTTGGCAATTTTAGGATTTTTTTAACCATTTTCCTTTTATAAATTGACACATAATCAGTTAATGAGAAATAGATTGAGAATATCAGTTCAATTTAGAAAATTCTTTCTGTTTAATGGTTTTTCCCTGGGTTGTCCCATTATAGATAATCGTCTTTTTCTGCCGTCTCTGCTGGACATGGGTTTCAAGGAATAGTATAGATTAGGTGTCCAAAGTTATAATGATCTTTTTATTTGAGATAATTTTGCCTCTTTTGAACATTTATCAGTCAAATATAATCTTTCTAACAGACATGTTTTTAGATATTTACAAATTAAGCATTTTGTTCAGTCCAAGCTTTCCGATTTTCCGCTAATCTCAAATACGATATTCTTGATGTATTTTTAACAGAGTTTTCTTTTCATGGTGGATTAATATCATACATTTATAATGATTTATTGGATTTAAGATCAGCCTCTGTGGCTGGGATTAAGTATGATTGGGAATGAGTTTTGAATTGAACATTTTCTCTCAGCTTGATGAATGATTCTTCATTTTGTGCTAATTACAATTTAAGGTGGTACACAGAACACATATGTTCAAAGTTAAATTATCTTGTTTTATGCAGATATTGATTTACTATGTGGGAAGTGTTAAATTTTTGAAGCTGTGTTTTGTGAGTGCCCAAATTTAAAGAGATTTTGGAAAGACATTTTCAAAACTTTGACAATGATTTTTAAGATCAATATAGAACCCTGCACCTTAATTTTTTTGGTTTGGTTTCTCATGTGAGCCAGATATACTTCTGTCTGCATCTCTGGAGAAAGTTTTAGCCTTTACCACGCTGATTGTCAGAAGTGGAAAGATGAATTTTCACCTACTCATACACAGTGGTTATATGACGTAATGCTCTATTTAAGGTTGGAGAAAATTAGATACAACATTAAAGATAGAATGTTTCAATTTATACAGATGTGGGACACATTCATAGAAAGCTATCATGATTGGAAGAATTAAGAATTTTGAAGGTTTCTCTGTCCAATGTCTGGAGGTCGCCATCAGATCCACAATTTCCCTCCCATTTTTTATATATAAGGTGACTTTGATTAGAGGGAGGTGGTAGATTAGATTTAGCATTCAGGTTTTCTAGTTTCTTTTCTTTTTTTCCATTTTATTCATTTTTATTTGGTTTAACTTGGCAAATAGGGGTTTAACATGGGTTATTATAGATTTAATTACTTGGATCAAGGAACTGTTTAATGTTCAATTTAGGTATTTTTTAGAATACTTGTATGCATGGGATACGTGTTTTCCCATAAAAAATTGCATGTAAGTTTATATGTTAAATTCAATAAAAATATTTAAAAAGAGGAATCATCCAGCAAAAAGCACACTAAGTGCTAAAAATAAAATTATGAGCATTTATTGGTATGTTAATTGAATAGTTTACAAAAGTTCAATTTTCATAAATGTGAATGTCGTACAAATGTTATTGAGGGGAAAACACAGAGCATAGCTCATGGTTTCTGTGTTAATAGTGAGGGATTCAAAAATGGTGAGAATCTACCAATAGAAACATTGCAACAAAAAAAATTAATGCATCCTTATCCTATTGTTTTTTTATTTCCAAATATAAGCCATAATAATTTTGGTACAAGTTGTGTTGTTGAGCTTTACCTTTTCAGGTGGAAGACAATCTCTGACCCACTGTTCCTAATATTTCTTGAACAGCAAATCTAGAGTGACAAATACTGTTACATGTCTTGAGCTCATTTATCAGCAATTTTATAGCTTGATATTGACTACAAGAAAGCTAGAGTACAATTTAGCACTCCAGGAAGAAAAGGACTTTGCATCATCAGTGTCATCTGTGAGTTAACCTCAAAATTATGTTGAAAATGAAATAAAGTGCTGTCAATACCAGAATAATAGGACAGCATTGTAAAGTAAATCAGGGAGTCCAATGCCCAGTTAACTCAATATTTGCTTAGTCCATGTCCATTCAATTTTGCACAGGTTGTATTTTGTTTTCATATCACCCTCGTGGGTTTATAACGTTGAGGAGATCTTACAGGTGATTGTGGTAAACTTGTGTCTATTAATCTTGTGAATTTAGACAACAGAAGCCACCTTTAGGAGGTTCTTGAAGAAATCTTGCTGGGTCATGTTTGAAGGTATAACCTTAACATAAGTGATTGGCTTATTGTAGAGACTTCTAATTTTTGCGATCTTCCCTGCTCCCAAACAATTTTGAGTCCAAATGTCTCTGGCAGGACTTCAAACAAAATTTGAGTTGAATTACCCACTTAGTTAATCCAAATGAAAGCTCTTGCAAAGACTTTGATGATTGCAGAAGATGAAGAGTTTTACCAGATCTTCCAACTCTGATTCTTCACTTAATGGCTCATTATCTATTAGTGAATATGGCAGGAGCTCAGAGAGATTTGATCAGTTTCACTTTTTATAGAATCACTTGGTTTTGACCATATCACAGTGCTCTATAATCCACGATTTTGGCATTTGGTTTTTGGGGACTGCCATTTCACCTTATTCATGAACCAGAATTAGTCAGATACTTAATGGTAATATTAATGCAGGGGAAATGTTGGGGTGTGAGGTGGCAGAATTTGGTGGAATACAATTCTGTTGTTGCCAATAGCTTGCTGTATCTCATGAGAAGTTGGTTTTGAGTTACCAGATCCATTCTGAAGCTCCCCACATAGAATGCCACATAGCATGATTGGGAACAAAATATTGAACTTAATCTCCACAAGTCACTCCTTCATCAAGACCACATTCATTACTCTTGCTCACCCACATTTTGATGTAATTCCTTGATCTAATTGGTCTTGAGGGAGTGCAAGAGGCCAAGACAAATGATTTATCATATTATTGATGAGACTTAAGACCTTATTTTGGACTAGCTTTTTTGAAGCTGTTCGGTCCTAGGTTAATTTCTATTCATTCTGGGAAAGAACTTCATTGACATTTGTAAACCTTGAAAGTAAGCTTTATGTGGCCATTCAACAAACAATACCAGTCCACCTTTGTAATCCTACCCTGACCTCCTCACACACACATGCTATTCTGATCACAAGCTGTTGACATAATAAGTTAAGTTTTACTCTCTTCACAGGTGCTACCAAATCTGGTCAAGGTTTCCAGCAAATTCTCTTTTAATTTTAATCTTCCAATCTCCAGATTATTTTATTTTTGGTGATATTTTCTCAGTGATTAAGCAGAATTCTAAAGTAAAACTAACTGATCTCTCTCTTTAAATTCAGAATCAAGTGTAAGTGTCACAAATGTGATTTCAGGATAATTATTTCTAATGTACAAGTATTAAGTAACAGAATTCCCATGCAATGCATACTGTAACCCCATATAAGATATCAAATGATATGTTGAACAGAGAATCTAAAGTTTAATACAACTTAAACTTTATTTACACTCAAGTAACTTAAATATTCATGCATACAGCTACTTTCCAATCAGTTAACATTTGATTTACTGTTCCAAATATTCATTTTTATACTAAATCAAAGACTCATGACTTGGACTCAAATACTATCTAAATGAGATGAACTTCTACAAAGATTGCAATTTTTTCTGAGATCCAAACTCAGGGTTTCTTGCGATTGTTGATCCACAAGGTTGCCACCTAAGTCATTCCTTCTTTTATGTGACTTTCTTCTGAACCTGGCCCAGGATTCTCATGACTGAAATCAATCATTCATGCTTTCAATCATTTTGTGTAAACAAAACACATATTCTTTTCTATTTCACTATTTTTCACTTAGATTTTAACTTCATCAAGGATGAGCCTCATTCATCATTGCAGGATTGAGTAAACAAAACATGACTATTTCTCTTATTAGGCTAGAAACAATTCTATAATTTAAAAACTGCAAGTTAGTGCTTTGCAATTCATTATACAGACATTCATAGGATGTTTTTCCTTTCTCTACAACTCCCTAACCACTTCACCAAATGTCTGTCTCTCTCCCTCTTTCCTTCTGCCTCACAGAATGCCCTCCCATGTTGTCTCTGAACTACGTGCAACAAACGATCTTGTATAAGGTGCTAATATCTTCCCTTTCACAATTAAGTCAAAGCTACAGGCTAAGGACTCCTTGTCTCTCCCATTCAAGTCACCGGTTTCCTCACTGAAGTAAAAAGAAACACACTTGCTTTTCTCATTCAAATCTTGGGTCTGTCAAATTAGTTAATTTATGAAAAGCAGATAATTGATTTCCTTTCAACATCCTTGTGCCAATGAGAACAATACTTTTGTTTATTCTTGGGAGTAGATATGTAATTAAATTGAATTTTAAAAAAAACATTGGTTTTTCCAGCAGGCAATGATTGTGGAAATTTACATTTGCTTAGAATCTGAAGTATACTATAGTAGCTTCTGTGATCACTTGATTAATTGTACTGTACCAATATTTCTGTTGATAGGCTGCCAGAATGTCTGGCGTCACCAGTGACATGCGAAACAGTGACACTAATGTACAAGTATCACTGGCAGTTTGCTGCAAGAATGGCCTAACTCCTCCTTTAATTCTTGAGAAAGGGTCTTTGAAGAGAGATTGCAAACACAAGACATCATTAAATATAACTGAGCAAATAGGAGCTATCATTAAAGTAAGGATGGAAATGGAGGAATCCAAAAATTGTCAAATGGTGGTAATGTCTGAACATGTTTGTAGGCAGCAAGTCCATCATAAATGACCAAGATTTAAAACTGCCATTGTTTTTCATTAATATTTACTTTATTTTCACATTTTTGGTTCAGATATTATTCCCTTAGGTTGAACTTCAATGCCAAGACACAAAGGAAGTGTTAGAATTTTTTTTCCTGCTCAGTTTATCACACGTTGAAGGATGTATGGTGATGGAACTCCCTGTAATCATGAGTAGCATCAGTTTTATGACAGGTTTGTAATTCCATTGGCAAATCACAAGCTGTATCTGGAACAAGCTACCAGAGGAAGCTACAGAGGCAGGTAAAATGACATTGTTCATTTGGACTGATTAATGGGTAAAAAAAAATATATGACCGAAAAATGCATTTAAATGGGATGACCCCAGAATAGCAACTTGGTTAGCATGAACATGATGGGTCAAAGAGACCCACTTCACCAATGAGTTCCTCAGGACCCTGCCTCCATGATCATTGACCTTCAGTCATCTATCTGACTTTTCCTCCCTAGATCTGTATCTTTTTGACACCTCCAAAGCTACCAAAATTCCATCCAACTCCCTAACCACATTAGCCCTGCCTTTAACCCACTGTATCTGGCCTCCTTGGTTTCAATCCTTTCACCCACCAGATGGCCCCAAACTTCTCTCCATCTCCTTGAATCCTGCTTTCAAGGTCTTGATCCTTATACTTTCTGATACAATCCTTTCTAGGATCACTGCAATCTCCTTCACAGCTCACTTTCCCCACACTCTCTATGCTGGTAAGAAATCGTAGAGGAAATTCTCCAGTGCACAGCACTTGAGAACCAAGGCAAGACCCGAGAGTCAAGTGATGAGCTAAATTTTGATCATTCCAGGTTAAAAAAAAACTCTTTTTGAAATGTGCATAATATCAAGTCAAGTTTATTTTCATCTGATTGCACAAGTACAACCCAACAAAACAGCTTTTTCCAGTCCTCAATGCAAAACATACAGCCAGATGTAACACACATACTGATAAATAATACATATGCAGGACAAGTATTCATATATGCAATAAATAAATATTGTTTCATGAACTGGAGAGTCTCAAATGGTTAGTGTGAGCAGTTCCTTTAGTCATTCAACATTTTCACTGCCCATGGGAAGAAGCTATTCCTCAGCCTGGTGGTTCTGGCTCTGATTCTCCTCTATCTCTTTCCCAATAGGAGCAACTGAAAGAAGCTGTTTGCAGGGTGGAAGGGATCCTCAATGATTTTTTGCACCCTCTTCAGACAATAATCCTGGTAGATCATGCGGATGGGGGGGGGGGGGGGGGGAGGGAGGTAGACTCCAGTGATCCTCTCTGACACTCTTATTGTCTTGTAAATTGACCTCTGATCCAATTGTTTGCAGCTACCATAACCACACTGCTTTGATGCTGGCCAGAACACTCTCAATAGAACTCATGTAGAAGGTTGACATAAATGTAGCCAGAAGCCTTGCTAATGAGATGTCTTCTCATTAAGTGCAGTCGCTGTGGCACTCTGTTCTAATATCATTTGAAAGCAAAGTTAAAATTGATCATTTTTATATTATGCATTATTAATCTTTTGACAGAGATGTCCATTATTGAATGCATTATTTTTTTTACAGTGGAAGAATACATATTTGCCATAATCAGAGGATCATCCAATCAATTAATAATACGATTTAATGTGTACATCACTTTACAAGGAACCTTTGGAGATACAGGCAGACGAAGCTCATCAGTGAAGCAGAAAATAAAGAAGGAGCAGTAAGGAAACTTGCACACTATTGTGATATAATTAGATTTTAGTTTTATTATCTTCTGATGGACAGGGATAAAATCAGGACTGACCCACTCCAACCATTGGACACAAAGAAATGCAGTTACGATGTAAAACAGATGAATGTTGATACCATTATGCAATTATCCCAGTGAGTAACCATGGATGAAATTTTAATTCAAATATTCAATGTACGATTCAAAGGACACTTCAGCAAATCTCTCCTGGACTTTTCAAAACAAGTCATTTGTGTTTAAAATAATCTTCTGTGAAAATGTGATAACCTGTACCTTCCATGTTTAAGGAAACACAGGGTTTGTGGTATTGTTTTATTCCTTTTTTCACCAGAATACAAGCGCATATTTGAAAAGTTCATCCCATCTATTTTATCTCTTCTTCATCAATTTGGGAAATTTTCAGGATATAAATTGAATTTGCAGAAGAGTGAGTGGTTCATCTTGGCTTCTTCCTGCTCTTCCTTTTAAAATAGCTAAAAAGAAAATTTTCTTACCTTACTGAGTCATGTTAAAAAGTCCTTGACACAGTTGTCCCCTCTTTTCATGGCTTTATTTGGACGTGTTAATATTGTCAAGATGAATATTCTTCCCAAATTTTTATATATTTTTCGAGCTATCACTGTTTTTTTTTCCTAAATCATTTTTTTTCTGTTGTTGATTCTTTGGATTCAATCATATATTCTTTTATACAGAAAAATGTGCGCCCCCTGCCTCAATAAAGTTTTCCTTCAAAATACTAAAATGAACCGGGGCTTAGCATTACCTAATTTTAGATTTTATTATTAGGCAGCTAATGTTAGATATATTACATTTTGTATTCATTACAAGAAAAATTTAGGTGTTTCAAAATGGATTCATTTAGATATTAAATCTACCAAAAAGTATTCTCTTCTTTCAATACCTTTTTTGGCCTCTAAACTAACTGATAATTTTGTTGTAAGACATGCATTGAGAATTTGGTTTCAATTTAGGAAACATTTTGGTACCATTGAATTTTATTAATTAGCCCTATTTTAGTAATTTTTTTTACTGTCGGTTCATGATAGTAGTTATCATCAGTGGTGAAATTTAGATATCCAGTCTTTTTTAGGTATTTTTACTGGACAAAATCTTGCCTCTTTTGAACAGGATAAGCTGTTTCTCGTCCTGTTAGAAACACAATGCTGGAGAATCTCAGCAGGTAAAACAATGAATTTTATATAGCAAAGATAAAAATACATGACTTGCATTTCAGGGTTGAGCCCTTCATTAAGGTATGGAAAAATGTCAGAAGGCATCTGAATAAAAAGATAAGGGGAGGCGTTGATGGAGAAAAATCATAGCAAAGGCAGGAGGTAACACCTGGAGAAGGGAGGGTGGGCACAGCCGTAAGTAAGGGGAGGAGGGATGGCTAGGTGAATAGAGAGGGAAGGGGGTGGAGACCTGAGGGAATGAAGACAGGGGAAGGGAAGGAAGGTGAGAGGAAAGGGAGATCAGGTTGGCAGAAAACAGAAAGGTTGATGTCAATGTCATCCTGCTGGAGAGTGATCAGACTGAAAATCAGGTGTTATTCTTCCAATTTACGTTTGGTCTTAGAGGCCATGTGAGTATGGGAGAGGGATGCAGAATTGAAATAGTTGCCCACTGGGATTTCCCTGTCACTTGTGCAGACATAGTGAAAGTGCTCAATGAAATGATCCCCAGTCTGCGCACAGTCTCTCTGATATAGAGAAGGCCACAAAGGAAACAATGGATGCAGTAATCAATCCTGCAGATAAACAAGTGAAGTGTGGCTTCATTTGGAAGGATGTTTGGGGCCCCGGTCTGTGATGAGGGAGGAGGTGTGGACACAATTGTGGCACCTCCTGTGGCTACAAGGGAAGATGCCAGAGAGTGATTGGTGGGGAGGAATTAGTGCATGAGGGAGTCATGGAGGCAGTGGTCCCTATGGAAGGCAGAGAGAGGAGGTGAGGGGAAGATGTGTCTGGTCATGGGATCCTGTTGTAAGTGCCAGAAATTCCAGAGGATCATGTGTTGGATGTGGAGGCTGTTGGAGGGGTTGGTAAGGACAAGAAGACTCCTGTGTTTGTTATGTCTGGGGGCAAAGGGGGCCAGGGCAGATGAGCAAGAAATTGAGGAGATGTGGGTGAGGGCTGAGTTGATGGTGGTGGAGGGAAGCCATGTTTGTGAAAGAAGAAGGCAGATATTTCATATGATCTGGACTGGAAGACCTCATCTTGGGAACAGATGCAGTGGAGATGGAGAAATTGTGAGAAGGGAATAGAATACTTGCAGGGGACAGGGTGTGAGGAATCATAGTCATGTTAGTTGTGGGAGTTTGTGGGTTTGTAATATATGTTGGTGGAAAGCTTGCCTCCCAAGATGCAGACAGAAAGATCCAAAAAGGGAGAGTGTTATTGGAGATGGATTTTGAGATGCAGGTGGAAATTGGCAGCAAAATGAATGAAGTTGACAAGCTCATTGTGGGTGCATAAGACAGCCAAATGTAGTCATCAATATAATGGAAGAAGAGTTGAAAGGCCTTGCCTGTGCAGGCTTGCAGCATAGATTGCTCTACAAAGCCTACAAATAGGCTGGGACCCATGTGGGTACCCATGGCTACTCCTTTGATTTGGTAGAAGTGAAATGAGTCAAAGGAGAAGTTGTTTAGAGTGAGGACAAGTTCTGTCAGGTGGAGGACGGTGGTGGTATAGGATGACTGGTTGGGTCTCTGATCCAGAAAGAAACAAAGTGCTTTCAGACCTTCTGTAAGGGGATGGAGATATAAAGAGATTTGACATCCACCATGAAAATGAGGCAGTCCAGTTTGGGGAATCTGAAGTTATTGAAGAGATGAAGAGCATGTGAAGTATGGTGGATGTAGGTGGGAAGGGTTTAGACTGGGGAGAAAAGATAGAGTCAAGGTAAGATGAACTATTATGGTGGGGCAAGAGCAAGCGGAAACAATGGGTCTATGGAAACAATGGATTGTTGGGTTTGTGAATCTTGGGTAAAAGGTAGAAACGTGCAGCGAGGGGATGGTGTCCCACTCCCATACTCACATGTCTATTCATGGCCTCATACACTATCCCACCAAGACCACCGATAAATTGAAGGAACAACACGTGATTTTCCATCTGGGTACTCTCCAGCAGGATGGCAATAACATCGTCTTGTCCGATTTCTGCTAACCTGCTCTCTCCCATCCCCTCCATCCTTCCCTTTATCTCCCTTCCCTCAGATCTCCACCCCCTTCCCTCTCTATTCACCTAGTCTTCCTTCCTTCCCTTCCTTACTGCTGTGCCCTCCCTCCCTTCTCCACCTATTAACTCCTGCCTTTGGTCCCATGTTCCTCCCCTCTTACCTTCTTATTTGGAAGCCTGCCAACATTTTTTCCTACCTTGATAAAGGGATCAAGCTTGAAACGCCGGTCATATATTTTTATCTTTGCTATAGAAAAGACACTGTTTGACCTTCAATTACTCCATTTGATGCCCTACTGTTCTGGTTCCCACCCCCCTGCCAATCTAGTTTAAACCCTGCCAATCTAGTTTAAACCCTGCCAATCTAGTTTAAACCCTCCCAAGTAACACTAGCAATTGTTCCATTTCCAGTTCAAGTCCTACTTGTTAGAAGTCCCACTTGCCCTGGAAGAGAGCCCATTCATCCAAATATCTAAAGCCTCTCTCCTGTACAATACCTTACCCAAACATTTGACTGCATTAGCTCCCTATTTCTTCTTTCATTAGCATGTGGCATGGATTTAATCCTGAGATTAGAAACACACAAGTCCTGCTTTTTAACTTGCTACCTAGCTCCCTGAACTCATTCTTTGGACCACATCTCCTGTGGCACTGATACCAATATGGACCACGGCCTTTGGATGCTCTCCCTCTCCTCTCCGAGACATCCAATCTCCTACCTCTATCACTCTACCTGATCGCCCTTTCCTGCTAAGCCAGTTGAGAAACTGATGACCTGGCCTGCTGCTGCTGCTACCCACTGACAGACCATTTCCCGACCCTAGTAGTATCCAAAGTTGTTTCATTTTTAATGAGTAGTATGGCCACAGAGGAGCTCTGTGTTCTCTCCCTAGTGGTCATCCAACTGTCTTCAGCCTTCCCTTGAAGTGTGACCACATCAGTATAGCTGCACTCTACAACCTTCTCTGACTCTCAGATGATCCTGAGTTCATCCAACTCAATTTCCATTTCTTTAACACATTCATTGAGGAGCTGCAGCTGGACGCACTTTCCACAAATGTTGTTCCTGGAGTCACTGGAAGTCTCCCTGATAAACGCACATCCTACAGGAGAAGCAACCCCATTGCACTGAATGAGTCTCCACTTTGATTTCACATCTCTATTTTAGAGCAATATAAGTATCTGAAATAGTTTCATTGGCTTCTTGCAATACTCTGTTATTGGAAAATCAGGCTGTACTCTTAACTCAAAATGAATAATTGAAATATAAATTGTTGACAACCAGATTGGGTTTCATCAAAATGAAAAAAAAAGAAAATACCAGACTGACTTTTCTTTTAAGACGTGGTGGAAAAAGTTGTGAGATCTTGAATCCAGTTGCAAAGATCAGCACCAAAACGTTGTTAATTTTGAACTGGTTGCTTCTTTGCAGAGGTACAGCTTGGAGACAATATTAATCACAGTTTTAGCTGTAAGTCTGCAAAATATCATCCCTTAAAGGTTGAACATCAAATTTTAAAAGCCAGCCTGGCTCTTCAAAAGGCAGAAACTGAAATTAATGTGGGAACATGTGAACTTCAGCATCGTGCCTACCAAATATGATACTAGGGCTGTAATGCGTGAGGTAGAAAGAAGAGATATGATATATTTGTAAGAGATCAGGAGAAAAACATTGTAAAGACAATGTGAGTAAGTAGCTGTGGCAGAAAATTCCAGAAGTCACCCACTGAGGATCTATATCCAATAGTCCGAAGCTCAACAAGCTCATACAAATTGGTCAGTGTCAGAAAATTGTCACATCCCACACACTTAACCAGAGCTCTTGGATCACACCCAATTCATATTATCTGTGGAAGAGAATTCAAAATGTAAATCTTTCCTGTTGGATGTGCAACTACCTAGCAACAACCACCATCAGTCATCACAAATAACTAACATTTTATTTTTAACCTCCCACTTGTGCAATTAACTCTGATGCAACTCTTATACCCACACCTCAAAACCTGTAACTCAGTTGATGCATCAAGAGAATAATATTCACTTACCTACCTCTCCCTCTGTGGAAATATGACAAGGTTTTTAATTGGGGATGATAACAATTAACTGACATGATACCAGATTGGTTTACTGATGTGGAGGAAAGAGATCTCATCTTTACTGAAACCAGGAATGCCAGTTGAACCAAAATATAGTACCCTGTATACTACTTCCCCATATTCCACAGCCTCTTTTGATTTAAAAGTTGTAGATCTTGTATCTATGATCTTTTCACTTTTCTCCTCACTCATAGAGTACCAAAGTGCCATGGACTCATACAGCATAGTGCAGGCCCTTCAGTCTGACTCATCTATGCCGACAAAGTTGGCTTCTGGGATATTTCCATTTGCCTGTTTATGATCTATATCCAAAACCTTTCTATCCATATATATCTGTCCAAGTGATTTTTGAACACCATAATTGATTTTGCTTCTATAGCATCTCCTTGCTAAAAATCTCGACTTACGACTTTGACAGGTTTAAGATCTACAAATTGACTAGGTGAAGGCAGAAGACCAAAAACTGGCATAATTTAGGGGTTTACTTTTGAATTGAATCTGAACATGGTAAGATATTGAGCACAAGTGTCCGGTGGAAGTATCAGTTTCTAGAGGGCATATGTTACTTGAGAACTTTTGATGGTCAAGCATAGAAGAGTATGCTTAAGTGAGTGCTTTGTGCATTGACTATGCAAACATAAGGAGCATGAAAATGTCTAGCATCAATGTAATATAGAAATTTATACAATGCTTGAAAACTATCCATTGCAGACATTTTATTCTTGACTATTCGGTACGCTTGCAAGCCTAACCATATTGCAATGATGAAGAGCCGATGCCTCAGCTTCCATTGCCCAACCTCTGAATACCTCAGTGAAAGCTCAGACTGAACTATCATCACTTGGATGTGGAGTACTAAGAATTGGAAAGCAATCTCTCTTCTAAAAAAATATTACTAGATGCTGAGACAACTTCCCAGGGAAATTTCAGAGACAACTTTTTGTGCTGCCATTTCCCATTAACCAAGAAATTAAATCATGGCCAGCAAACCCTTAGTATCTACAGCAAAATGTTGCAGTGTCAAGCTGGGACTTGTGATCCTGAGATCCTCGGGAGTCTTGCGCAAAGTAATTAGGGTCTCCTTCATTGAATGTCAGTAGCCTTCCTACAGTTGAATTGCAGGCATTGGGCCAGCAAAACCTAGGAGGACAGGGAAGGTAAAAGTACATGGAGGTCAGCTTCATAAAAGAAAATCACAAGGTATAATTTATAAATTGAATAGGATTAGCGATTTATTTTTTTGTTGCATGGCAGTCATGTTACACAATGATAATAAACATTAGAGGAAAGAATTAGCATTGCATAAACTTGTTTCATGGCAGGTGAGTTGATTTTGCACAGAGCAGCAAGAAAGAAGTAGTCTAGGACACCACCTCCCTTCTGCTTTAATCTCTTTCCTTTCATCTGTTCCCACTCTGCATTGTGTTATTTAGGCTGAACCTTCCTGACAGTAAAGTTGTGTTGTGTAGAGCAAAATCTATGTTTACTCATTACAAGGCAGAAGACCATTTGGTTCACCAACTTCCAGTAGTACAACCCCATTAGTCCTTTCTCCTGATTGCTACAAATTATTCCCTTTCTCGTATCAATCATTCTTTTGGCACACTCTCACTGAGAGATGACTTACAATGCTGGTTGTTCATCACTCGAGTAAGACATTAAGCTTTGTGATGTTTACATTGTCATTAATTAATCTGAGCTCCAATATTTCTTCAGGGGGCAGAGGTGGAGGGATTAGCGAGCACTGCTTTTTATGTTATTGCAACAAACTGGAAGATCCAACACGATGTTCTTAGTGGTGCATATCAATGTTGAAATGCTTCAGGGATTTTTAAACATCTCTTTTCTGCCCACCACATGACCATTTGCCTTCAGTCAGTGCTCCCAGTAAGTAAAAGTTAGCCTGCCAGCATGTTTTTAGAATGGAGGAGAAAAATGAGGCAATTCATGGAGACCTACAAGGTCACAAGGAGAACAAACAAGTTCCACTCACTGACTATCTGAGTAGAGAATCAAACCTTAGTCCCTGGAGCTGTGAGGCAACAGCGCTGAAAACTATGTCACATGCATCCCAAACCTTGACTCCAGATATGCCGACTTCTGCGACACTTCTCATAACAGTCCAAGTGGCAACATTTTTTCTTTTAGCATGCCAATGGTCCAGCACGCCACATTTCAGGAAGTGCTATGGCACTTGGTGTCTCAATTGTGACTACATGTTCTTAGGTTGTGTGGTACATGCACTATTATAAATTAACAGCCCACGCTAGTTTTATTCATTGACTCAAATACAGTCAGCTGTAAAATGAAGGTATAATTGTTGCTACCATGATCCAAGGGTGCAGCCAGCAAGGCATGCTAAAAATAGTTAGACACACATTGAATGCAGAGGGTATTAAACGCAAATTAATTCACCTGAATGTTGGCACATACTTTCAAAAAGCAATGCTCACAGAGTGAATGGCACCTAGCCCTCTGGTGGAGCTTAGGATTATTGCACAATCACACACTTACTCCATTGACCAAAAGAGGATGGAATATTGTCAGCTTTTGCTTTTAAAAACTTTATTTTAAATTTTGCAAAATACATATAATAATCCTCTACAAATACAAATCAACTATAAACTACGACCCTACTCCCATTCCCCCACTAAACTAAAAATACCCTAAAAAAAAAGAAAATAAACCATCCCCCCTCCCTCTTCAGAACTTAAAAGAAAATTATATTAAATGCTTTATGTTTGGAGCGCCATTCACTTAACTTCTAATGACATTTGCTCTAAATACAAATTCCACATCTCAATAAGAAAAGAAATTATTTCCTAAATTATATGTTACTTTTTCTAAATATAAACACGATTGCATTGAAGAGTAAACTTTAGGGAAGTAATCCTATGCCGCAAACGATGGTAAACTGCAGGATATTATCAATATATCCTTTTCCGGCCTGGAAGAATTGAAACAGATAAGATGTCATTATCTCTGAAGCCTTTGGCATATGGCTGCATCATTGCATTGTTTTGAACCATGGACAGAAGGCACTGCAAAAAACCTACCCAAACTGTTGCTGCAATATTCTAATTACTATCCATTAGTTCTGGTGGAAAGCTAGGACATTAGCAAGATCACCAGCCTCTAAAGATCTGTCACAAGAAGAGATGAACAGGAACATGTACTCTTGAATTTCTTTTATTCTGGGTTGGCAATCCAAGTGTCATAATGCATTTGTCCTTCGATCTACTGCATGAGACTGATCAAAGGGAAACCATTCAACCCACTGCATGTAGCCAACTCCTTGAATGTACAGAAATCCCACAATATTGCCATCAGGAAGACCTGGCATCAAACCAGCTTTTGTCATTTACACTGAACTGAACAAAGCCAACATAATGCCAGGTCAGTGTGATTTTTTTACACAGCAAGCCAGCATTCTGGGAGCAAAAGAGATGGGGCGTGTAACATCTAGTGTCAGGTATAATGTACTGTATTTGACGGTGTATTAGGCCCACTTTTTTTCAAAACAAATGCCTGAGAGGTATTCCTACGGTCTTGTATGTGAGTTTGAAATTAGGGTGATAATGGTGAATAACGCTGACAGCAATCATCGTCGCTATGTGGCTCACTAGCATCACTGCTATCTATAATTGGGGGCTGGTAGCAGGTGTCGGGCCGCTGTCAGTCCCCACACTGGTCATTGTTGTGTTGAGAATGTGTCAGGTTCGAGAGAGGAGAGACTAGACACAAGGGTTTGGAACCAAATGTTACTTTTATTAACACACAACAATAAATGGAAGAGATTGGGAAAATCATAGTGGGAATAAAACACATACATGCACAATTTAAAAAGAGCATGGGAAAATACATGCAAAAATTAATAAGACATGCGCGCACAATTTATAAAATAAAAAGTGGAAAATATGTACACTTTAATCAAACATAATTGCATAAATTATAAAAGAGCATGGGGAAATCTACTATAAGTATTGATCTATAGCAGTGGATTTCAATTTTCTTTCTTTCCACTCACATACCACCTTAAGTAATCCCTATGCCATAGATGCTCTGTGATTAGTAAGGGATTACTTAAGGTAGTATGTGAGAGGGAAGGAAAAGTTGAGAACCGCTGCTCTAGAACCAATTGTTACTGAAATATTTTTGCTTGAGAAAAATTGTCTTTGGACTTATGATAATCAATCAATTAGGTATGATTAAAACAGTGGTTTTTAAACTTTTTCTTTTCTGTCAGAATATAGGTATGTTTTTGAGAGATAAAATGGGGCAGGTTTGTTAGTGTAGGTCACATACAAACACTTTAAAATAGATCTTATTTAAAATACTGGAGCTCTGCTAGACATGTTGTGGCCACAGAGTCTTTGCAAAAGCTTTGGAGAGTGCCCAAGAAACTTACTGTTCTAAGAGGCTCATGTGGTTTTGCAAGCAGAGAGAATCAAACAGACTTTCTCTGTGTGTGAGAGAGAGACACACACACACAGATCAGTTCTACAGTGTTACAGACAGTAACAGCAGCTGGGACTGGAACAGTACAAGCTGGCAAGCTTGTGGAAAACTCCATTTGGAAGACGGATTGTAAATGCCTAGTTCAGCCTGGTAAAAGCCTTTGTGGTTCATGCAAGAGGAGAGGACTGGCTGTCTAATGTTTCACTTGAAATAAGAGAAACAAGAAGGAACTCCATGGTGACCTGAAAGAGAGAGGTTATCATCTGGAAAACCCTCAAGGGGCACGTTTGTTTGGCAAGATATTGAAGTGGCTGAGTGTCTACCATACAATAAATCTCTCTCTGAAAGTCGACAAGAACCTTCCTGAGTGGTAACAATTTACCTTTCAAGCACCAAAGCCTGGTGAACTTTATAAATGTTAAATTCTGTGCTCAGTATAAGAATTGCGTGCAATCAGTGAACTTGAAGGAATGAGAAGTGAGATTGGACGGTGAATCTGAACTTACACACACATTACCTACACATGCGCTTAGAATTAGAAGGAGGTTAAGTTAGGTTAGTTAAGTCAATAGTGATAAGTTAAAGTGTGATTCTTTTTTCATGTTTAAAAATAATTAAAAGTAACCATTTGTCTTGGTGAATATCTGTTGCTGATGGGTTTAGGGGTCTTCTGAACTCGTAACACTTTCCACTCACATACCACCTTAAGCAATCCCTCACTAATCATAGAGCACCTATGGCATAGGGATTACTTAAAGTGTTATGTGAGTGAAAAGAAAAAGTTTGAAAACCACTGATCTAAAGCCTCTTATCAATTAATTACATACTGTGAAACGGTCCTTGCTGCATGTAGTCGTAGCACCCTGGGCTGCCATTGTCCTCAATTCCAGGTCCTTGGCTCCCCTCCAGAATATTCCTGGTGGAATAGTTGGGACAGAGCTTTGTCAGGTGTGAAAGCTGACACTAATTATTGAAGTTATTAAATGTACTGACATTCAAGGATGTGAAAATAAAAGTTAAAAATGTTGCTAAATATCTTTAAAAATTACACCTAATAATTACAAACATACTACATGTGTCTGCATATAAGACGGTCCTGAATGTTGAAAATGTTACCCCAAAACCAGAGATTGTTTTATTTGCCAAATATAAAATCCAAACCTTAACAGCAAATTCTCAGCACTTCCCCACGCCAAGTTTAAAATCCAAACCTTAACAGCAAAAAATCAGCATTCCTCTGTGCCAAGTGAACTTGGATGTTTTGTCCATAATATGCTAAAAAAAATATGATACCCAAATATATCCTTACCCGAGTAGGTCCCGGAATGCTGGATTGCCCTTATACACAGACGGCAACCAGCATTGTTACTACTTCTGTTGCTGGAAAAAAAGCTGGGATTGGAATGATCCCCCATTCCGTGTCAGTGCTTTTTACACAGCAGACATAGCGTTAAAAAAACAGCAAATATCCCAGACCGAAGTGACTATTTAAAAAGCACAAAACTGTTATTTCTTTTGTGCCTTTCTCCATTTATTCAGATTCCTTTTCCACGGGCCCTGCATCACTCATCTACCTCTGCAGATGGCTCCCCATATGCTGCCTGACTCATTGAGTTCCTTTAGCAGCTTGTGTTTCTTGCTTCAGATTACTGTATCTGCGGCCTCTTGTGTTGCTATTTTGATTTTATACACCTTTTAAATTATCTTCAACTGCTTAGCTCTATGGATTTAAACCCAAACTATACAGCTGAAATAAACTTTGGAAATCCCAATTATCATAAACCTAATCCATAAAAGAGATTGACCAAGTGATCACAAAAAAACTCATTGTCATGCACTTGTTAGTATTTTTTTAAAATTTTTCTTAGTATTAATCTAGTATGTCTCAGTTATTTCTTTGCCTCAATCTTCATTCTCTAAATTATTTTTTATTTACTCATTCTACTGAAAATACTGGAATAAAATTCTGGCACAAAATCCGTATCCCGTTTGCTTTCCATGGGAATTATAAGGCCGTAAAGAATGCAAAAGATAAGATGTTATTTCTTATTTTATATGTTCATATTTATTTTCTTACAACATAGCAGGGAAGCTGTCAAGACTATTACTCCTTTAAAAATATTCCAATTAGTACCAAGCCTTCTAGTTTGGCCCTCACCAGGATCTCAGGTACTTGCGCTGCTCTATTTGCTTTTCCACCATATGCTACAGACTACCCTCAGCTTAATGCGCCGCTACCAGTGGACCCTTGCTCTCTCACTACCACAGCACAGCTGGCATCCACCCAGGATCAGAAGCTTGCATCCCTGGAGACTGCCACTTCAGGACCTCCCCCTCCCCCGGGTCTCCACTCTGACCCTGGTGGTTTATAGGATTGTGATCCTGACACCAGTCTCCACCTTGGCCCTGGTGACCTACAGGATCGAGCCTCGTCATGAACTTTCATCCTGAACTCGACAACCTACATATCTGAGCTTCAGACATGGGCTCCAACCTTGGCCACAGTCGGAGGACTGAGCCTTCATTGCGAAATTCCACCCTAGCTCCAAAGCACACGACTCTCTGGCTCTCAACACTCTGACTTTCCCAACCCTCTCTTGGACCCGCTTCCTATCTTCCACCTCCTGGTCCACCCAATCCTCCTCACCTCCCAACACCCTGCCCTAACCCCTGCATGGTCTTCACCATCCCCTCTGACCTTCCCCTTTCAGAGAATGCTCTGAACTCAGAAGAGGCTTCACCTTTGTCCTCCTTCACCCACACCTTAATGATTTCCACACATGCCATGATGCTGATCTCTTCTTCCGTTGGCTTACTTGCTTACTTCCACAATCATGAATCTCCAGCTCCCACTACAGATCTCTTTTCCTGTTTTAAGCTTCTTCCTCCTCCTGGACACCATATTCTGGTCTTCTACCTGCTCTGGACCTTTATATTTCACCTTCAACTCTGACATCAACTGAATCAACTTCACCACTCCCCTCACTCATTCTAATCTCACCCCCTTGGAACATCTGGCCCTCCACTGTCTCTACACCATTCCGAACCTCACCATCAAATCTGCAGACAAGGGAGTGCTGTTGTGATCTGGTGCACTGACCTCTATCTGGTTGAAGCCAGACAACCACTCTCAATACCGTCTCCTACGCACCCCTCCAGCAGAACCCATCAAAACTCACCAAACCGTCACACACCATCTCTGAACTCATCACTTCCAGTCCCCTCCAACCTTATTGTTTCCCAACCCTGCACAACCTATTTCTACCTCCAAGCCACGATCCATAAACCCAACTGTCCCAGCAGACCCATTATGTCCGCATGCTCATGCCCCACCAAATTACTCTCCATTTACCTTAAATCTGTTTTGTTCCCCAGTCCAGTCCCTTCCTGCTTACATCCAGGACATGTCACATGTTTCCAGTTCCCTGACCTGAATGATCTCATGTTTACCATGGATAGCCAATCCCTATGCACCTCAAGTCCCCATATTGATGGCCTCAAAGCCTTTCATTTCTTTTTGGACAATATAACCAACCAGTCCCCCTCCACGACCACCCTCCTCCAGCTGCCAGAACTTGTCCTTACCCTAAATAATTTCTCCTTTGACTCGTCCCACTTTCTCCACATTAAAGGGGTAGCCATGGGTACCTGAGTTAATTTTATTCACTTAAATATCTTTTTTTTACTATGGAGCAGATCTTCAAGCCAGGAAAGTAGAAATCAACCCTCAATCACCTGAAGCATCTACCAAATTTGAGTTCTGGCTGCATTATTTTGAAGCATTCCTGCAGGTCTCTTCTACCATTGCATGATCGGAGACCAACAAGCTGCAAGTGCTGTATGCCCGGGTTGGCAACCTGGTGTACACCATGATCAGGGACACTACAACATACTAGGAAGCCATAGTCATTCTCAAAGGACAGTACCTGCATAAGATCAATGTTGTCTATGTCAAAAACCTCTAAGTGACTTGAAAACAACAACCTTGTGAGTACACAGGGCCTGTGAATGCCACCATGGAGTACACAGAGGACCTGATCCAGAATGCCTACATCATAAGGATCAGGCCAAATTACGTCCAACAAAGACTCCTGGACCAAGGGGAGCTCAGTCTGCAGAGAGCAGTTGAGCTGGCAGGTATGCTGGAGGTGGCTCTCCTGAACATGGAGGCCTACTCATCTGAAAAAATGGCCATCTCATGGTTACCCCAGGCACAACCAGCTTGGGATGCACCACCAACCCCTCTCTCCGCTAACGACTTGACTCCAGCAGCAGTGCTTCGCGACCACCTCCTGCCACATTCGTCCAGCTCTGGTGGCAACCCAACCACAGCTGCGGAGCCAAGGGAGCACCCAAAGTGCTACTGCTGTGGCCTGGGCAAGCATCAGAGGAAATGCTGCCCAGCGAAGGATTAAAATTGTTTCAGCTGTGGGAAGAAGGGCCAAATCCCTTCCTAGCAGCACCATGTGTGGATTGTAGGGACCTCTCTCTGAGACACTGTCATCGCCTGGAGCCAACTGTGCCATGTGCAATCTGTGGTGTTGGTATCTTGGGCACCACCTTCAGGGCTTAGCTGCGCTGTGTGCGGGCACTGGAGGCCACCACTTTGGATACTGCCGTCACCCCAACAGCAATGTGCAGCACCTGACCCTGGCCTCAATCACACCTGATGAGGACAGCCCACATTATCTCAACAGATCGATGATAGATATTCAGATAAATGGCCACGTGACGAGTTGCTGATGCGATAGTGGAAGCACAGAGAGCTTTATCTACCTGGACACAGTGCGGTGTTTTTCTCTCACAGTACTGCCAGTGAACCAGAAGGTCTCCTTGGCATCCATGTCATACACAGTGAAGTGACTCTAATGGTGCAGGGTACTGAATGTAAAGACTTGGGACTAATGGTAATGTCTCAGCTCTGTGCTGCTGTAATGTTGGGACTAGATTTTCAGTGTCACTTTAAAAGTGTGATGATGGAGTTTGATGGGACCTATCCACCCCTCACAATTTTTGAACTGGCAACCCCACCATACATGACCTGCGGGCTCTCCACACTCAAAATTGTCCCCCCCCCCACCCAATCGCAATTCGCCAACCGCACTCTTGCCAGTAAACCCGTCACCACCAAAAGAAGGTGGTACAGTGCCAAGGGCAGGGCCTTCATCCGGGCAGAGATGCAGTGCTTTCTCAAGAAGGCCCTGGAGAGTGCAGGTAGAGGTAGTACAGAACAGGGAAAGGAATAGAATGGTCATTGACTTCAGTCAGACCATCAACAGATACACACAATTGGATGCATATCCCCTCCCACATATCAATGACTTGGTCAACCAAATGGCCCAGTATCAGGCCTTTTCGATCACTGACCTGAAATCAGCATATCAACAAATCCCTATTCTCCCAGAGGATCACCAATATATGGCGTTCGAGACAGATGGCTGCCTCTACCACTTTGTATGTGTCCCCTTTGGTGTTTTGAGTGGTGTATCAATTCTTCCAGTGGGAGATAGACCAGATGGTGGGTCAGTACGAGTTGCAGACTACCTTCTTAAACCTCAATATCATCACTATCTGTGGCCACAACCTGCAGGACCATGAGTCCAATCTCCAGAAATTTCTCGAAACAGCCAAGCTTCTTAAGTTTACATATGACAAGACCAAGTGCATGTTTCACAAAACCCGTCTGGCCATCCTTGGCTGTGCCGTGGAGAATAGAGTCATCTGCCAGACCCTGATCGCATGCGGCTGGTCCTGGAGCTTCCCCTCCCACATAGCCTCTAGACCCTGAAGAGGAGACTTGTGTTCTTTTCTTATGATGCTGAGTGGATCCCCAATTATGCAGATAAGGCCCGTCCCCTCGTCAAGTCCACATCCTTTCCCCTGGTGGCGGAGGCCCATGCTTCCTTCAACTGCATTAAGGCAGATATCGTGCAGTGTGCTGTGGACCAATCCACCCCATTCAGGTAGAAAGTGATGCATCAGACTTCGCCCTAGCAGCAACCCTTAACCAGGTAGCCAGGCCAGTAGCCTTCTTTTCACATACCCTATAGGGTCCCGAGATTCGGCATCCCTCGGTCGCAAAAGAGGCCCAGGCCATTGAACAGGCAGTGTGGCACTAGCACCATTACCTGGCTAGTAAGAGATTCACCCTGCAGACTGATCAAGGCACAGTTGTGTTCATGTTTAACAATCAGCAGTGGGATAAAATCAAAAATGACAAAATACTGAGGTGAAGGATTGAATTGTCCACCTCTAATTATGATATCTTGTACCAGCCAGGGAAACTTAATGAGCTGCTAGATGCCTTGTCCCGTAGGACCTTTGCCAGCACACAGATCAACCGGCTGCAAAACCTCCACAATGATCTCTGTCTCCCCAGTTACCATGTTTTTTCACTTTGTCGAAGCACACAACCTGCCATACTCCATTGACGAGTTCAGATCCATGACAAAAATCTACCAGGTCTGCACTGAGTACAAGCTGCACTTCTACCAGACAGACAGGGCACAACTAATTAAAGCCACTCGCCCCTTTGAGCAACTCAGGGTCAATTTTAAAGGACCCCTGTCCTCCACTAACCGCAATGTGTATTTTCTGAACATGATCCCATTTTCCATTTGCCATCTCCTGCTTGGACATGACCGCTGCCACAGTCATCAAGCCCCTGTGCAACCTCTTCACTCTGTTTGGCTTCCCCAGTTATATGCACAGTGACCGGGGGCCTTCCTTTATGAATAATGAGCTGTGCCAGTATTTATTGGCCAGAGGCATTGCCACAAACAGAACCACTAATTACAACCTCCATGGTAATGGACAAGGGGAGAGGGAGAATGCTATGGTTTGGAAGCCAGTCCTCCTAGCCTTGCAGTTTAGGAGTCTCCCAGTCTCCTGCTGGCAAGAGATCTGCCCAGAGGCACTCCATTCCATCAGGTCCCTATTATGTACAGCCACAAATGCCACATGGTATGAATGTATGTTTACCTTTCCCAGGACATCTGTGACTGGAACCACCCTGCCGACGTGGATGTGCTTGTGTTCTTAAGTGTATAAATGCCAATTGGTTTCTCCACAATTGTCTTTGTGTAATTGATAGTGCATCAATATCTTTCTCTCTTATAAATGGTGAAAAGACTACCTGAGATCCTCCAGCATTTCAGTGTGTTTTTGCTACAATCTTAGCGTCTGCAGACTTTCGTGTTTCACTCCAATTAGTCCCCCTCCACCCAAACTGTGCTCTCTTCATTCTGCCACCATCGGGGAAAAAGGTACAGGATCCTGAAGACAACAAGGACAGTTTATTCCCCTCTGCATGAACAATTATTTTTCTAATTTTGCGCTGTATTTATTTTGAACTGCAGCTTAGACAGATGTTTGCACTGTGATGTTACCACAAAACCACACATTTTGTGATATATTCATGACAATAAATTCTGATTCTGCTTTCCGCCATCATTTTTCTGAAGATATTCTCAACTCCCCAATAATTCTCGTCAGTCACGTACATAATCAACAATTTACAGTGGCCAGTTAACCACCTACCACCACCTCTTAGGGATGTGTAAGGAAGCCACATGTTCACTGGCAGAACATACAAATTCTGCACAGTCAGCACCTGGAGTCAGGATCGAACTCGGGTAGATATAGCTGAGTTGCAGGAGCAGGAACTATTGCTTTACTGTGCCACCATTGTTATGCTAGCTCCCAGAGCAAGCTTATTAATTCCATTTCTCACTTCTTTCTAGACACATGCTCAACTACCACCAACCAACCATTGTCAATTTACCCATCATCCCACATATCTTTGGGATGTGTTAGGAGACCAAAGCACCTGAAGGAAATCCATGTGGTCACAGGGAGAATGTACAAACTGGACACATTCAGCACCAGAGGGCAGGGTTCAACCCAAATAACCAGAGCTATGAGGAATATACACAAACATATTTTTTTACTTTTTGTTTTCTTCAATATATTTAATTATTACAAGGAGAAACTCAGAGAGGGGGGACATTTGGGGTTAAGGGAATTTTAGATGTGGGAATAGTGGAAATATTTTATGTTTTAGAAGTGTTGTCTTACAGTGCGTTCAAAAACAGAAAACATAAATGGATATGGGGAAAAGGTGGTGAGGAGGAAGGGGAAATGAGAGGTAAACAAAGTATGAAATGGCCATGTTAAACTATATGACTATAAATATTAACATAATACATAACCAAATCAAAAGGAAGAGGCTGTTAAATTTACTGAAGAAAGAAAGATTTACCACTAACACTGATAGGGTAAATTACATTAAAATGAATATCCTCCCAAGGATATAATACATATTTCAATCATTACTAATTCACCTAACAGAGAAAATCTTCAAGGAGCTAAAGAAAATAATAAGGAAATTCTTATGGAAAGGGGGGAAACCAAGGATAGCGCTAGATAAATTATCAGAATGGTACAAACAAGGGAGCTTACAGATACCAAACTTTAAGAATTATCATAAAGCAGTACAATTAAGATACCTATAAGATTTTTATCAAACAAGGGAAAAACCAGATTGGACCAGATTAGAGCTAGATAAAATTGGGGAGAAGGTACCTGAACATATACTATATAAGTGGGATGAAAAGCTGGTGCAGCAGGGGAATTCACCAGTACTGCACCATCTGCTCAACATTTGGAAGAAGATTCACGTAGAAAGGAAAAAAACAAATGATCAACTACCAAAATTAATATTGACGCAAAATCAACTAATCCCTTTCACAATAGATAATCTTTCCTTTAGAGAATGCGAGAGAAAAGGAATCAAAAGAATAGAACATTGTTTTTTGGGAAATAAATTATTATCTTTTGAACAAATGAAGTACAAATATGGTATAACTCATGGTATAATGTTTGCATACCACCAACTGAAAACCTACTTGAAGGACAAATTGGGAAATAGGCTGAGGTTACCAGAAGGAAGCAGTTTTGAATATGTGATTACAGACACAATGATAATTAAAAGATTTATAACAAATATGTACATCAAACTGCAAGAGAAAGAGAAGGAGGAAATAAGCTGTAAACCCAAACAAAAGTGGGAACAAGATCTAAACATAAAGATAAAGAATGAAACATGGGAAAAGCTATGCTCCGGAACTATGAGAAATACAATAAACACGAGGTTACGTATGATACAATATAATTGGTTACACAGGCTATACACCACGCCCCAAAAGTTAAATAAATGGGACCCAAAAGCATCAGATAGATGTTTTCGCTGTAAGGAGGAAATGGGAACAACAGTACATGCAATTTGGGCAGGTGAGAAAGTGGAAAATTTTGGGAAGAACTAAATCTGGTATTAAATAAAATCACAAAAAGCAACATATCAAAAAATCCAGAGATCTTTCTTCTAAGTAATATAAAAAGTAAAGAACTTGGCCTCGATTTAGATGGAGCACAAAAAAGATTTTTTATGATAGCCTTAGCTGTAGCAAAAAAGTGTATTATGTCAATCTTGAAATCAGAAGATAGCCTGAGAATACAGCAATGGTACATAGAAATGAATAAATGTATTCCATTGGAAAAAATAACATATAATTTAAGAAATAACATCACAGTATTTGAACAAATTTGGGAACCGTACATGGAACACAACAGAGAAGTCCTACCACGGACCTCCACCACCTAAAATGACAGAATGAGTAGAAGACGAAATGAACTGACCCAGTGTGTAAAAGTAGATGACACAATTTTCTTGTTTATTTTCATTGTGTGATGACATTGTTTAATGGGTTTAATGTATGTTATATGTTGCTATGGGGAGAGGGTGGGAAGGAGGGAGGGAAGGGAGGGGGGATAAAGGGGAGAAAATGACTGTGTATATTCAAGAGGGAAACGTTTATGTGTATTTTTGTCAATATGGTTCATAGTGTGAAAAATAAAAAAAATTTAAAAAGTTTAATTTTTCGTACTTTTGTGATTTTTGCTCATTCCACTTTTCTATCTTTAACAATTTGCATGTTTTAACTTGTTTAACTGAATAGTTTTTAAAAATCTCTGAACATTAGGCAGTTTTAGAGATCTATTAAGACTCTACACTATTGACAACCAGCAAAACTGGGATCGGGGTAGGTAGTGGGCACGGCTTTGCTGCCAGGTAAAACTTGCAGTAGCATCTGGGGACAGATTTCCACCAGTACATCACTGAAGAGCATGCTACTGTTTAGCCACTCCAAGAGTGCCAAGACAGCAAGAGTTAAACAAGAAAGTCTGCAGTCAGCAAGATGGTATATTACTTTCTAAACATGGTGATTACCAACATAGAGTGAATGTGGAGACAATGGCGGATATTTGGTCTGTGATGTTAACATCTAGCCCATTTTCCCGATTTCATTGATTCATTTTTCAAACTAACATTGAATTTTGTAGACTAACCCATTACTAATGGAGGTGGTTGACTTTGGGGGGCTCCAAACACTCACCATTCATTTGGGAAAAGGTTCTGATTTCTACCTGGAGGAGTTGATTGTGAGCGAAGGAAAATATGCAATGGAAGAACCTCTATTTACTGCTGCTGAATAGTTACATAGCCCAGAATATACAAGCAAAATATCAATGTTAATCCTACCAATTACAGTTTAGTGAAATAGGATTACTACATTTCTTCAGAGCAATTGATTTTGTATTTTGTATGATTTTAAAAGCTGGAAACACCCATATACTGAAAAAATAATCAAGCTTGAAAATTGGATAGTGCTTGTTTTTCTTGTTGTAAATATTCTCTTAGTCTCTGCCATTGCAGAATGGATGAACTGTGGTGCTTGCAGGAGCTGAAATAAATCACTGCTGCCAGACCGAAGGCCATTAATCACTGTTTTTATTCAAATTCAGCGCGCCCCTTCAAGGGCAGCATGAACTCAGTCACCTGGTGCATTGTGATGTCATAATCGCTGCCCAGGGTGTGCGCTGGAAGGGATGCTGGAGTCGGAGAGAAACCTCTGACAACGCCATTTCCCCATGGCTGCCCCACCACGCGGCGCTACCGTCACAGAATATAATCACTGAAAATCGGAATGTATTCCCCGTCAAATAGTTTAAGAACTGGATTTGAAAGCAGTGCCCATGTCTGATACAGATGCCTTATGTCAATAAAAAGATTCATTCCTCTTCATTGACCAATTTCAAGGTATTTTTGGAAAGAAAGGAATTAGGAGGGTTAAAAGGGGCCATGAAATAAATTTGTCAAGGAAAATTAAGGAGAATCCCATGACATTCCAAATCAGAAAGAGGGTGATAACAAGAGAAAGAGAGGGCCCTCTTTGGAATGAAAACTATCATCTATGTGTAATATCAGGAAATGTGGTTGAGATCCAAACTTAGTTCTTCTTATCTGTGTTCACCAAGGAGAAAGCATAGAAGATGTTAAGTTCTGGGAAGAGTGCATTGAAAGTACATAAAATTCCTCTGTTAAGAAGGTGGAGGAGCTAGATGTCTCAATTATAGGATGGATGAAGATTGATAAATCCCCAGGGCCTGATGAAGTGCACGTCAAGAATTTAGGGCCATTATAGAAATGTTTCAATTTGTTTCGACAAAGCTTGAGAACTGGAGGATAACTGATATTATTCCTTCATACAGTAAAATCCCTAGTATCGAGAATTCAAGCAGCCTCAAGCAATCAACGAAAAAAGTCTAGGAAAATGAATAAAAATTAAAATGATTAAGAATAAATTAAAAGATAAAAATTACATAAGTTTAAAATTGTAGAAGTAAATCTTCTGTGAAGTAATACATAAACCTCTGATGAAAATGGGAGCAAATATTCAGCCAGTCAAGTGAGTTAGTCATGCTTTGCTCATAGCAGGTATTTGAATAAATTTGTGTGAAACAGCTATGGTGTCACCCAGGATGATGATGTTCACCATTGGAGCAACTTTTTTTAAAGTGTCTCCTTATCCCTGGTTAGTAAGAGTCACCCCAGTCATAGGATTAGGGGATGAGGAGGGAGGGTAATTATCTATAATCTGTACAAAACCTAATTGAGCCATCTGGCTTAGGCACCAGAACACAATTTGTACTTGATTTTTGGATGATGTCATTGTTGAGCATATGATCCACCTCTTGATCCAACAATTTGTTCTTTTCCTGATGAACTTGGTAAGGATGCTGCTTAATAGGCTTAGCATCACTGTCCTCCACATCATGACAAGCCACAGTAGTTCTTCTTGGAACATCTGGAAATATATCCTTAAATTTCATAAGTAATGTCTTCATTTCTTCCTTTTCTGATTCAGTCAAATGCATTAACCTGGTGTCTAAGTTTTGCAAAACTATAGAATTTTCCAGCCTTGGTCCTATCACTTTCTGTGCTCCATGACCTTTCACAAAACTAATCTCCTCCTTACCTTCCTCTATAACTAGCTCCTTGGTTGGAATCCTTGTCTCCTTCTCAGTCATTTTGTCAAAGTAAGGTTTAAGCGTGTTCACGTGATAGACCTGTGTCTCTCTTCAACGATCAGGCGTCTCAATGACATAGGTGACCTGGTTAATTTTTTATTACACCTTATATGGTCCTGAAAACTGACATCTCAAAGGGTTTGACTGCATTGGAAACAAAACCAATACTTTGTCACCAGGTTTAATGTCTCTAATTTTTGCTTTTTGATCATACCGAATTTTCATTTTTCCCTGAGCAGTTTTTAAATTTTTCCTTGCCATCTCGCAAGCCTGATGTAATCTGTTTTTAAATTTGAAAACATAATCCAACAGATTTGATTGTATATCATTATGTATCCACTGTTCCTTCAACGATAGCAATGGACCCCTGATTTTATGACCAAACACCAACTCAAATGGACTAAAGCCAAGAGACTCCTGAGTTGCCTCTCTAACAGCAAACAATAACAAATGGATTCCTTCATCCCAATCCTTATTATTTTCCATGCAATAAGGCCTCATCATATTTTTCACAGTTAAAAGGAACCTTTCCAAGGCCCCTTGACATTCAGGATGATAGGCAGAAGACACAATTTGATTGGCTCCCAATTCATACACCATCTGTTGAAATATTCCAGTCATAAAATTACTCCCTTGGTCTGATTGAATTTCCCTTGGTAGACCAAGCAGTGTGAAAAATTTTAGCATAGCCTTCACAATCGTCTTTGCTTTAATGTTTCTCAGGGGAATAGCCTCTGGAAACCTTGAAGCTGTGCACATGAATGTTAACAAATATTCATTTCCCACTTTGATTTTTGGCAATGGGCCAACACAATCCACTATCACTTTTGAGAAGGGCTCCCCAAAAGCAGGGATGGGTTGTAAAGGTGCCACTGGTAGTCCTTGATTAGGCTTGCCCACCAGTTGACAAGTGTGACAGGTTCTACAAAAGTTCACAACATCCTTTCTTAATTTTGGCCAATAAAATTGTTTCCTTATCTTTTCTACCATCTTCTTCACTCCAAGATGATCTCCTAAAGGTGTACTATGAGCCAACTTTAATATTTCATTCCTGTAAGTTTTGGGAATTACAACTTGCCTTACTACCAGTTTTCACTGGCAGGTATCACTTGTGGTCTCCACTTTCTCATCAATATTCCATCTTGAACAAAGTAACTTACTGGCACAGTTTCAATTTCCTGATTAGACAGAATCTTATCTCTTATCCCAACAAGATCAGGATCATGCTTTTGTCTGGCTATTAATTCATCGGGCACACAAAACTCAAAACGGTCAATCAGTTTACCTATCTCAGCTGCACCATTTCATCGGATGCTAGGATCGACAACGAGATAAACAACAGACTCGCCAAGGCAAATAGCGCCTTTGGAAGACTACACAAAAGAGTCTGGAAAAACAACCAGCTGAAAAACTTCACAAAGATTAGTGTATACAGAGCCATTGTCATACCCATACTCCTGTTCGGCTCCAAATCATGGGTCCTCTACCGGCATCACCTACGGCTCCTAGAACGCTTCCACCAGCGTTGTCTCCACTCCATCCTCAACATTCATTGGAGCGACTTCATCACCAACATCGAAGTTCTTGAGATGGGAGAGGCCGACAGCATCGAATCCACGCTGCTGAAGATCCAACTGCATTGGGTAAGTTACATCTCCAGAATGGAGGACCATCGCCTTCCCAAGATCGTGTTATATGACGAGCTCTCCACTGGCCACCGAGACAGAGGTGCACCAAAGAAGAGGTACAAGGACTGCCTAAAGAAATCTCTTGGTGCCTGCCACATTGACCACCGCCAGTGGGCTGATATCGCCTCAAACCGTGGATCTTGGCGCCTCACAGTTCGGCAGGCAGCAACCTCCTTTGAAGAAGATTGCAGAGCCCACCTCACTGACAAAAGACAAAGGAGGAAAAACCCAACAACCAACCCCAACCAACCAATTTTCCCTTGCAACTGCTGCAACCGTGTCTGCCTGTCCCGCATCGGACTTGTCAGCCACAAACGAGCCTGCAGCTGACGTGGACATTATCCCTCGATTAATCTTCATCCGCGAAGCCAAGCCAAAGAGAAGAGAATTCTTCTCTTGACAACAGCAAAGCTGGATCCTTAGGTTTGTCATCAATGCTTGCCTCCACTACAGGATCATCACAGACTTTCTCTACCTCTACCTTTTTTCTAGACATGGCTCTAGTAATGGCACACAAATCCATGGATTTCTAAATTATTTTCAGACTCATAAACCAATGGCTTACTTGTGATTTTCACCGCAGGTATGACTTTACCTTCTGCTAAATCATTCCCTAACAAAAGAGAAACTCCATCCATCGGCAGACTTGATCTTATCCCTATCATAACTAGGCCATTAACTAAGTCTGATTTCATCACTATTCTATGCAAAGGTATAGGCTCTGCTTCACCACCAATGCCTTTAATTAAATTCACATCTCCAGCATCGGCCTCCTCACCAAAATTCAAAATGTTGCTTAATACAAGTGATTGGGCTGCTCCAGTATCCCGCAGATTTTAACTGGTACGTGATTGGATCCTTCTTTAACTGAAATGAAACCTTCAGTCATGAATGGTTTAAAAATGCCCCTAACTTTCTCACTCTGAACACAGGCAGTTGGCCCTTTCTCTTTCTTCTTTTTCAGTACAGGACAATTTGCTATTATGTCCCCTGGCTTCTTACAATAGTGGCAAATAACACTCGAAAAATTTTCCTTCAACCATTTCACTTCTTCTCTTCCCTTAACCTCACTTCTAGATTTTCTTTCTACTCTACTTGGATTATCAGCAGTATTCCTTTGAAAGGTTTTCCCTGGTGTCCATTTTGACTTGTGGGTTAAAGCATATTCCTCTGTGAATTTAGCCAATTCTTATCAAGTTTTTATATTTTTCTCTGCCAAGTACACTTGAATATCGTCAGGAACACAATTTTTAATCTCCTCAATCAGAATGATTTCCATCAATAAATCAAAGTCATTTTCTACTTTCATTGTGGCACACCACCGATCAAAACACATAACCTTCCTATAAGCAAAATCCAGGTAAGATTGGGTTGCTGCTTTTTTTAAACTCCTGAACTTTTGTCCATAAGCCTCTGGGACTAGTTCATAAGATCGGAGTATAGCCTGCTTTACAAATTCGTAATCAGCTGCTTGTTGTACAGTAAGACACAAGTACACTTGTTGGGCTTTCCCTTTGTAGCAGGTGTGACCACTGGTCTGGTGGCCATTTTAAATTTACAGCTGCTTTCTTAAAATGCTGAAAATACTGGTCTATTTCAGCTTCCTCAAATGGAGGAACTAACCTCACCTCTACTGACCAAACACCTCTCCTCCTGACCAGCACATGGGTTTTGGGCTTCTTGCGTTAGGGTCAGATTTAATTTAGCTAGTTCTAGCTCATGCTTCCATTCTTTCTCTCTCTCCTCCATTTCTGCCTGCCTTACTGCTTCCCGTTCGGCTTTCCTTTCTGCCTCTCTTTTTTCCTCTAACTCTAGTTTTCTCAAAGCCAACTTTACTTCCTCTGAAGTTTTCTCCTTTGGAAACTGTTCTAATGCAGCTTCTTCAAATACCCCCTTTCCTATATAGTGCTTAACAATCTTTCAGGCATTTTCCTTTTTTTTCATCCCAGTTCTTACTGTAAGAAGTTTTAACTTACCAACCATAACCATCAGTTCTGACATTTTAGCCATTTTAAAATTAACTACTGAAGGGTTAGCTATGAACTGGTCAATATTCATAGTTACCAGCTTTCCTGCTGGTGATTTATACACTCACCATTTATTTTTAATTTCAAGTTGGAGGTTGAGTCAAACTCAGACGACTGATAACTAAGCACAAGTTAATCGCCCCTAAAGCTTCCAAATTGGTTTGATCCCGGACGATGCTTCCAAATTATGTTACAAGATCAAACCAGCAACCACAAAGAAGGCATATCACACAGGGGTAAAGATGAACAATTACTTTATTAACAAAAATTCACCCTCAAACTTTAATTCAAAAATTCATTTTATAACAATGCCCATTAGTTACTATGCAAATTTCTATAACAGTGTAAAACTAATAAATTCTAATAAACAGCTTAAATATAACATATGTAATTAAAGTCTAAGTTATATTTCCAACCAGCCCACAGAAAAACTTAGACACAAAACAAACACAAAACACACAAGGCTCACAACACTTCAATCTCAACTGAAGCAAAGATCATAAACAAAATTCAGTTTGTTTGGTAAACTGAAGCCAAAAGATCTTTGAGAGAGAGCACAAAATTCGAAGTTGTCTTGTGTTGCTTGCAGAGAGAGGAACAATGGCTTGGTCCAGATCCTTCTGGCTGCCTTCGGAATCCCAACATTCTAAACTGTCCTCCAGACCATGACTCATGCTCTGGGCCTTCTTCCACTCCACAGCATCCAAGTCCAGAAATCTTTAGATAATTTTCTGCACATGCTCAGTCCGTCTCCCACTCTCTCAGCAGTCCACCTTCACCTTGGCTCTCTAAGGCAAATTGTCACTTTTTAACATAAAACCACACAATACATAGGCCAATACACAATGCAGAACTCTGTTACAGATGGGATATACAAGTATTTGGATTGACTGGATATATAACTACTTGGATTGTCAATATGGATTTGTGCATGTTATGTCATGTCCAACCAATCTTATAGAGTTTTTGAAGTAGGGTTCCAGGAAAGTATGTGGTCTATGTGGGCTTTTGTAAAGCCTTTCACAAGGTCCCTCATGGGAGCTTGGTCAAGAAGTATCAGTCACTTGGTACTCAGAATGAGGTAGTTAATTGGATTAAACATTGGCTTAGTGGGAGAAGCCAGAGAGTGGTAGTGAATGATTGCCTCTCAGACTGGAGTCCTGTGACTATATTATCATCAATGATCTGGATAATAATATGGTCAATTAGATTAGCAAATTTGCATATAACACTAAAACTTGTAAAGTAGTGAACAGCGAAGAAGGCATTCTAAGCATGTAGTGGAATCTGACCCAAATTAAAAAGGGCTGCAAAATTACAGTTGGAATTTAATGCAGACAAGTGTGAGATGTTATATATTGGCAGACGAACCAAAGGAGGACATACACAGTAAATGGTAGGGGGCTACAGAGTGTGGTAAAACAGAGGGATCTGGGAATACAAATCCATAATTCCTTGAAAGTGGCATCACAGGTAGATAGGGTCATAAAGAGAGCTTTTGTCACATTGACCTTCAAAAATCAGGAGTACAGGAGTTAGGATGTAATGATGAAGTTGTATAAATTGTTGATGAGACCAAATTTGTGGTATCGTGTGCAGTTTTGGTCACCTACCTCCAGGAAAGATATCAATAAGATTGAAAATGTTCAGAGAAAAATTACAATAATATTGCCAGGACTTGAAGAGCTGAGTTACAGGGGAAAGGTTAAATAGGTAGGACATTATTCCCTGGAGCGTCAGAAAATGAGAAGAGGTTTGCTGTTGCTATATAAAATTATGAGGAGAATAGATGAGGTCAATGCAAATAGGCTTTTTCCACTAAGAAGAGAGTCCTCAACTTTGATTCCAGGCCTAATGAATTCTCATGGCATCAGGTCAAGCAAAGGCAAAGAAATGTTCTCTTGATATTGCATCTGCTGCTCTCCCTCAGTTAACAAATTAGTACTCTCCAAGTTGAATAACCCTTGGAGAAACATAAAAATTCATGGGATCACAAATTGCAGTCTTGGTGTGGGGCAGAAAGAGTGGCTTGGAAGCACTAGCACTGAGTCTTGAAGGAAGTAGCTGTTAGACCTTATCTGTGGCATAATGGGTACAGAACCACTTGACTTCATCCTACCTGTGGCAGATGTTATTCATCCATGGTGACATTGGTCCAAGTAACCACCACAAATGTCTTCATCATCAAAAAAGCATTGTTGTTGCCTACACTCAAATTAAAAATTCCTGACCTATATATGGCCCTTAAAATGATATCGTAGCCACTGAAAACACAGTGGTAGCTGATGAACGTGAAATAATGACTCACACAGTTTCAGGTAAATCAGAACTCGTTTACTCGAGTCATGTGCATATTCTTTTAAAACATTGAACCACGTGCACCATGTCATTACAATATGATGTTCCGTGCCGCTTCGCTAGACTTCTGGGAGTTGTAGTCTATCTATAGCACCACTACAATATGTAACATGTTTGGAACTAATCATGAAATTATTCAGAGAAAGAATACTTTAACCAAGAAATATTCTCAGTTTCAGTTAAGCAAAAATTTCCAAGAAGTTCCAAACTGGCAACAACTTAAAATGAGTATGGTCAATACAATTATTATGCTATTTGTAAAATTAAACCAACTTAGAAATCTTTGATATGGGGCACTACTGTTGATACAGATGCAAATGGAAAATCTAGCTACCAAAGTTCAATAGTAATGAAAAAATTCAGTGAATAGAATAGACTTGGAAATGATAGTATATGGAGCAACAAAAAAATGCACTCCTATTCCTCTGGTGTCCGAATGAACTCTTTATGTGGAAATGGTAACATTTGAGGTGGGTTTTTAATGCATACTCAGTAGAATGATATCAATAATGTTCATAAACTTATTAGTAGATTGCTGTGTTTTAAGGACTGAATAGAGTATGTTGTTACTGGCAATAAGTCTGGAGGGACCAAATGCAGGCATATTGGATTAGTCAATATTACATTGGTCAGCATGGACCAGATGGGCTGAAAACCTGTTCTATGCTGTATTACTCTGTGTATCACTTATTTTAGATCTTAATTTTCAGACTGATTGAAGCTTTTTTTAAAAATTCAATCTGACACTCCCCAGCACAAAAATAAACAATGCTGGAGAAACTCAGCAGATTGAAGAGTGTACTTTATGTAACAGAGGTAAAGATATATAACCAATACCTCCAGCATTATTTTTACTTCAACCGCAGAGTCTGCAGACTTTTGTGTTTACTTCTTACACTCTGCAGTTCAGTCACTTTCCTCAAAATGCGAGCCAACAGTAATCTTATCACCGAAAGACAAACCAGACTTTCTGTAGAAGGTAAGTGTGATCTGCCCTGCAGATGTCCTTCATTGAAACCAACTCATGCTGCTGCTAATATGTTGGCTGTAGCTAAACTGCATAAGCCCCGGTGTATTCTTGGGAATTTGCCCAGAATGATCCAAGGTTTTAAATGTTTCCCTAATTTTGTCACCTAATTTTTGTGGTTTTCCAATCAAGTTTACTTTTTTTTACTTTTGGGAACAATCACATATACACACTAGAGTGCAGGTTGAAAAATAACAATTGGAGCTATTCATTTTCATCTTTGCGATTAAAAGCTTTTCCTCTTCCAGAAAATTGATTTGCAGCCAGTCCCTTTGCTTTAACTTTTATCTGGCCATTGGACATTTTGCTAATGTACTCAGTAATGTTCTCAAATTCTCCAGCCATATGGCAGACCTTACCTGATCATACAGTGCATCTACTCTGGTCTTACTGATTCCATAGGCAAGGGCCAGACTGTTTCTTTGGAAGGATCATCCTCTCTTGGATCCCATGGTTTTCTTGGCAACTTTCTCTCCAAGAGAATTCCAATCTGTATTGCATGTATTATTATCTCTCAGCTTTCCACTACTGGGAGTCATTGTACACACGGTATCTCTCAGGAATTGCAATTTAGCTTCTGTTGTTCCCATTCACTTTAAACATTGATTGTAATCCCCCTTTAAATACAGGAAGCACCATCAAATGGAGGCTCTCCTGAAAGCTTGGAAATATGCTACCAACACCTTATCATTACTGGATCTAAATTCTGAATCTCCCTCCCTAAGAGTATTTTGACCACAAGACTGCTTATGTTCCAAACTGAGGAAATAAATGCAATGCTTCCCAGAATTCCCATTCATTCCATGAATGAATAACAAACATTCATTTTGTGGCTTCCAATATTACAATATGGCCTTTCACACTGATCTTTATTAAAAATCACTTTTCCCATTTCATGCACATTCTACAAGTTTATTAACAACATTTTATTTTCGTTTCACTCCCCAATTTAGCATCATCCTTATATGTTGATATTGTATTTCCTGTTCCCAAGCCTAAATTATTTATGAAAATTGTAAACAACAGTGCTTAAAACATAACTCCTTATTGAAAATCACTTTGTTCCTTCCATCCATTTTATTATTTAACCTGTAATTTATAGTTACTGACCAGTTTGTAATTCTTTGTCCATGGTTCTATAAACTCTGGTATGTATAATCATGAGTCTTATGTGGTATCTTTTTTTTTGAAAACTTTATTTATTTAAGAAAATTGTTAATAGAAAAACAATATACAGTCCAATATAAGTAATTTTATATAATTATATATATATATATAAAATAAAAACATAAGCACAAAAAAGAAAAAGAAAAAAATTTATACCCCTCCCACCCTCCCACCCCATCAGCCAGCTCTCTTAGGGAGAGCTAAAATAAAAGGAAAAATATATGATACAGGTACATGATCCTTTATCCGGACTTCTAAAATCCAGAAAGCTCCAAAATCCGCCAAGTGGGGACTGGCAGTGAGGGAAGGCGGCCGAGAGTCCGGCAGTCGGGGGAAACAGCCATGGTAGACTGCCGGGCGGCCGAGGAACGCAGATGGGGGAGACTGCCGGGTGGCTGAGGGACCGGTGGTCGGGGAGACGGCCGAGGGACCAGTGGTTGGGAGAGACGGCTGAGGGACTGGTGGTCGGGGAGACGGCCGAGGGACCATGGTCGGGAGAGACAGCCGAGGGACCACAGTTGGGAGACACAGCCGAGGGACTGCGGACAGGGGAGGTAGCCGAGGGACCGCGGTCAGGGGAGGTGTTCGGGTGGCAAAGGACCTGCGGTTGGGGGAGACAGCCGGGCAACCGGAAAGGGGTTGGGGTGGATATGGCAGCACAATTCGGGTGAGCTTTCCGAAATCTGGAAAAATCTGAAATTCGGAACACACTGTCCCCCAAGGGTTCCAGATAAAGGATCATGTACCTGTACCTCAAAGTACACATCTAAATGCATATATTCCAAAGACGGTAACCACTTATTAACAAAAAAAGAATAATTATCATGCAAATTGTATGTAATTTTCTCCATCACAATACAAACTTTCAATTCATTTTGCCATCACAATATATTAATCACTGTGTTATCTTTCCATGTACTTGCTACACATTTATGAGCTGCAGACAGTACTAAATGTTCAAATTTACCCAGCCCTATTCCCTTTAAAGGAACCATGTAACCCATTAAAAAAATAGATGGATCTAATGGTAACAATATTATATAATATTTCCAAAATTAACCTAATTTCTTCCCAAAATGGTTGTACATGAACACAGGATCAAACAGCATGTAAAAAAAGTACCAGTACATACACCACATCTAAAACAAGAATCCGAGTTACTAAAACCATATTTTTTCAATTTCTCTGGAGTTAAATATAACTGATGTAAAAAATTATAATTAACCATTCCATACCGTATATTTGTCAATTTAGTTAAACTGTCATAGCACATACCTTCCCAATAATCTTCATGAAAAACAAAAGCTAAATAATTTTCCCACTTAAGATTAGACTTTTCCCATTCCGGATTATCTATATTGTCTTGTAACTCTTAATACATAATACATAATACATAATACATATCCCTTTTTTGGTATCGAAGAAATCAAAGATTCAAATTCCGTCAATACAGGTAAAATCATCTCTCTACCATACATATCTTTCACCAGAGCTCGAAGTTGATAATAAACCAACAAAGAATTTTCAGCAATATCAAAACGTTCCCTCAATTGATTAATGGAAAGAAACCGTCGTTCTCCAAAACAATCCTGCAATGTCTTTATACCCTTTAAATCCCAACTCTTCAAATACTTATTAAATATTGAAAAAGGAATAAGCTGATTATTATATAAAGGGGTTAAAATTGACAATTTGCCTTTTGATCCTAAAATCTTATTTCTTTTGGTCCACACCTTTAATAAATACTTTAATATGGGCATATTATATTCCAGCAACAAATTTATATTTCATCGATATATAAATTGATGCACCTCAATTTCAGAAATGCAAGCCATCACAACTTTTTCCCAACTTGGGGTTTGGACCAAATCCATCAATTTACCAATAAATTTCAACTGGGCTGCTTCATAATAATTTTGAAAATGAGGTAATTGAAGCCCACCTAATGCATACTTCCAAGTAAATTTATTTAATGCTACCTGCAATAATTTACCTTTCCATAAAAATTCTCTCACAGCTTTATTTAAATTCTGAAAAATCCCTTTAAAAGAGAACACAGTATTGACTGAAATAAATATTGAATTCGAGGAAAAATATTCATCTTAATACAATTAACTCGACCAATTAAGGTTAACAGGAGATCTTTCCATTTAATTAAATCTGATTTAATCTATTTTAGTAATGAAACATAATTTAATATATAAAGATTGATAAGCAGCATTTACAAATAAAAAATTGTAAATAATTTATTTATTAATAAATAAATAAATATAATTATAATATTTAATTTTATCAGAACATTGCAATTTTATAATATCTGTATATTCTGAATAATCTCCTTCTCCAACTGGCAAGATTTCACTCTTATCCCAATCAGCCTTGTATCCTGACAATATTCCATATTGCAATAAACATTCCTGCAGATGCGGCAATGATCGTTCTGGGTCTGTCAAATATATCAAAACATCATCCGCAAATAAATTAATCTTATATTCATCATCCATATCTCTCATCCCTCTTATCTGTTCATTCTGTCTTATTGTTTGAGCTAACGGTTCAATAGCCAATGCAAACAAGGCTGGTGACAATGGACACCCTGGTCGAGTTGAACGCGTCAATTTGAACGGTAATAAAACTTGACCATTTGTCACCACCCTGGCAATTGGGTTTGTATATAAACCTTTAACCCAACCAATAAAAAAGGGCCAAATTTAAACTTCTCCAACACCTTAAATAAAAATTCCCATTCAACCCTATCAAAGAATTTTTCCGCATCAAACGCAACCACCGTTGGATGGTTGGGCTGCTGTAGATCTGCATTGACCATAGTAATCAATTGAAGAATATTATCTGATGCATTTCTATTCTTAATAAAACCTATTTGGTCAATATGTATCAATTTAGATAAAACTTAGCAAGTTGATTTGCTAACACTTTTGCTATAATTTTATAATCTACATTCAGTAGAGAAATAGGTCTAAATGAAGACACTTGTAACAGATCCTGATCTGTTTTCAGAATTACAGTAATTAAAGCACTGGAGCAAGATTCTGGCAACTCATGCACTTCAGTTACTTGTTGTAATACATCCTCAAACACAGAGGATAAATTTTCATTTAAAATTTTGTAAAATTCTATAGAAAATCCATCATCCCCCAGTAAATTTCCATTTGGCATCTCCTGTATAACTTTCTTAATCTCAAATTCTGTAAACAAAGCTTCAAATTCCACAACATCTTCCTCCTTTAATGCTAGTAACGTTAATTTAGATAAATAAGATTCAATAACACCACTATTCTGTTTCCCCTCAGAAGTATATAATTTTTGTTAAAACGAATAAAACTGGTCATTAATTTCCTGAGGTTTACAGGTAACTATTGAATTCTTTTTAACAGCATTAATAATCCATAAAACCTGTTCCGTCTTTAACTAACACGCAAGTACCTTATGTGCTCTCCCACCCAATTCATAATATTGCTGCTTTGATCGATTAATTAAATGCTCAATTTTATAAGTTTGCAATGTGTTATAATGTAATTTCAAATTAGCCAAAACCACTTTCTGATTTTCTGTCACATTTTTCTGAAATTCCTTCTCCAATTCAGCAATTTGCTTCTCCAATTCTAAACTCTCTGCCATATACTGTTTCTTAACATTAGTAGTATAACTAATAATCTGCCCTTTTAAATAAGCTTTTAGTGAATTCCATAACACAAAATGACTATCTACTATCAGGTTACCAACCCCTCCATAAAAATTGTCCACCCGCAGTAGGGAACCAAACTACCACCCAGTCATAATTCACACAGCCCGATCCCTCTGGTGCCATACTTCCCATGAGGCCCAGACATTGCAGCCTCCATATCCTCCATTCAACCATGAGGCCTAGGCATGTCTCTCCCGACATCTTAGCCTGACACAGCTCTCCAACACTCATCGCACTGGACGCTGCCTCTAACTCCGACGCTTGTCCTTTCCAAACAAAAGTCACCTCTGACAATGCTCCGAAGAGCCGAAGAATGGCTGGCCTCCAATAATGCAGGTGGCTCAACCTCCTCACCCATGTCTGAAGTTCCATACCTCCACCGGGTGAGCTCCACAACTCTGCAGCATCTGCTCACATCCGCTCTCGTTCAACATGTTCCACTGGAAACACACAAGTCCCTGCAGTCTAATGTCCACTTTCATCTGATTAAAAGTTGTTCATGGTTCCAAACATCAAAGTTCTTGCAGCAACCATGATCAGTTGTTCACACTTCCATTTTCAGAGCATTCCACTCAACTTAGCATCAATTACAACTTCTATTTTTCAGGTTGGAAATTAATTTTGAAAACCAATAGTTTCATAGTGTAAATATTTTGTGCTTTATGAAAAGGCAGTAAATTGAGTCTGAGACTGAAATAAATGATTTAACTGTTATTTTAATAAGAGATGCTGCGTAACAAACCTCTAATAATCATGTTATCAGGAGTGCCTGCCAAGAAACTGAGATGTTGCAAGTATTTATAGACTACTAATGATAAATTCTGTGGAAAATATAGCTATTTTGTTGAAGAACATACATCTAAATGAGTAATCTAATTCTAAAGGAAATGGATTTTCAAGGTGACTTTCAGATTTCCATCTGTGCAATACTGCACTGTCCATACTGTCATAACACCACACAGCTTTTGAGGTACAGTAAAATCCCCAATATCCGGAATTCAAGAAACCGGAAATCCCAAACATCTGTCAAAAATAAAAAGATGAAATAAATAAATAAATAAATAGATCGAAATTAAAATAACTAAACATTTTAATAACATTTTAACATTGTAAAAGTAAATGTTCTCTGAGGCAATACAAAAAACCATTGGTGAGGATGGAAGCAAATGTTCAGCCAGTGGAGTGCCCTGGTCATGCTCTGCCCACAGCAGTTGTTTAAATAAAGTTGAATTTGTATAAAATGCCATCACCTGGGATAAAGAGCTGGCTGCTGCGGCTCTCCCAAAGGGTCTCCCTTTCCCTGCCTAGTAAGAGTCTATATCTTAATTAATATTAGGTATATCAGAAAGGCTTTATCTGTAAACTTGAGGGGGGGGAAGGGTTAATTATGATGGTGAGATGGTTAGTGTAGTGGTTAGCACAATGCTGTTTAAGCGCCAGCAACTGAGTTTTGAATTTAAAGTTTGTAAATTATGAGAATTACCTGATTAAAGTGAACTTTACATAATTAAGGACAACAATACTGATTTTTAAAAATTGCTTAACATTTTGCACCACCTTTTCTCTGTTCACGCAGGTATTTTTGTTGGGCATTGTAAGAGTGAGTCTCAGGCAACTGGAAAATTCGTATAACCGGCATCTGCAATCACCTTATTTCACTGTATTACTCTGGCTCCAGCTAGGACAATGAATGATTCCAAGGACTTTGGGAAATGAAAAAAGATCCAGATATCTGAGTTTCAGGACTCTACTGTCTTTATGTCCTGCAGGCATTCTACAATTTCCCAATTTATTTCCTGCTAAGACTCATACCGTTTCTAAATTGAAGTAACAACTTGAATCAGAAGCTCATCAATACCTGCCCAACTTCATAGCTGACTAACTGACAGAAAGCTGTCAGATAATAATGCATTGTGTAAAATGATCTAAATGCTATTATAGTTATGATCATGTGATGCATTTTTAGTTTTTGCAAACTCCAAATGTACTGGATCAAAACCAAAAATTGTTTGAATCCTCAATGTAGTACAGGGTCCAGACACTCAATCAATGCAATGTTTATGTGGCAAATGTAATGCTATTAATCCTAAATCTTCTCGCTTTGCTCACCAGAATCGTTGAATTAAAGAGACCGGGTTGCTTCGGATTGGTGAGACTGTGGGAAAGATTAAATTTAAATCAATCATTTTTATGGGTGTAATTGGATTTTGGACTGGAAGAACATTCTTGCTGTAACCAGTAGTTTTGCCAAGGCTGGAAGCAACCACTGCTCGGACTTGCAGCAACACGTCTAATTCCACCAAAGGCTACTGATGCAACGTTCTGCCTGGAATCATCCTACCTTGAGGCTCCAGCCAATTTTTGTAACAGACAGAATAAATGTGGAGCTTGCAAGAACTAAAAATGTCCAGCACATGAGCAGGAAGAGAACAACATTTGGATCATTTTATCTAGTGCATTTTGTGTCATCCATGCATTTGACCTGGTTTTATTGAGCTTCCAATTCAAGATGTTAATTCATTTTGGAAACTCAAGATTCAATTTATTATCATAGTAATAAAACAGTGTCATATTCCATGAAATTTCATTTTGCCTGCTGCAAGGCAGACAGATTTGCCACCAGCAGGAATTGCCTAAGCACCACTTATAGTCAGAGAGAGAGAAGCAAAAGAGAGTTCCCCCAGAGCCACCGAGTAACCATAGATTCGCCTCCAGATGTTCTGCAGCCACACAGAGTCCAGACCAAACTATTGGCAACCTGAGCCCCAGATCTGAACCTCCAGCACTGTCAGAAACCCTTCGGCACACCCTCACAACCCGGTTCCAATACCTGGTACCCCTTCAGCCACTTCGAGCCAGTCTCCAGTAGTCCGCAGCCTGGCGCAAGTCTTCCAGCAGCAGCCTCCAGCAGCCCACAGCTTCTGTGGGATCCTCGCCTCGAGTCGCCAGCAGCCAGCCACACGCACAGGTCCCTCAGCCGCCGAGCCCCCTCACTGGTCCACCACCGTGGTCATCATTCCTGCAAGCTGTCTTCTCCTCAGACAGGAGGGTGGTTTTCGCATCTTCTGGTGCTGATTAATAGGTACCACCATCTTTACTGTGAGGGGGTCTTAGCAGTAATTCTCTAAATTAGGAAACTCTACTCTGAAGAGCAAATAGTGTGAAAATAAGCTATAAAATAGATTAAAATAGCTTAGTAAATTGTCAACATTAATAGATCTATGTGAGGAATTAAATAGCTAACCTTGGGTTTAATTGATATAATTCTAGAGGAGACAATGGTTGACCTTGGCCATGTGATAACATTGATGATTGGCAGTCGGTATAGTTCATAAATTTTAACCCCAAAAGTTGTCACAATAGTAAATATAATTAAAATTAACACCAACATATATTATAGTTTAAAGATCCTACCAAGTTCAAAACAATTTACTTGCAAATACTGCCCTTTGAAATTCCAGAATATCCTCCCCAGAAGACATAGGACCAGCCCTGGAAGGTTTGTCTAGGACTTGGGAAAACAAGAAAGAAAGCAAATGCTAAAGTATCTGCTCTATTCGGTCCTATTTTCAGATGCACTAGTAACCACACGAGCTGCATTTCTCTACTCAATTCATCAGAGTCTTCCTGTATCTTCTGTTGGTGACAAATGCTTGAATTTCCTGCCGAACAGCCACAAAAACCTGCCTTTACTGGCAAGTATAAGCCTTGAAGCATCATTCATTTTATCATTTCACAAATAGCAGAATCCGTCTTGCCAGGTATGCTGCCCTTGTTAAGTCTTCATGTGCATCCTTCAGGGAAGTATTAATAGAGGACTGCTCCTTGTGGGAAGACTAGCTGCAGTCCAGGTGATGAACAAGTGCAGCTTTCTGTCCTTGGCTGTTCAGTTCCTGTAATGCCAACATCATTCCTGATGCCTTACAGTGTCAGGAATAATCACGTTGTTTCCTCTTTCTCCTCCTCTTCCTCCATAAAGTGGTGCATTGTTGTTTTGAAGAAAAAAAAGTGGTGAGAATCAAGGAATCCCTAAAACAATAAAAAATATGGAATGATTAACAGGTGTGTGTAGATAGGAAGTTCACTGATATCAGGGGTGGATGAGAGGCACCAGATTCTCAGGTCCACAAGTGCTTGTCAAATGGAAAAATCCCATCCCAGCCTGTGACCTCTGGGAGAGAAGGCAGTCCTTCTGAAATCATCCACAGCAACGTAACACCAAAATACTTTGTGGATAAAAAAACTATGGTAAATAGTGACTCTGGCTGGTGACGGGCCAGAAGCCTCGCAGCCTGCACTTCAGACCCAGGACCACTCAATGCCATGCACAGAACCTCAGCCCCATTGAGGTTAAATCCAGGTCCTCAATGCAGATCTGACAGAAATGCAAGGTACAGGAATACTGGGCCTACTTGATTTTAGGTTTGGGTTCCTGGGAACCATTCAATGTCGTCGAGTCATTCTGAGTACCGTTGATACTTCTAGTTACTTCCATTCATACTTTCCAGATTGTTGAATCTAATAACAGCCATTTCCAAATAAAGCCTTGTTTTGGATAAGTTGTCATTTTTAATAACCTTCAAGTGAACTGAATCATTTTTCAAAGCCATTTACAGAAACAAACAGCTTTCAGTAGGGCCAGATTAGAAAGATTTGTAGCAGCAAGTGAATTTTGATGAACAGCCAATAAAATTCCATGTTTTCAGCCATGATGAGAATTAATAATTCTGACTGGTGCAACAGGTTGAACAAAAGAATATAAAAATAATTGATGAAAAAATATAACTGGATTTTTAATTTAAATACATTGGGGAAAAAGAGATTCTGATCATGTTCAATATTTCCTCAGGTTCTCACCTTTTCTCTTCCACAGCACAAAATTGTGACAGCTCCCTGAGAGATGGTTTGGCTTTATCCTGTCCTTTCACAATCATTTTCAGCTTGCAATTTTTTTTCCTCGCTAATTTAATTTTTTTCTCTTTTTAATCTTGTCTCTCCTGTTGTTACTGCATTGATGGGATAGGTTTCCACAGTGTTACTGAGAAAGCTATAGATCAATCCCAGAATGGCTCCCTTAGGGATTTTCCCCATTTCAAGCCATTCAGCATGCTGACCTTTAGCTTTGATTATCTGGCATTAACAGTGAAGTAACAGCAACAAAATGTGGTTGATGGTCTTGCATCCCCTTTAAACCTGATGGAGAAGATAAATTAGCACACCCATAAATGACCAATTGCAAAGTACTAATCTGAATGTTGCATGCTGAACAATTATTTGTTCAGGATTCTGATGGTCATTTTCAGCTCAGGAGATGGGACTGAAAATAAGGATTCTATACAAATGCATCTTTTTTTCCCTCATACCTTGAGGAAAGGTTCAGGCCCAAAACATCAGTAATATATCTTTACCTCCTATGGACGCGAGCAAGTGTAGCCCATTTGGCCCATTGAGCCTGCTCTTCCATTCAATGAAACAAGCAATTCTGCTCCTCCCCCTTTCATCCCCCCCCCTCCCCCTCCCATCACGACTAAAGCAATGGAAGCCCGGAACATTTGAGTTATCAGTCGTGCCCCTCTTGCAATCAAGTTTCACTAATGGCCATAGTCATAATTCCACACGCTAAGCTCATCTGCCATTCCTACAATGCTCTTTGCATTGAATTAAATGCACCTGAGAATATTTCCACCGCATTCAACCTGTGGACCTCTAACAATGCATGCAATTTCTACATCATCTTCTCTCCCCCTCCACTCCTCTATCTGCTTTGGCACTCTGGTTTAAACCCATAGGAGCAGAACTAGCAAACCTTCCTGTAAGGATATTAGTTCCTCTCTGGTTCAGATGCAAACCGTCCCATTGGAACAGGTTCCACCTTCACTGGAAGAGAGCACAGTGATCCAGAAACCTGAAGCCCTCCCTCCTGTCTTTAGCCACGTGTTAAACTGCATTTTCCTCTTATTTCTAACCTCACTAGCACATGCATGGGTAGCAATCCTGAGATCACAACCCTAGAGATCCTGTATTTCAACCTAGTGCCTAACTCCCTGAAATGTCCTTGCAGGACCACCTCACCCTTTCTACCCATGTCATTGGTCCCTACATGGACAACCACATCTGATGCTTACCCTCCATCCTGAGAATGCCGTGAACTCAATCTGAGATATCTCGGACCCTGGCTCCAGGGAGGCAACATACCATCTGGGATACTCGATCTCTTCCACAGAACCTCTTATCAGTCCCCCTAACTATAGAATCCCCTATCACTACAGGTCACTTCTCCTCCCTTCACTTCTTAGCCAGAGACCTGATCGCTGTGGCTTGTCCCTGGTAGGTGCCCACCCCCTGACATTAACAAAAATTGTATACTTATTATTGAGGGGAAAGACCACAGGGGTTCCCTGCACTGCCTGCCTATTCCCTTTCCCTCTCCTGACTATCACCAACCTACCCCTCCTCCTGCCTCCTAGGTATGAGAGTGTCCCTGAAACTCTTGTCTATCACTCCCTCTGTTTACCAAATGGTCCAGAATTCATCCAATTCCACCTCTGATTCCTTAATGGCTTGTCAGGAGCTGCAGCTGGATGCACATCTGACAGATGAAGTGGTCAGGGATACTTTTGACTTCCCTGATGACCCATATCCTGCAAGAGGAGCATTCCCCTGCCTTGGCTGCCATTCCTACTGTTTATGACTAGAGGGGAAAAAATATGATGTTTAAAACCTGACCTTACCTGTGCCTACCTTCTGAATCCTTTTTGTTCCCTGTATAGGGTGGCCTTTTCTTAATTCAACTCTTACTATCCCTTGCTTCTTAAGTGTTCTTGCCAAAGCCCATTCTGACGATGGCTGCTCCCTCTTCTACACAGTCCCTCACTTTATGGTGAAACTCAGCTACTTTTTCCAATTCTCATAAATTCAAGTGAGTACAGCCTCAGACAACTCAACCTCTCTTCATAGGGATCAACCTGGCGAACCTCCTTTGCACTGCCTCCAAAGCCAGTACATCCTTCCTCAAGTAAAGAGACCAGAACCACATGCAGCATGTGGCCTTACCAGTACCGTGTACAATTGCAGCATAACTTCCCTGCTCCAAATTCAATCCCTCCAGCAATGAAGTCCAACATTCCATTTGTCTTCTTGATAGCCTGCTGCATCTGCAAACCAACCTTCTGAGATTCATGCACAAGCACTCCCAAGTCATACTGCATGGCAGCATGCTACAGTCACTTTCCATTTAAATAACAATCTAATCTTCCATTTTTCCCCTCCAAAATGGACATTGTACTTCATCTGCCAGACACTTGCTACTCATTTAACCTATCTATATCCTCTGCAGACTCTCCGAACCCGCTACAAAATTTGCTCTTCGACTTAATTTAGTGTCATCAATCAGCAAACTTCGATACAAAATATCTCCAAGATACATTCACTCTGGAAGGCAATAAATTCAAGAAAGTTCATTAAACAGGACCTGCCTTCGCTGAATCTATGCTACGTCTACCTGATGGATTCATTTCGGTCCTGTTACCTTGCTATTGCTTCTTTAATCATAGCTTGAAGCATTTTGTGGAGCTGGTAAGGAAATATGTTCCACCAAATATGGACCATTTTGCAATTAACTGCAATTTCAAACGGCTCCTTTAAAGAGCTACGAATGATATGATGGGCTGTAATATTGTTCAAATCACCATTTCTGCCACACCTCCCCTCCAAGATTTTGCTCTTATTTGATAATGAGATACATTTGTAGTTGAGAAATATAGCTGGCAAATAAGACACAGTGATTTTTTTTTAGGTTGTGCAGTTAGCAAAATGATTTTGATTCTTGCCTCAAATTTGCTTCTTTGAATGGTCTGGAATTTATCTTTGAATGGATATGCTTTAAAAAATGGTTAGATTTCAATAACTTGCAGGCCTTTTTTAAAAATCATTCAGTTATTTAATATAATTTTATATATTGTCCAAGATACTAGAGACAGTTGGGCCCAATAATCCTGTGTTCCTCCCTAGATTTACAGTCATGATTGAGTGGTTATATGATGATTAAAAAAAAATAGATAAATTGATTTCCCCAGTCAGTGGGTAGAGAGCTCAATGGCATAAATTGAAGAAGACAGAAATTGACAAGCATTTATATTTGTGGCTATGGTTAGGATATAGAGTGGCATGAGCATTACACCCTGGTAGAAGCAAAATTCATCGTTGCGTTTGGAATTGAAGTGGATAAATATTTGAAAAGAAATTTCTAAAGCGATTCTGTGGGAAAGGGCAGCAAATGAAAAGCACTTTTATGCCCAATGTAAGCAAATGGCTCTGTTTAGGACTGAGGCTCAAGTTGAAGAATAACACTGATGTGTGTTAAATGTTGGAAGGCATGGTGCTAATATTACTTCCTGTTAGACTACTTTAAAATGTATTTAAGCAATAATAATTATATAGGGGGAGGATGGGAGACACCTGCTCATCTATAAGTGAAAGCATTTTCAATGCTGCAGCAGGAACTCGTGCAAGGTGGCTGTTCAAGTAAATTAACATATTTTTTTGTGATGTGCAGCAATTTGATAACTTACAAGGTATCTTTACATCAGATTCATGGTTTCTTTGTTAGGCAAAACCATTGCCATCCATCCAATTGATAGCAGCAGGGAATTACATGGAATATAGAACAATACAGGACAGGAACATGCCCCTCAGCTCATGAAGTCTAGGTCACCCATGAAACCAAATTATATGAAATCTCTGCTGCTTGCACATGATACATGTCACTCGATTGCCTGCATAATCACTTGTATAACTAGAATACTCTTGAATGCTATTATCATATTTGCTTTCACCACTACCCCTGGCAGCCCATTCCAGGCTCTACCAGCTTTCTATGTAAAAAAAAATCTTACCCCGCATAGTTCCTGTAATCTCCCCAACACTACTTTAAATGTACTTCATCAGTATTTGGCATTTTTATCTTGGATGAAGATTCTAACTGTTTACCCCATCTATAACACTCATAGCTTTGTAAACCTATCAGGACTTACAATAGCAGATAGAGAAGGTGTGTCAGAAGGGCAGTGCTCTGGTAGTCATGGGGGATTTTAACGTAAATAAATTGAAAAACCAAATTGGGAATGTATCGCAAGAGATAGAATCTGTAGAATGCTTATAGAATGTCTTTTTTTCAAGCAGATTGATGATGAACCCACTAGGGGATTAGCTGAACTGGATTAGGTGTTGTGTAATACACCCAAGGTGATTAGAGATCTTAGAGTAAATGAACCATTGGGGGCAGTGATCACAATATGATTGAGTTCAATTTGAGATTTAACAAGGTATTTCAGTGCAGTAAAGAAAATCAGCCACATGAGAGACAAGCTAGTAGGGAAGATGACAGAGCAGCAATGAATGGAGTTTCTGCAAAAAATAAGGAAGGCTCAGGATAAATACATACAAAAAAAAGGAAATATTCAAATAGAAAAATATCACAACTGTGGCTGACAAGGGAAGTCAAAGCCAATGTCAAAACAAAAGAGAGGGCATATAAGAAAGCAAAAATTAGTGGGAAGATAAAGGATTGGGAAGTATTTAAACCTCTTGCAGAAGTCAACTAAAGAATTCATAAGGAGAAGGGAAAGGTTGAAGGGTACCCCAGGGAAGGGAAGTGAGGCAGTTGCTTTTTCAAGGGAGAAGGTGCTCAGAAAGCTAATTGGTTTAAGGGTGGTCAAGTCTTCTGGAGCACGTAGTTCTGAGAGAAGTAGGAGTAGAGATTTTACAGGCATGGGTAAAGTTCTTTAAGGGATGAATAAATTCTGATATGTTCCCAGAGGACTGAAAAATCACAAACGTCACCCCATTATTCAAGAAGAGAGGGAGGTAGGAGAAAGGAAATTATAGACCACTTAGCCTGATGTGAGTGGTTGACGCAGATTGTTGAGGATGAGATTATGGAGTACTTGGGTGCAAGTGGCAAGACAGATCAGCATGGTTTCCTCAAGGGAAAATCTTGCTTGACAAACCTATTTAAATTCGTGGAAGAAGTGACAAGCAGACTAGATAAACTCGAGACCGGGGATATTTTGAATTTGGAATTTCAGAAGGTCGTTGACAAGATGTCATACAATAAGCTGTTTAACAGGATAAGAGCCCATGGTATAACAGAAAATGTGCTAGCATAATTAGAGCATTTGCTGATTGGCAGAAGCAGAGGGTCAGAATACAGGGATCATATTCTGGTTTGCTACCAGTTGCTAGTGATGTTCCACAGGGTCAATGTTGGGGCCACCTCTTTTTATGTTGTATATTATTGATTTAGCTGATGATGGTTTAGATGGTTTTACAGCCAAGATTGAAAATGATCCAAAGGAAGGTAGATGAGCATGTAGTGTTGAGGAAACAGGAAAAATGCAGGAAGCAGATTAAGAAAATGAGCAGAGACAAGACAAATGAAATACAATGTTGGAAAGTGTACAGTCATGCACTTTGATAGAAAAAGTAAATGAGCAGATTATTTTCTAAATTGGGAGAAAATTGAAAATTCCCTGATCCAAAGGAACCTGGGAGTTCTCATGCAGGATAACCTGAAGGTAAACTTGCATGTTGAGTCACTGTTGAAAAGGGCAAATGGAATGCTGGCATTCATTTCAAGAGGAATAGAATATAAGAGCAGGGATGTGATGCTGATGTATCAGGAGCTGATAAGGCAGTGGTGAGACCTCACTTGGAGTATCGTGAGCATTTTGGGCTCATTGTTTCAGAAAGGATCAATTGAGATATGAGGGTTCAGAGGAAGTTCACAAGGATGATTTCAGGAATGAAACGGTTATCATATGAAGAGCATTTGACAGCTCTCGACCTGTACTTGTTGGAATTTATAAGAATGAGCGGTGAACACATTGAAACATTTCACATGTGGAAAGGTTTGGAAAGAGTAGATGTAGAAATAATGGGACAGTCTAGCACAAGAGTCCACAACTTTAGGATTGAAGAGTGGACGCTTAACACAGAAATGCGGAGGAATTTCTTTAGCCAGAGGGTGGTAAATCTGTGGAATTTGTTACCACATGCAGTTGGGGAGGCCAGATTATTGGATGTAATTAAATAATCAGGTTTTTGATTAGCCTGCACATCATACATTATGGGAAGAAGACCAGTCAGTAAGGCAAATTGGGAAAATGAATCAGCTCACGATTAAATGGAGGGGCAGACTCGATAGACCAAATATGTTCTACGGCCTTATAGACTTTCCTCAGTCTCTGACACTCCAGAGAAAATAACCAGAGTTTGTCCAATGTTTCCTTATAGCTCATACCCTGAAATGCAGGCATCATTCTTATAAATCTCCTCTGCCCCATTTCCAAATTCTCAGCAACCTCACTGTACTGGAACACCTGGATGCACTTTATCGACTACAGTTTGGCATTTAACACTAAAAATTGATCAGCAGCCTCCAAGTCCTAGGACTCAACACCCCATTGTGCAGTTAGATCCTGGATTTCTTCACCTCCAAACCACAATCAGTGAGTATTGGTAACAACAAGTCCTCCACAATGTTCATCAGTACCAGAGCACCAAAATGGTGTTCTTAGCCCTCTGCTCTACTTTATGCCTGCGACTGTGTGACTCTATGACAGCAACATCACCTACAAGTTCTCTGACGATACCATGGTAGTGGGTTGTATAAAAAGAGGTGATGAGCCAGCATGCAGGAGGGAGTTTGAAAACTTGGTAGAATGGCGCACCAACAACAACCTTGCACTCAATGTCACCAAAACTAAGGAGCTAATTGTTGACTTCAGGAAGGGAAAGCCAGAGATGCATGATCCAATGATCAATGGGGAATCAGAGATGATGAAAGTGAGAAAATTTAAGTTCTTAGGAGTCACTATGTCAGAGGATCTTTCCTGGACCTAACACACAATTGGCATTGTGAAGAAAGCATGCCAGCATCTCTACTTCCTCAGGAGTTTGTGGAGATTTAACAAGATATCGGAAACCTTGGCAAATATCTATAAACGTGTAGTCACCGGCTGCATCATGTATGGGGACACCTATGGCCCTAAGCGAAAAGCTCTGCAAAAGGTAGTTGACACAGACCAAGACATCACAGGCAAAACCCTCCCCACTATCGAGAATGTCTAGAAGGAACATGCTATCGGAGAGCAGCAACAATCATCAAGGATCCACAACATCCAGCACACACTCTTTTCTCACTGCTGCCATCAGGAAAGAGGTATAGGTACCATAAGCCTCACACCACCAGGCTCAGGAACAGATGCTACCCATTCTCCATCAGACACCTCAACAGCAAACTCAATCAGCGATTTATTTAAGGACATTTGCACTTCACTGATTTTTTTTTTCACTGTATTGCACAGTCAGATTGTTTACATTTCTTTATTTGTTGACATGTATATTTTGAGTCTTTTTTTTGCACTGCCAGTAAGTGGTAATTCTGCCTCGCCCGCAGGAAAAAGAATTTTAGGGTTGTATGTCATGTCATGTATTTACTCTTGACAATAAATCTGAATCTGATTGGCACGAGGATACCAGAATTGTATACAATTGCTGCATCTTCCTGTAGGGGGCCTCATTGTTTGTACCAGGAATTACTGCTCCATTGACTCCTCTGGCTGGTTTAGAGTTATCAGAAGAAAACTGCAAAGATCAAATAACCAAACAGAAACTGAAATGCATGGAAGTGATCCTGTCTCCCAGATTTTCAGAGGATGTTCTTACCAGGTACAAGATCAAATTAAGTATATAACTCTTAAATAAATTGCTGTTCCTCATTAGAAGCTCAATGGATGATTGTGGTGGCCCACCACCGTAGCGGTCAAGCCAGCAGTGAGAGCATCTAAAAGCCAGTACTCATGGACCTCAAGCGTTGGAGACTGGTGCATGCTAGGCCTTTCCAAACCGTCCCTTCAAAGACACCAAGCTTCCAACAATCCACATGGACTCCATGCAGCGATCCACCGACGAGCATGACAAGGTCCTGGTAGAGTTTCCAACAGTGCTTACCCCCCAGTTCACCACAGCAATGCCCCAGCATGGAGTACAGCATCATATCCTAACTCAGGGCCCGCCCCTCCACGCACGAGCAAGACACCTTCCTCCTGAGAAGCTCTATGATAGTACAGATTCTATCACCAATGTTTACAGATTGTAGTGTACAATGTACAGATTGTAGTGTAGGGTGACTGTGACTGGCTGAGAGTGTAGTCACACCTACTGGCAGGTCTTAAAGGATTGCTCCTAGCCAGACCAGGTCATTCTGAACTGGTCGACCTACTTGTGATATGCTCCAGTTTTTTATTTAATAAAAGCCTTGGTTTGGATCAACAAGGCTTTGGTTCTTTCGACGCGCTCTACAAGTTCCAACTGACAAAGGAGGAATTCTTGAACTGAAAGAGTTTGGCATCACACTGTGGTCAGACAGCCCATGGGCTTCTCCCCTGCATATGGTGCCCAAAACCACTGGGGTTTGGAGAAAAAACAGAGACTACCGCTTGCTCAACGAGGCCACAACACTGGATTGATACCCTGTGCCCCACATCCAGGACTTTTCTGCTAACCTGCACGGTGAAAAGATCTTTTCCAAAATAGACCTCGTGCAGGGATATCATCAAATCCCGGTACACCTCGATGATATCCCCAAGACCACCATCATCACCCCATTCTGCCTGTTCGAATTCCTGCGAATGCTGTTCGGGTTGAAGAACGCCGCACAGACCTTCCAGCGGCTGATGGACACAGTAGGCTGAGACCTGAGATGCTCCAACGGCCGTGATGGTGGATGCCTCAGGAACAACAATTGGTGGAGTTCTGGAGCAGCAGATCGAAGGAAGTTGGCAGCTGTTGGCTTTCTTCAGCAAACATCTGCGGCCTCCAGAACTGAAGTACAGTGCTTTCAACAGAGAGCTACTGGCGCTATACTTAGCCATTTGCCACTTCAGGTACTTTCTCAAGGGAAGGCCTTTTACAGCTTTCACAAATCACAAGATGTAAAGCATGTCTCCACAATGACAACATGGTTACCAGCACACTGTTCAAACTGTGTATCCAAGCACTATCAAAGGGAGTGGGCTTCGTGACACTTGCAGAGGCACCGCAAGACGACAAAGATGCTCCAATACAGGACTGGCATATCAGGACTGCAGCTCCAGGACATCCCAGTCGGCATAGGTAACACCACCCTCTCATGCAATGTGGTCACTGGCCAGGTCAAGCCTATTGTCCCGGCGGCTTGGAGGTGGCAGGTTTTCAATTCCATCCATGGCTGGTTCACCCTGTCCATCAGGACCACAGTAAAGCTGGTGGCATGGATTTAGAAAACAGATCAGCGGGTGGACGAAGGCGTACACGCCATGCCAAATAGCCAAGATATAGCAGCACAACAAGACACCACCTCAGCATTTTGAGGCCACCGAACGAAGGTTTGACCACATCCATGTGGACATAGTAGGACCCTTGCCGGTACCTGGGGTATCAGCTATCTGTTCATTATGGTCGACCACCTCACCAGGTAGCCGGAAACAGTTCCACAGAAGTCCACATCATCCACCGCTGCAGAGACCATACGGGGGTCCATTCTGGGTCATCCCTAACAATGGGACCACATTTGAGCCAGAGATTAGAGGCAAGATGGAGGTTTTCACCACAGACAGACTAAAGATGGCACACCTGGACCCGGTGAGCTCAGTCGAAAAGCCAGCACCACCCAAAAGAGGCAGGCCACTGAATCCTGCAGAGACTCTGCCTCCAAGCACCATGGACAATGCCACTGGTTCGGGGGGATTGCCACTGCAGCAATCAATCTGGCGCTCAGAGCAGCAAGTGCACCTGAAAGCCAGCAGACTATGCAACAGCACTGGCCCTAGCAAGCAAACCGGCAGACAAATGGCAAGGGCAGCGTAAAGGCCAGCGACCCCAAAATGGTGCTGGCCCTGCTGCACAGTCAACAAACAAGGACAGCATGTGGGGAAGAAGGTATTGTCATGCAAGAAGGTACCCATTGTCCCTGTCTGTTGGCGGGTCGTTACGTCAGCAATTGGGGCAAACGGTGGGAATGCGAGAGTTATAAAAGTCAGGTTAGAGCCCCAATAAAAAAAAGAGCTTAACCTGACTGCATTCTTTCGAGTAGCGTGCAGCTACAAGATTATATTGGCAAAGACAATAACTGAAGTTGGAATCACCGTTTATGATAAGAAGGTGCTAGAATTTTTTGTGATCTCCCCAGAATGGATATTGAGATGAACTTCAGAGTTTGCATGCACAGACGGAGAAACCAACTAAAACCAGCTGGATTATCCTGGCTCAGTGCCTAATTATTCACAGTTATCTCACATATGCACTTATCTTGGACAGATGCAGAGTGCCAGTGTGCTTGCACTTCTCACTCCAAAGTCAGATCTGGATAGTGACAGGGTTTAAAGTGACACAGTGGTTTTCCCTGAAAACTAACTGTCAGCAAAACTGGGGATGGGGTTTGCCTTCAGGTTTTTTTTTAACTGATTTTAGTAGCTTTTAAATGTCTCACAATTGGGAATATTTCAAAACGAGTGAACACTGAAGCAAATAGTTTGCGAAATTAAAAAATAATTAAACATTTTTTAAGCTGACTAAAACACAGAAAAATCTCAAAAAAATTGAAAATGTTAAAATAAAGCAAAATAATTGTTTAAATGCAAAATATTCCATCTCATTTGTATTAGAAATCTTTGCCCTATGATCCACTTGCTTCTCAGATCTTACATCAAGCCTGGATTCAACATGCAATCTATGTGACCTCCATGTCAATGCAATCACAAAGAAGGCTCGCCAGCAACTATATTTTGTGAGATGTTTGAGATTAGATATGTTACCGAAGACTTTTAAAACTCCAACAGGTGTACCGTGAAGAGCATTCTGGCTGGTTGCATCACTGTCTGGTATAGAAGTGCCAACGCTCTGGACAAGAGAAAACTCCAGAGGGTTGTTAACTCAGCCTGCGACATCACAGGAACTAAACCAATCCATCAAGAAAGCAGCCTCTATCCTCAAAGACCCCCACCACCCAGTCAATGTCCTCTCACTCTGCTTCCATCAGAAAAAAGGTACAGGAACCTAAAGACGAACACGCAACGGCACAAGGACACCTTCTTCCCCACTGCCAACAGATTCCTGAATAATCACCACAACATGGAGTGCAGCATCATATCCTAACTCAGGGCCCGCACCTCCACGCACGAGTAAGACACCTTCCTCCTGAGAAGCTCTCAGTGACACTGCCTTACTTTTCGAACACTATTATTTTTGTTTTTTTTAATTGTAATGTTGTAAGATGGTTATGATATGAATGTTTGCTCTATGACGCTGCCACAAAACACCAAATTTCATGACTTGTTTATGACAATAAATTCTGATTCACTCTGCTCCCATGGGGAAAAAGGTACAGGAGACGAAAGACGAGCACTCAGCGGCGCAAGGACAGCTTCTTCCCCGCTGTGAACAGATTCCTGAATAATCAATGAACCAAAGACACTGCCTTACTTTGACTTTTCGATCACAGCTCATGTGCAAGAGTTTGGGTCAAGGCTGTCCTATTAATTGAAACACATACCCTGTCAGTACAACTTAGAGAATGATTATTCAGCATAATCTGGCCTATTAACAGAAATATATACTCTGACAATGTCACATATGAACACATTTTCAATGTATAGTTCTGTATACCACCATTCCATAGAGTTTACAACTGTAAACACCAAGACAAGAGATGGTAAGATTATATTTTAATTATTTACAAAAGTTCTAATTAGGATTTCATAACATTTTTACAGTTGCTCCCGAATCTACTGAGAAGGTTCAACTTTTATTTTATTTTAGATTTGCAGTAACCTTAAAATAAAATTCCTTTAACAATGTCCCTCCATATGAAGACTGTAATTGCACAAGGATATTTGCTTCCACTTTGTTTTTAGTGTTCTGAGGTGACTAATGAGGCCAATTTTATTCTTGGGAATAAAATTACAGCACCAACTTATTAAAATACATTTGTCTCTTTTCAACACCTCTTGTTCATCTGAAAACAAGCAACAATGACGATAAAAATCCATCCTGCATCATTAAATTCAACTTCACTTACATAAGAGAAAAGTGGAGAGATATCAAAAAATAGTATTATTTATGACATTGATCATACAAAGTAAAATTGTTATATTTTATAATAATACAGGATAGCATTAATAAATGGGTTTTCAACTGTTGAAGTGTTATTTAGTACAATATTGTTACTTCTTTAATGTGAGCTCTGAGCTACTAGATAAAAATGTACTGCAGTGACTTTCTGGACTTTGAACATCCTGCAAATGTTTCCTTGTGTTTATGTGAAGTCATTGGAGATACAGAAGACAGAAGGCTCTTTAAACCTTTTCACAAAGAAACTGGAGATAGACAGTTATTGATGGATTAAATGTCACAGGTTTCTGAGTATAGTTTTGTGTCCTCATTGGCCTGGGATGTGCTGAATTTTTCAGATTGTTCCAGTTGCATTTGTTGGTATTGAGTCCAGCATTGGACCCTAATCTTAACAATGATCAGAGACAAAATTAATAATAATTTAAATCTTGATTAAGAAAGGAAAACCAGCACAGATTAAAGATATGTGTTATCCAACCTGAATGAAAAGATTAACTAATATAGTCAACCATATACTTTTGGAAGGAATTTAATGAAAAAACTGTAGCGTCGGCTACACTGCTCCTGCAATAACACACGCAACCAGAGGGGTTGAGCTCAGCGAACAGACTAGTTTATTGCAGACTGCTGGGCTGCACTTATACTCCCAGCCCGGACCTGGCTGAGAACCACGCTGGAGGGCGCTGACGTCATCTGGGCATCACATGGTCCCCAAGCGCGGGTATCTGAGCCCCGAGCTGAAAGGAAGAAGAACCCCCAACAGCACCATTTTGGCCGGCTGCCCTGCCACGTGGCTTACAAGCAGGGCCAGTCCACCACACAACCCCCCCTAAACCCAGAACCAGTGCCAATTTCCTTTTTTGTCGGGTGGCCTCGCTTCTTGGGCTGGGCAACGACCATAGGCTCAGTGGGATCGAGGTGCGTTGGCTTCAGCCTGTCCATGGTAAACGGCTCATACCTGCTGCCCAAGTCCAGTGTGAACATCAATCCGGAATGCTGCATAACCCTGTACAGCCCCTCGTACAGTCGCTGCAGAGGTGCCATGGTCAGGCCCCGCCAAATGAAAATTAACTCCGTGGAAAGCAGCTCACCAGGAACGTGAGTCGGCGGGTGCCATGCCTGAGGTGAGGAAGTAGTTTATGTGGCGACCACTGGGGATTGTGAGGTGCATTGACGAACTCACCAGGTAGTGCCAGCGGCGCACTGTAGACCAGCTCAGCTGATGATGCCTGCAGATCTTCTTTGGGAGTGGAGCAGATGCCCAAGGGCTGTCGGACCGCCGAATGATTCCCAGCTCCAACAGGTATGAAAATAACTCCTTCGCTACCTGGAGCTTGTCAGGAAGGAGCCGATGTACCTTGGTATGAACCGGTGGGCCCTGGGTGGGGATGTGGTGGAACACCCCATGGCACGGCAAGGCAGCGGAGAACTGTGGCTTGAGGAGTGTTGGGAACTCATCCAGAATCTGCTGGAACTTGTCTCTAGGTGTGCCGATCGTGGACATCTGCAGTTGCTCCGAGCGGGAGGCATTGAGGCGAACAGCCTGGAAGGTACAGGCATCCGCCAGGCACCTACCTCAAATGTCCACCAGAAGCCCATGTGCGAGGAGGAAGTCTGCAGCCAGGATGGCAGTCGGGAGGGATGAGATGGTGAAACTCCATGTGAAATTCTGTTGGCCGATCTGGAAGTGGACTGTCTTGTCTCCATACATCCGGATTGCTGTTGCATTGGTCGCACGGAGGGGAGGTCCACGAAGTTGGTTCCTGGATTCGATGGCCGTGGCTGGTATGATGCTGATCTGGGCTCCAGTGTCAACAAGGAACCGCCGGCCATTGACTGAGTCCCGCAGGTAGAGAAGGCTGTGTCCTTGGCAGCCACCACAGCCATTACCAGCGGCCAGCATGGTCATTTCCCTGGTGGCAGCAACCTTCGCAGTGGTGGGCGTGGCTCCTTCAGCCGTGATGCTATAGCCCAGGAACTGCATGGACTCTTTCCTGAATTGGCACTTGGCTGGATTGATGGTAAGGCCAAAGTCAGCCAACTGGGAGAAAAGGGCACGTAGGTGGGCCTTGTGTTGTGCCTGGACCTTGCTGGCAACAAGGATGTCGTCCAAATAAATAAAGACAAAATCCAAGTCCCCGCCCACAGAGTCCATGAGGTGCTGAAAGGCCTGAGTGGAGTTCTTGAGCCCGAACGGCATGCGCAGGAATTCAAACAGGTCACCAGGTCAACCTCGGAGAAAACCCTCACACCGTGCAGGTTGGCCATAAAGTTCTGGATGTGAGGGATGGGGTAACACCTTGTTGAACGGTTGATAGTCTCCGCAGGGACGCCAGTCGCTGTAGGCTTTCGGGACCAGGTGCAACACAAGGCCCACCTACGTGCCCTTTCCTCCCGGCTGGCCACCTCTACAATTGGTGACCCCGACTGGTTCAAACGTCTTTGAACCCATCATGAGCGAGTCTGGGATCAGTGCTATAGCCATGAAACTGCCTGAATTCTGGGTTCAGGAGCCAGAGACCTGGATCGTCCACACGGAAGCCCAGTTTCACCTCCACCAGATTTCGTCTGACACGACCAAATTCTACCACGTGCTCGCTGCCCTGGACCAGGCCACCGCCAGATGTCAGGGAGCCCGTACAGGAGTTTGATCACATCAGGGTCACCAATTGTAGCAGCGGCTACACTGCTCCTGCAATAACACACGCAACCAGACGGGTTGAGCTCAGTGAGCAGAATAGTTTATTGCAGGCTGCTGGGTTGCACTTATACTCCCAGCCCAGACCTGGGTGAGAACCACGCTGGAGGGCGCTGATGTCATCTGGGTGTCATGTGGTCTCCAAGCACGGGTTTCTGAGCCCCGAGCTGAAAGGAAGGGAAACCCCCGACAGTGCCATTTTGGCTGGCCCACCATGTCGCTTACAAGCGGGGCCGGTTGTCCTGCCTTGTGGTGAGCCGCCGCAAAACACATATTAGGTTTGTCAATAAACTCAGCTAGTACAGGTACAAAATTAGTTTGGAGTCCAGAAATTGTGAAGTGGTAATAAATTATTTTTCAGACTAGGAGCAGGAAAGCAGTGGTGTTCTACAAGGACTTTCCTAATATATGGGAATAACTGTGGTGTGGAAGTATAATGCACATTTCATTAATCTGTAGCTAACAGTGAGCGGGATAGTGATTAATTTTGAGGAGCTGAATGAACGCACAAATATTTGGTAAATGAGTTTTAATGCCCAGCAGTGTGATATGCATTTTTGGTGGAAAGAATGAGGAAGGTCAAGAGGTACATTTCTGAAGGAAGTACAGGAAAAATGTTGGGGGAAAATATTGAAATAGAAATTTGAAAACAAAAATTGAACTATATGTTGAATCTCTGTAAATTGCTGATTTGGACACAGCTGTTGGACTATGTGCTCTATGAAACACGTGAAGGCTTAGAAAGATGTACTAAAATAGCTCCAAGGAAGAGTCAGACTGGAGAAGCTCAGGCTATCCTCTTCGGAGCAGAGAAGATTAAGAAAACATCTTATGACAACATTCAAAATTTTGCGGGATCTGGGAAGTGTGGAGTTAAAGAAACTATTCCCATTTTCAGAAGAGTCATGAAACAGAGAATACAGATTGAGCTGATTGACAAGCCATTTGAGAGGGTATGGAGGTTTATTCAGTTTTAACAGTCAGGAAGAAATGGGCAATGAAAATATGACAGAGCTGCAAAGAAAGAATGTGATAAATTGGATTATCCTTAGAAAGATCCAACATGGACTTGAGATGCTCAATGCCCTCCACTAAGTGCTGAAGCAATTCTGTGTCTCTTTATTTTTACTTAAAATATTTATGCATTGTGTTCTTTATTCCAGTCCTATTTCTTTTAAGTTAATGGTGTGCAGCTGGGAAATTTACATACCCTGGAGTTGTATGCCAGCAGTGTAAAGAGCAAGTTTAATTGTTGTCAATATATAAGAACAATTAATTTTGTTGTTTATTGCTGCCCTAATTCCTTTCACTCAAATTAGAGCTTTTGCACTTTGAGGCAAGACTAATTTTTACATTTTGGTTTAAGATAGCAAATGCAATTTTTTTTTATTCTGACTGAGCTTCACATAAGTAGTGCATTATTTTTCTCCTTGACCACTCTGCCACCCAGTTACCTTGAATGATCTAGCCAATCTGGTGAATTTAACACGAATAGGTATTTTACCAAAGTCAGCCAAGATTCAGTTTTGTTTTGAGGTCCAATTCTTGGCTCTGATACCTACTTTGAAATCCACAGAATCTGCTTTTCTGAAGCAGAATATATAACATCCCAAGGATGATTTATTTGCTACGTGATGAGACATGGATTTTAAATCCTTGATCTCAGGGTTTTTTTTATTTTCTGTGCCAAGTTATCTGCAATATTTCCTGTATCAGAATACACATCGTGTTGTTCATTTTCTCTAACTGCTTTGGGATATTGTGAGATTGCCAATGGTTCTGTACTTGTTATACTTAGTCTGGTCAGTACTAAAAAGCTGTATTACATGAGCTGTGGGTTTCAAGACCCAAATGGTTTGTCAATGAGAACCCAGTCAGTGTGTGTCTCTCAGATTGTACTTCGGATGTTTGCTTGGCTTCTTGAGGGGAATCATGGGCCAGTTTGTGAAAGTTGGTCTTTTCATTGTTCTATGCACCCATTGGCAGAAGAGGGACTGAGGGGATTTTGTGGACTGGAAAAGTATGAAACCAATGTGGAAAATGTAAAAGACCAGACTTGCACAACTACCTTGCTGGGATCTTAGGGAAGTGGAACATGAAGTAATCAGCATCAGTTATGGTCTGTGACAAGAGTACACAAGTTGTAGACATGTGGGCTGCAAAAATAAAATAACATGAGCAAATCCCTGGTTTTTTTTTCTTCTCCTCTATTAACCTTCAGGGGATCCTATTTAACTTTTATCATCTTGCAAATGTTTTGCTGGGAAGCTGAGTTCATAATGAGCTGGGCAATAAACCATATGTCCACAGGGGAAGTTGAATGTAGTCAAAGCCATTAAAGTTCAGAATCACAATGACCTTCACTAACACAGGCAGTGTAGGGCAAACCCTATTGCAAGGTTTCAACTTATTCCAACAGGAGACACAGAATTATGCCAATGTTGTTAATTTAAAAAAATGTTGTTAGAATTATTGAATTTCTTTTTCAAGCCTCAAGATTTATATTAAAGAACTGAAGTCAGCCAAAAAACTGAAATTAGCTATCTAAGGATGGTTTATGCCTTCACAGTAAATGAGTAAGTAACATTTTCTTCTTCAATCTTTTTTAATAATAAATACAGTATAATGAAGAAAAGGGAACAAAACTGAAAATATACCACATATATCTATCTATCAAGATAGAACTACAAACAGAATAAACTCTGCCCCCCCCCCACCTCCATTGCACTGGATGAAGCCAGAAAAGATTTCAAAAATATTATTTAAAAAAGCCACCTAACCTACTCTAGCAAAAAAAGAAAAAAAAGCAAACTAACCAAAAAAAAATCTGAGCAGCTTATCCTGAGGGTTACCTTCATTTTGTTGCTTTTGGTTCACACCATGACTCAAAAAACAAAAGACAACATCTCATCTGGAAGAGTGAGCACATCTAATCACATTAAAAAACATTTACATCAAATTAAAATAAGACATAAAATGTCACCATGTATCTAAAAATTTCACTGATGGATCAAATACATGATATCTGTTTTTTTTTTCTAAACTTAAACAGGATATAATATGAGAAAACCATTGAAACACTGTTGGAGGTCTGGAGTCTTTCTATTTGAATAAGATGTAGAGAAAGCCACAGGCAGTTACGCAGGTACAGAAAAACTCCCTATGCCTGGTTCAATAACCTGAAAAAGAGCAGTTATTAGACTAGGTCCTCATGAAATACAGTTGTAAAGATATTAAAAATGTATTTCTAAAGATGAACATGACCAAAATATATGTGTTGATACATCTGTCACAAGTAGGGTTAATATTAGAAAAGATACCAGCCATCTTATCTTTGGACCATGATGCACCACTTGAATTGGATTAATGAATGTCAGGCATACATTGAAGATGTATTCACCAGTTTAAGAATTTTGTCCCATATATCCTCTGATAAGGGTCTTGCAAGTTCCAATTCCCAAGCCTTTTTAATCTTATAAATTACTGGATGTAATTTCAATAATATATATAATTCCAATTATTCCTTTTTGAGAAGGATTCAATTGAAAAATATTATCAAATAGATCTGGTGGATACAAAAGAAAGTCCGGTAATATGGTATTTAAGAAATTTCTAATGAAAGTAGCATTTTCAGTGCACTTTAGAACCATACAGAACGAATAAAGTACATTCTGTTTCTCCCACTTTTGTTTTCCTACATTAGAGAGCTCATTTCTGCACTGTTACTACCATGCGCTGAAGGTGGCTGCATGCACGACGGAAGGCTTGTTTCTTCTCTGGCCAGGACAGCTTTGTAAGGTGAGCCTCGTGGGCAGCTCGCTTCTTTGCCAGCAGCTCCTGGATTTCCTGGTTGTTTTGGTCGAACCAGTCCTTGTTTTTCCTGGAAGAGAAGCCCAGTACCTCTTCAGTGGATTGCAGTATGGTAGTCTTCAGCTGATCCCAGAGGGTTTCAGGGGTGAGTCCATGAGGCGGATTGCATCCTCGAGCTTTGCTTTGAGGTTTAGGAAAGGGCTTTGGCAAATACTAGAGCGCCTCGGATGCCCCCCAAAGTTTCTCAACATGGTTATCCAACTGCATGAAAATCAACGAGGTCAGGTCAGATACAGCAATGAGCTCTCTGAACCTTTCTCCATTAACAATGGCGTGAAGCAAGGCTGTGTTCTCGCACCAACCCTCTTTTCAATCTTCTTCAGCATGATGCTGAACCAAGCCATGAAAGAACTCAACAATGAAGACGTTGTTTACATCCGGTACCGCACGGATGGCAGTCTCTTCAATCTGAGGCGCCTGCAAGCTCACACCAAGACACAAGAGAAACTTTTCCATGAACTACTCTTTGCAGATGATGCCGCTTTAGTTGCCCATTCAGAGCCAGCTCTTCAGCACTTGACGTCCTGTTTTGCGGAAACTGCCAAAATGTTTGGCCTGGAAGTCAGCCTGAAGAAAACTGAGGTCCTCCATCAACCAGCTCCCCACCATGACTACCAGCCCCCCCACATCTCCATCGGGCACACAAAACTCAAAACGGTCAACCAGTTTACCTATCTCAGCTGCACTATTTCATCAGATGCAAGGATCGACAACGAGATAGACAACAGACTCGCCAAGGCAAATAGCGCCTTTGGAAGACTACACAAAAGAGTCTGGAAAAACAACCAACTGAAAAACTTCACAAAGATTAGCATATACAGAGCCGTTGTCATACCCACACTCCTGTTCAGCTCCAAATCATAGGTCCTCTACCGGCATCACCTACGGCTCCTAGAAAGCTTCCACCAGCGTTGTCTCCGCTCCATCCTCAACATTCATTGGAGCAGCTTCATCCCTAACATCGAAGTACTCGAGATGGCAGAGGCTGACAGCATCGAATCCACGCTGCTGAAGATCCAACTGCGCTGGGTAGGTCACGTCTCCAGAATGGAGGACCATCGCCTTCCCATGATTGTGTTATATGGCGAGCTCTCCACTGGCCACCGTGACAGAGGTGCACCAAAGAAGAGGTACAAGGATTGCCTAAAGAAATCTCTTGGTGCCTGCCACATTGACCACCGCCAGTGGGCTGATATCGCCTCAAACCGTGCATCTTGGCGCCTCACAGTTCGGCGGGCAGCAACCTCACTGACAAAAGACAAAGGAGGAAAAACCCAACACCCAACCCCAACCAACCAATTTTCCCCTGCAACCGCTGCAACCGTGTCTGCCTGTCCCGCATCGGACTTGTCAGCCACAAGCGAGCCTGCAGCTGACGTGGACATTTACCCCTCCATAAATCTTCGTCTGCGAAGCCAAGCCAAAGAGAGAGAAAGAGAGAGAACTACTACCATGCTTTACATTGATATGTTCCAAGTCATAATGCACTAAAAGTTCTTGATATGCTGCAGCCATTGGACAAGGAATGAGCAGAAATTGGATAATCAGCTAAAAACACAGCCACTAAGCAAGTACACAATGGTCATGTGGTGATGCATATGTTATTATCATAATTGTTGAATGAATTATGTTGGGGTATTGACTGTGTATTTACTTTTGTCAATGTGGCCAAGTTGATGTTGTGTTGTGTTGAAATAAAAGGGAAGTTAATTGTAGAATGGGAATTGGGATTGTATTGGCTGGCTCTAAAATTTGTAAGTTATTCTTCGACCGTCTCGTCAAACTGAATTCTGTGTGTCCTGCTCCCTTCAATTTACCACAACTGTTAATAAGATCTGAGGCCAAATGATAGCAAGGGAGTAGAACATAGCAATCCTTCAAACATTTTGTTCTATATACTCCTGCAGAGCAATCCAGGCAACGGAAACATTACATGATCTGCTCTATCAGATTATGGTTGGTACCATCATTTTCATTAAATGCACTGTGAGTTGGGCCCCAGAGTTAAAAGCCAACATTGTAGCTCCTTAATCCTGATGACTCTCTTGTTTTGAGCGATGAGTCAAGTATTGAGAATGGTGCAGGCTGCAAGAAAATTAAGGTAGAATCATTACTATTTCCTGGTTAGTGGACATTATGACTTACCGGGTGTGGTCACATCCTAGGTATTCAGGTACTCCCCGACTTGCAACCCATGTGACCTAGGTCCACCGCACATATGACCAAATATTTTTATAAATATATAAAGAAAAAATATAAAATTTCCACAGATTATGTTGTATTTGACAATCTATAACAGGAATACAGGGTCTGTCAGAGCCAAAATGTGTGCACTCACCTTGTTAGTCGGCATTCCAGCGTTCTGGGGTCTGTAGGTGTACGCGTGGTGGGTTTGTGTATTGGAGCTCTGTAGGTGCATGCACGAGAGTTAAGGGTGAAAATTCAATATTGTTAAGGTGCTTTATGCATGCGCCAACTGAAGACTTGCGCATGGGCAGAGGAATCAAGATGGCTGCACCCAGCCTGTGGATACCAGGATGCCAACTAACAATGTAAGCATGGACCAGAATGTGAAAAGATTTGCCAAGATTGAGCAACAAATTCAGGAAGCTTTAAGTTGTTATTGTCAATTCTATGATGATAAAAATATTTAATTAAAATGTTTGCTTTAAGACTTCAGTACTTCACACAAGCGGGCAAAATTCTGACTGATGTACATTTTGAGATATGACCGATCCTTTGGCCCCATATATGGTCGCAAGTTAGGGTGCACCTGTACATTCAAGGAGAAAGGATAGTCGTAACACACATTTACACCCCCCGTAGCACTACAAACATGTGGTGAGAGAAACAGTCAATGAGACTTTACACCCTTAGAAAGCTTGCCTTTCTTAGAGGGGTCAGATTCATGAAGCCTGTTGATCCTTGCTCAGGAAAAAATGTTCCTCTTTCCTGCATCGCATAGTATCTGTGAGCTCACTAAAGCAGCCATCCACTGCAAGCTGCTGCAGATGAATTTACTCTGGCTGAGAGTCAATAGCCAAATAGCTGATGGACATTGTAATCTTCACTACCTCCAGCCACATGATTCTGAAATTGAGGGCTAAAAGAGGAGGACATGTTGATCCCCACCGCAATGTCAATCCTGTCTAGGGTTTGTTTTCTCATACGCCTCTTACGTCCTTCAGTAGTTTGTCCTGTACATTGGCTTCTCCCATTTATTTTTCAATCGTACATCACACTTCTCAGGGAGTTATGTGGTTCTGCCGAATCCTTGAGGTGAAATTGCATAATTCATGTTTCCGCTACACCATTTCCCACAGGTAGAATGAACTGTTGTAGTGGCTGGAAATGCAAAATGGTCATCTAGCCCATCTAAATTACCAAGCACTGCAAATAATTAATAATTCCATGGACCATATAAAGTTGCTTCTTCTCCCTGCTAAAGGTGGGGTCCTCTCAACAATGTAGGTAACCTCAAATATGACATGTTGGCACCAAATCAATATTGCACTCATATACTTCTAGTATAACGTAGCAAGGTCCTTCCTTAACTGATAATTGACAAGACAGTTACTCAGAGTACTAAAAACCTGTTAACATTTTATTAAAAATAAATAAAACTAGGAAGTTTGAAAATTATTTTCACATTTTGAAATTCAGGAGAAGAATTTAATCCCTTCACAAAGCATACTCAGCTATTATTATTTGTATGTGATAGAGAATAGATTCAATATCGGTTTACTCTGACAAGCCTAGAAAAAAAGATCCAAATATGTTTGTGGTGCGCAAAACACAGAAAAGGCCATACTACAGGCTTTAATCCACTTAAACTCTGTTGTACACCAGTAGTATTCTCAGTGGCTCCATGTGTGACTGGCCTGGGAGGGGCCGGCTCAAGTCTATTTGCAGGTTGGTGATTGACAAGCCAGGTGGAGTTGGTCTCCCAGATGCTCTTCCTGCAGGTACAGAGGTCGTCCCCTGCAGTAGGCTGGTGGGCACGCAGCCCAATGTGTTTGTAGCAGAGATCTGATTATCATTGGATCACTTGTGATGTGGTTGTGAACAATTATTATTGTCTTAAAGGCGGTCTTTCAATAAAGTGGACAAACATTTTGAGGTTTTGTTTAGTTTGTGATGGTCTAAACACTCTGTAAATCAGTGGTTTTCAACCTTTTTCTTTCCACTCACATACCACTTTTAAGTATTCTCTATGCCATAGGTACTCTGTGATTAGTAAGGGATTGCTTAAGGTGGTATATGGGTGGAAAGAAAAAGGTTGACTCTTTTAATCGTATCTAATTGACTTGTTATGTGCACAGGTTCACGACTCCAAAGGCAATGGGAAAATGACAATTTTTCTCAAGCAAAATATTTCAGTAATAATTGGGTCTAGAGCAGTGACTCTCAACCTTCCCTTCCCACTCACATACTACCTTAAGCAATCCCTTACTAATCACAGAGCACCGATGACATAAGAATTATTTAATGTGGTATGCAAGCAGAAAGAAAAAGGTTGAGAACCATTGCTGTAAATGGACTATTACCCAAAATGTTTGGAATCCATAGGAAACATATAGCCCACAAGACAGAAATCCATAATTGACACTGGCCGTTGCAGCTACTTCAGAAAACAAATAGTTACAAATAAGACTTCGGATCCAATTTCAGTGGAGGACAGATATAAGAAGGCATTTCACTGGAATCACTCGTGAAAGCAGACCACACCAGGTGACACCATCAGAGGGAGTAACACCATAATGGTCATCTGTAACATTTCTGTGCAATGTTTCAGCAGAAATGGATTGGTTTTTTTTTAAAATATCCCTGCACTTAGTTATAACAGCCAAAACATTTTTTGTAAGTCCAACTGAAATGTATCAATATACCTACAAGGCCAAAACTCGATGCTACTTTTTGAATCTTCTAATGTGCTCCATTCAGAGCTGTCATTATTACCCAATTACAATTTGAATCACATGGCTTCATCTGCACATGCTACAAGGACACGCTGTTGTCTTCATGGCTGCTGGTGTTTTTATAATCCCTGCTTTTGTAAAATTTGCTCGTGTTTTAGCTACCATAGTGCGATAATTATTTCATTTCTGAGTATATTTCCATATGCATCTGTCTATTATTTGGACCATTATTGATTATGCAAACCTAACCCATGAATATGCCAGTCCTCTCCTCTTGCATGAGCCACAAGGGCTTTGACCAGGCTGAATTAAGAACTCACAACCAGTCTTCCAAATGGGGTTTTCCACAAGCTGGTCTTGTAGAAGTTAGTTCTTTTTTTTTTCACCCTCTCACCCTCTCACTCAAAGCCTGTTTGACTCTCTCTCCATGCAAATCCACTCCGTGATAGAATCCATATGATAATCCAGACAATCGGCAGCTCCAACAAGATCTTTCATCTGTTGCCTTTTTGTCATGTTATAAGAAAGTTTAACGTTAAAATCAACATATTTTTATTTTGAATTCTATTGTTTTCTTACTGAATTTTCACTTTATGTAACTATGTAAATACATGTAGGCTGTATGTATGATATTGTAATTTAAAGGTGTTATTTTAATTTTGCTAGTTTATTTCTCTACTATTTACCATTCAGGGATTTACAGGAATTATGATTTACGAGAAATAATAGGAGAAAAAATAACTCCAAATTCTGTAGGGTCTGGTATGGGAGGAGGTCCACGGGGGTTTGTTATGAGCCCAGAGGACCCCAAATCCCAGCAGCAGTAGATATTCACCAAGACAAATTATTACTTAAACAAAAGTTGTTTTTAATGATCTTTAATCATGAAAACAGGATCAAATTTTAACTTATTACTATTAACTTAACCGCCTTCTAATTCTAAGCGCACATGTGTGTAATGTGTGTGCAAGTTCAGAAAAGTTCTTTGGTTTACAGTCCAATCTCACTTTTCAATCCTCCAAGTTCACTGGTTGCAGGCAATTCTTATATTGTGCACAGAATATAACATTTATAAAGTTCACCAGGCTTTGGTGCTTGAAAGGTAAATGGTTACTTCTCAGGAATTTTCTTGTTGGTTTTCAGAGAGAGATTTGTTGTTCCAGGACATCCACAACCGATTCCTTTTTAATCAGTCACTCCAGTGACTAAACTTGCCCCTCAGGGTTCTCCAGATGATAACCTCTTTCTTTTAGGTCACTTTTTGCTTCTCTTATTCCAAGAAAAATATTAGACAGCCAGTCCTCTCCTCTTGCATGAGCCACAAGGGCTTTGACCAGGCTGAATTAAGAACTCACAACCAGTCTTCCAAATGGGGTTTTCCACAAGCTGGTCTTGTAGAAGTTAGTTCTTTTTTTTTCACCCTCTCACCCTCTCACTCAAAGCCTGTTTGACTCTCTCTCCATGCAAATCCACTCCGTGATAGAATCCATATGATAATCCAGACAATCGGCAGCTCCAACAAGATCTTTCATCTGTTGCCTTTTTGTAAGCATTAATCCATAAGTGTAGTCTCTTGGCCACTTTCCAAAGCTCTTGCAAAGGCTGTGTGAGAGGTAGGTCTAGCATTAGCAGAGCTCCAGTATTTCAAATAAGATCTGTTTTAAAGTGTTTGTATGTGATCTACTCTAACAAACCTTTCCCAATTTATCTCCCCAAAACATATCTATATACTCTGTCACAGGTTGGGGGGGGGGGTGTGGTGGGATCAGTGTAAACCTTCAGTAACTGCACTGGTTGACACCAACCCTAGTGATGCCACTATGACCTTCACAAAAGGCTAGGATTTATATTACAGCCCCCCCTACCCCAACAGTTTAAAGGCATTCAGTTATTTCTGAAATTTAATCAATGAAGTTTTCCTTCAGTAAACATAAATAATTTGCACACATTTTTTTCCTTTCATTATGGTATTTTCATTAATTTTGTTTTGATTTGATTTCTAGGCATATTGTTGTTCATTCCAATAAGCCACCAATCAGTAAGAAAATTCCATTGTCTGGCATGGTAAACAATGAACATAAAAAAATAAATAAATCACATACACTTTCAATTAAGGATTTAAATAGTCATGAAGCCATCAGAAGAATGGGAGAATATTTAATCAAAGTCTACAATGGAAATTATTTTAGAGAGGGTCCAAATGCCATTATTTATATTATTTTATTCACTGACAAGGCATATTCAAACATGATTATTTTAGAACTTATGGTCATCTTAATTCTCGTGAGAAAGGAAGGTAAGAAAACATCTCAAAGTAGCCAGAATGGTGTTCATTTTGTGTTTTGAATGATTTAATTCTCTGTTGCACTCTGATCATTTCTCAGGTTGACAAATTCAAAATTATCAATGATCTTTTGGGTGGTCTATATAAAATTGGTTTCGATGAGGAAAACCCTGGTAAGCAAATCTTTGGAAAAAAAAACATTAAATACTCTTTAGTCAGCTTTAGGAATGGAAACCAGAAAATAAATAATAAAATACATCTTGTTAAAGAAATATTAACTATTTAGAAACTTTAACAGGAAGTGGGTGGTACCTTGAAAAGGTTGAGATAACCAATCTAGCCACTGTATGTTTTTTCAAGCAACAGGAATGTAAAAGATATTAAATAGGTTTGATTATTTTTAAATCTTATAAAATACAATATTTAAGCAGTTTATCTATTTACATATTTCTGTTATTTTAATTTATTTTATTTAATTTGTTACCTTGCACACATTTTAAAAATAAATCATAAACAAGGACTTTTAATATATATTGACTACAACGATAGATTCATCTGTTTGTCCATAATTAATGTTGTTCATGATTAGAGCTGAGTTTATACTTTATATAATTTTAATGTATTATTTTAATATGTTCTGATACTGTCTCCAAACTGAAAACTAAAACAAAAAATATATTTTAGTAGAATATTCAAGTAAAGCAATGTGAAATGTCTCCACAGTTAATCTATTTTATGGATACTTTTCAACATCAGATAAATAAGGCAATTAAAAAATGTTATTGCAAATTGTTAGCAGACATTAATAAACCAGTTTAACCTAATATCAAAATAATCAGAACTGCCAGGATTCTCACATTCTAATTCTTACTGCTGTTAATACAAATCATTTGTTTTGTGTGGATGGAATGTTATCCAGACAAGGAATTATGAGGCATACAGTATTGAAGAGTACTCAACATTAAAAGGTAGGAGTTGGATAGGACATTTTAGCCCACCTCTGGCTTGTGCCATTCTGTGCATCAAGGTTACCATTACCTGGAAATATACCTTTGTGCTATCACAGACTACTTTTAGAGACAATTGGGAACATATTAAATTGCTTATGTATGGATGCACAAAAAAAATTAATGCTGGAGCATCCACTTCCCCATGAACAATGAAAACCAGCAAGGTAGGATATTGCAGTTTTTTTTTAAAAAAGAAACCTTCTGGAGTTCCAGGAGACATAGATTGAACCTGCAACAATGGGAAATAATTCTACTCACATACTATCAAGCTTCTTTAGGACCAGTAGTATCGCATCAATCAAGATTTTCATGCAGCGTTACAACTGGTTTCATTTTAATGATAACCACTGCTCTTTCAAGCAGAAAGGCAGTAGATTATTAAAGACTAAATCAAGGCTGAAAATCGTTTTTTTTTTCCAGAATACTAGGTATTGCTAGAATGAGTTTCATTCTCCCATCAGATCCATGACTGACAACACAGAATTCTAAATACATCTTCAGAAGCCTTGAAGATTTTGAGAGTTGCAAGGATCCAAAGACAGTACCTTTTGGAGGAGATTAACGCGCCAAGAGCAGCAATAAATTAGATTGCTCACCTCACTTGATACAGGGGATGGATGAGATGTTGATGCCAACTGCATCCTTGTTTAATAATACACCGCTCAATATTACTGTCTATGTGTGGTGTGGTACATACAATTCTTCTAATTTGGTATATTGTTCCAATTTCTTATGTACAATATCTTCTCTTTGGAAGGATTGCAGAATCTATTCGCATATAATTTTGTTTATGAGAATGGCCATTCCTTCTTTATTCAACAGTTAACCTCCCACAACAATAATGACACTGATTTTTATACATCTGGTGTCTGTAAAAGATCTTACGTGCTAATTGGGTAATTGCATTTCCACATGAAACAATCTCTGTGCCAATTTAAGATATATAAATGGATGGATTTACTGAGCTGAAAGCTATTTCACACAATACGACTCCAGACTCTAATCAGGACTCCAAAAATAAAAGATATGATGCAGCCGGCAAAAACATTATGAAATTCTGGAATAGTCATTCCATGTCTGGGCAGATCTGAGAATTCATTGCAGAATGTTCCAGATCATCATCTGCTATGTTCCAGCAGAATAATTTTTGCATTGAAATCATTGAAAAATAGAGGACACAGCCACATGAAATATGGTTATGGGGTATTAAAGTTAGATGCTGATCAAGTAGGCGAGCCAGGAAGATCCAAGGCAGAAACTCCATTCTCTCAAAAGCTAACAAAAATCATATGCGTCAGTATCCAACTCCCCAGTATCTGTGATTGTAGGCACCTCCAGAGCATTGCAAGCAGGGAAGTTAAGGCATTTGGAATTACCCAGTGATCAAGTACTGTGTCAAGGGAACAAAGGTTTGTTCCACACTCCATCAATAGAAAGGAATGTGTTTGTAGAGAAGGGATTTCCATTTTATATACTCAGACATTTACTGTAAAGTTTCCTTTCAAGTTTCACAATTACTCTCTATAGTGAATGCAGTGATGCTGTCTGCTTGCTATTGGTTATAACTGTAGATCGACTCCACCCTACTGGTATAACAGATGGTGCAACTTATCCCACTGGTCAGTAGAGATGGCTTCTTCTGTTAATAAAAGCCTATAGTATGATACAAGTCTGGTCCTTGCTTATGGCATATCAATTTTATTAACAGAAGAAAATTATGGATACTTCCCTGAAAACTGGAAGACTTGATAGATCAAGATGCCACCCGAGTGGCACTGGAGTGTTTTGAAGCATATATGCGAAATAACAATGTCGTGCAAGACGCTGAGAAAATGGACCATATCGTGGATCTCCTCAGAGACGTCCCCTACTCCGTGGTCAGAGAGGTAGCTGGCTACCAGAACACAGTGAATCTCCTTAGAGTCTATTATGATAGGCCTCAGAATACCCTGTGCGCAAGACACCAGTTTCACATTCGGAAGCAACAAGCAGGTGAGAACGTAGATGTTTTTGCACTCGCCCTGAAAGGGCTATCCAGGGACTGTGCCTGCGCTGCCGTCAAGGCTGAAGCCATTCGTGAGTTCCTGATGTTAAACACGTTTATAAGTGGTCAGGAATCTAAATACGTTAGACAGCGTCTACTGGAGACTCCGGGCTTCTAACTGCGCTACAAGGGGTGACAGCATTCGAGCACGGGAGAAGTGACGAAGTGGCACCCTTCAGATCGACCCATAGTGAAGATTTGCTACTGAGCACTATGAAACCGCGGAACAAAAGCCGGTCCCCGAAGTGTTACTTCTGCGCAACTGCGGGAAGAAGGGCCATAGGGCCAGAGCTTGCCAAGCTAGAGAGTCAACACCTGGCCCTCGTGTCGAGTAGAAGACGAAGAAGAAGCGCTCAAGTGCTAATACTAAGCAAGGTCATCGTCATAACACCACAATGCTGAGCTGGAGGGTCAATGATTCATCTGGCCAGACTTCAACTTCTTTGACTTCTTCTGAATCATCCAGCGGATTGACCAGTGCTGAAGAGAGGCCCTACATGCCACTGCCACAAGGAGATCCAATCCTGGCTTCCACGAAGGTAAATCAAGATAAATCCTACAATCTGCAGCTGTCCACGATGAAAGTGGAGGTAAATGGGCAGCCTATTAACTGTTTATTTGATTCATGCAGTACAGACAGTTACATTCACCCTTCGACTTCTAGAGCACTAAATCTTGCATTAAACCCATCTAAGCGCACGATCACAATGACTTGCTCAGGACTAGAACAAGATACAAGTTATTGCAAAGTTAATTTAAAAATACATGACAATGAATATACTGACTTCAAGATTTCTGTACTCCCTGACCTATGCGCTCCAATACTTCTGGATCTAGACTTCCAATGCTAAATGAAAAGTATCATATTGGCATTTAATGGCCCATTTGCCATCCATCACAGTCTCGCCAAAGAAGTTATGCGGTTTGTCCACAGTAAAAATTAAACCCCCTCATTGCTTCACTAATTTGACATCTAATTGTAAGCCTATAGCTACAAAAAGTAGGTGCTACAGTAAAGAAGACAGACTCTTTATTAAAGAGGTTAAGAACTGGTTAAAGGAAAACTTAATTAAGCCCAGCACATCCTTGGCGTGCTCAAATAGTAGTGGTCAGAAATGGCACGAAACCTAGAATGGTTGTGGATTACAGCCAAACTATCAACAGGTACACTCAACTAGATGCTTACCCCTGCCTCACATTTCAGACATGATTACTCAAATTGCCCAATACGAGATATACTCTACTATTGATCTGAAATCAGCTTACTACCAAGTTCCCATCCATAAGGATGAAAGGCAGTTTACTGCTTTTGAGGCAGATGGCAAACTCTTCCAGTTTAAGAGAATCACTTTTGGCGTCACTTACGGGCTATCAGTTTTTCAAAATGATGGATAAGTTAGTGGATACCTACAAGTTGCAGGCCACTTTTCCTTATCTGGGCAATGTTACCATCTTTGGCAAAGACTTGAATGATCATGATCGGAATTTACAACGGTTTCTCAAAGTAGCCAAAACCTTGCGTTTAACCCTGAATAATGACAAATGTGTGTACCGCACGAAGAGCCTGCCAATATTTGGCTACATATTAAGTAAAGGAGAAATCAGTCTGGACCCTGAGAGAATGTGACCACTCATGCAGTTGTCCCCTCCAACAATGCAAAAGGCCCTCAAGCATTGTTTAGGGTTTTTCTCCTATTACGCTCAGTGGGTGCCCAACTACATTGTCAAAGCACAATCTCTTTTTAAAACCGTCAATTTTCCTTTGCGAAATGAGGCCTTCCAAGCCTTTGAAAACATTTAACAGGATATAGCCAAGGCCTTCAGGTCTGCAATTGATGAGGATTTACCTTTAAGTGGAATCGGATGTGACTGATTTTGTGCTAGCTGCCACACTAAATCAAGCTGGCAAACCTGTAGCCTTCTTTTCCTTGCACATTACATGACCCAGAATTAAAACACTCATCTGTTGAAAAGGAAGCATGAGCTATTATAGAAGCTATCTGCTACTGGAGTCATTTCTTAGCTGGCAGGAAGTTCACCTTGTTAACTGATCAGAAATCTGTTGCCTTCATGTTCAACACAAAATTGAAAAACACAATTAAAAATGATAAGATTATGCAATGGCGCATCAAACTTTCTACCTATGACTATGACATACTCCATCGTCCAGGAAAATTCAATGATCCTCCTGATGCTCTCTCTTGCGCATCGTGTGTGAGTCTGCAGCTAGACTGATTAAAATTTCTTCATGAAGAGCTGAGCCACCCGGGGGGTCACCAGATTTTAATCACTATATGAAATCTCTCAATTTGCCCTATACAGTAGAGGATGTGAGAACCCTAACTGGTCAATGACCCATCTGTGCTGAATGCAAACCACGTTATTAAAAACTCTCACCTTCCTCATTGATCAAAGCTTCTAGACCCTTTGAATGCCTCAGTGTAGATTTTAAAAGGCCACTGCCTTCAAATAATAAAAACATTTACTTTCTTAGTGTTATCGATGAATTATCTCATTTCCCTTTCACTATCCCTTGTACTGATGTTTCTGCTGGTTCTGTAATTAGATGTCTTGATTCCAATTTTAGTTATCCGAATTTCATTCATAGCGACAGAGGTTCAGCCTTTATGAGCTCGGAGCTTCGGCAATATCTTCTTTACAGAAGCATTGTCACAAATCACACTACCAGTTACAACCCTCGAGGGAATGGGCAAGTTGAACGCAGCAATGGTACAATCTGGAAAGCTGTTACCTTGGCACTCAAATCTAAGGGTCTCCCCGCCAGCCGCTGGCAATAAGTGTTGCCTGAAGCTTTGAACTCTATCCGTACCTTACTTTGCACTTCAACTAATGAAATGCCTCATCAGCATTTGTTTGCTTTTCCCAGAAAGTCAAAGACTGGATCGACCTTGCCAGCCTGGCTTTCTAGACCTGGAGAAGTTTTACTGAAAAAGCATGTTAGAGCATGTCTAAGCATGTTAGACAGAGCAAGGTGGATCCATTAGTTGAGCTTGTACAACTGCTTCATGCTAACCCGCAATATGCTCAAATTGCTTTTCCTGATGGAGACAAGACACTGTTTCCCTTAGAGACCTGTTTCTCTTTCTACCACTCCTGTGAGAATAAGCTCCATTATTAATTTCAGATTTCCAGTATCTGTATTTTTATTTAATTTTCTATTGCTGCTCCTCTGATTAGTAGAGTCTAGATGTAAAGATCTCAGAGTTATTGTATTACCTTTGTGCACCTTTACCTTCTTAATTTATACCATACCATTCTTAACTTTATGGAGAACATTATAGTGGGGTGGAAGTTGGAGGGGGGGGGGGGGGGAAATGAAAGGTGGGACAGTTTCCAAAAGGGGTTTTGGGACTGGATTGGGTATGGAGGGGTATGGGTGTGGGGGGTAATGGACCTCCTACAGGCCTGTGTATCAAATAAAGGGAATTGGCTATAGAAAAGCCAAAACCCTTCATTCCTCAAGAGAGTAGACTGCTGATTTAGATCTCAACCCAGAACCTGGATCAAGGATCAACACCGATCCTCCACATTTGGTGAGCTAGTCAGGAATCCAATATCTTGGCGAGACCATGGAAGGAGGCTGACAAACTGCAGGGTTCCTCTGGTAGATAAGTGGCCAATTTAGGATGAGGCAAGCAGACACCTTTTTCATAAAGGTCTGAAGGAAGCTCTGCGTGATTTGGTAGTTCCAGGTGCGGCTTGGTGCAATTGACGGAACTCCGTGGGTGAATGTATAATTGAGAATCTTTATTTACTTATTTTTTTAAATCAGGAGTTGAGTTGAGGAATGAATGGCTGAGAGACCTATGTTAACATTAAAGGGGTTGTAAGCATGAAAAATGGAATTATAAACGAGATGCGATGAGATGATGAACAGAATACATGAAGAATTAGAGAAAGGAAGAGTTTTAGAAGAATATTAGGTGATCCGTGAGATGTAGTCCACCACTAGCTCCACCATGGTGAACTGTAGGCCAACACAGTGGGCTTTACTCTCCACACTGTGAGCTGTTGGCTGCCACAGTGGACTGTGCTCACCACACCATGGTCTCTGAATGAGGAGATATCCTCCCTAGAAACATCTACCACTTAACCAACCTCAAAAACAAAGTTGAAAGGAGAAAATGATAAAACGATGGAAGAGAAATAAAAGAGAACACAGAATAAGAAATGTTTAAGGGAAATTTTGGGGATAAGATAATTCAGAAGGCTTCATTGCATCAGTTGTAGGTTTGGGCTGGTGAAATAAGAAGCATGCCAGCCAATTGCAACCATGGACTGAACAAAGGACTGGATAACCTCTGCAGAGCATGAAATATATTACAGGTCAGACAATGAAATGTAGTGTATGGACAAAAGTTTTTGCCCTGGCCAGAGAGAGTGCAGGAATATCTAGTGCGGAAGCAATAAGAACCTTTTCAACAGTTCTAACTCCACATTTGATGAGAACTCATAACAAGTATTAAAATATTCCTTCACATTTTTAAGTTCTTTGCAGTGAAGAAGCTAATGTTAACCAAGTATGGACAGATTATGGAGGACTGTGCCTTTAAGTACGCAGGACAGCTTAGTCACATATTTATGACAAACTCACCTGCAGCAACCCAGAAGAGAGACTGAACAGCAAGCCACGAACAACAAGACCAACAATGACTGGCAGATTTGGAACGAGAATGCCGAGAAAAAGATGGGAGGCAGTGGTCATGAAAGAGAGGAGGCAATTACTTGGAGAGTGAAAGGAGAACGACCAGGGCAGCTAAGGAGAGCAGGGGCAACTACCTGAGGTAATGACAATAACAACTACCTCCAGTGCATGTCTAACAGACAGGGGAGCTGGCGCTGGTGATGATCCAAGGGACTCTCCTGAACTCAATCGATATGGCCTTGTTCGGGTGCTGACTTACTCTCCCTCCACCCACCCTCTCATCCTTTACAGTCAATATCTCTTGCAGGAACTGGGGGGCCCCATTCTGAAAGCTCCTTCATAACTAGTCCCTGAGTGTGCTTACTCTCCCAGACTAACTCTCTCATGAGCAGAGATGTAATTAATCCCAGAGGACCTGGGATTAATGGATTGCTGAAGAACAAAAGCATTTAATTCTGGCAACAGTGTAGAACAATCTGAACTCTCAGCATTGACAGAGACATGGATTCTGTGTGAAGGGCATTAGGCCAATATTAGACAGACTCCATGTACGCCTGGAGAGTTGTTCATAATGGGCCATTAAATGCCATGGATGGGAACTTGGTGGTAAGATTTGGGCAAAGTGAAGGTTTTTTGCTGCAGGAGGAAACCCTGTTAGAAATGTGCATAGAATTAAAGAACTGCTTGAGGCCATGAAACTGCCATCCAAATTGGCAGTGGTAAAATGTGAGGCACTGATCCAATGTTGATTGGTGGTGTCCCTACTGACAAAGCCTCGAAAAAAGCAGGGGTACTGAACTCAGGCAAATCAAGCCATGTTGGTAGAAGGAAAAGAGGTTCCTCTGCAGGATTTGAGTGAAGCTCAACAGGCCACCACAATTGGTGAGAAACAAGATTGGAACACAAACACCCTGGACAAAATCAGTAGGCCTGCGGAAATAAATCGCGACAGGGAAAGTTGTGACGCCGAGCTCATTAATACAGGAAATTTGAAGAGAAGTTCAAGGAGTAAGCCACTCTGCAAGGGGAGAAGATGATGAATAAAATTCATCACCATTGTTTTATACCAAGATTGACTGAATGTGAACCGAAGTGGAGATGCAAAATTTGACAGAAAACAAAGACAGGAATTCCTGCCACACCAAGCTCTATACTGCCACCAGAGGGTCCATTTATTTTCCTAGTAATGGATCACAGAAGGAAAACGCTACTGCCTAGTAATAATTGACAGGAATTACAAAGATTCTATCTTGTGTATTATCCACAATCAGCTGGCATAGCACAAAGATATAATAGTACCTTGAAAGCTAAACTGTCAAAAATATGCAGATAGGCAGGATTAAATTGGGTACCTTAGCACCCATGGCCATGAGAAACAGTCAAAATAGATGTATCATTTAACCCCGCATGAGATGGTTACTGCGAGGGTGTTATCAATGCCAATGACTAAGCCCAGTAGGCAAGTTTAGGAGTGTGGAAGAAGAATTTGGAAGGTACTTGAAAGGACTAAAATTGGCTGTCAGATCTGACAGGTATGAGAAGCACAAGGTCCCTCAATGGAAAACAATGAGCTGCTAATAAACCCCAGAGATTGGGTGTATGTGAAGATATTTAATAGGAAGTGGAAACAGCCAAGGCAAGTCAGACTGTTCCAGATGATCTTGTCAGCACCCACTGTGGTCAAGATAAAGGAGACAGGACCATGGATTCATCTCATCTGCTGCAGAGTCCCTCCTGCTGGGGAACCAAAGGAGAAGAAAGGAGGAAAAGACTGTACAAACAGTATCACTGCAGAAATGAGATACTATGTTTGAATTTGTGTATTTTGTTTTATAACCTATGTTTTTTTGTTCTTAGTGGGTATAGAAGGAGAGTGTGGAGCCCCAGTAGGAAAAGGGAAAATAGGGATAGAATGGTATCCGTGGTGTACTGCAGAAGACATTGTCTCCATATCAAGAGAGAAAGTGAGAGAGGATAACTGGTGGAAAATTATGGAGAGGTTAAAAAAAGGAAACCATAGGGAATAAAGATTTACCAGAACCCAAAACAATGGAAATCCATATTTAAACTGAAACCAAGGATGCAGTGAAGCTCACATGGCTGCACTCAGGCATGACCACTTCAAGTGCCTAAGCTCAGCTTTTACATTAGCCTTTATACACATCTTTAGTAAAACCAGAGATGCAAATTTCACCATTCAACCTTGGCACCAAGATGCCAATGCTATGGAAAAATGTAGAAATGTTCTGGGGAGGGCAATGCATTATAGAACAGAAAAAATGACTGCATGGATCAAGATACCCTGCATCAAAGCCTTGCCCATGATAGAACCTAATGATAATAAGAAATGTGTACCATTCAAACTCTTGGGAGAGCAGGCACTCAATACACATCCCATTGTATATGTAATAATGGCAGAGGACAGCGTATGGATATGTCCACTTGCCAGCTCTAGTCTTTTGAAATAGGAAGCCATACAAAAGTAGGGGCACCATCACAGAAAAAGAGGGAAATGGTTCAATTTCACAACATAGGGTGGCACGGTTAGCATAGCGATTAGCATAATGCTGTTACAGCGCCAGCAGTCAGGACCAGGGTTCCAATCCTATGATATTTGTTCTCCCATGTCTGCATGGGTTTCCTCTGGGGGCTTCAGTTTCCTCCCACTATTCAAAACATGCCATTTGGGTATAATTGGGCAGCATGGGCTCGTGGGCTGAAATGGCCTGTTTCCATGCTGTATGTCTACATTTAAATTTAAATTTAATTTTTAATTTATTGAACCATTTATTGAAAGATTTCACTGATAAAAATGGAGAATCAAGTTGTTCCCATGGTATGGAGTAACTTTTTTTTTAAAGAAGCTGATCACATAGATAACATCACCTACACTATGTCAGATTTTGCAAACTAGACCATAAAAGGATTGCGGAGTTTAAGAGAAAGGTCACAGATTGACCCTTTTCAAGAAGGAGCTGGCAAAAAACTATATTCTAGGAAAGCAGAGTGGATGTGGTGTTGCATTAATTTTTTACAGGCAAGGCAATGTGTCACATGGATCCCAGACTCTGGATAACTGCCAAACATCATCAGTGCTTTGGAAAAAGTTAGAGATGCATTTGGCCTTTCAAAAAGTGCAGGAAAATCATTCTCACATATCAGTTAGGACCGTGGGGAGCTATGCTAGTATAAAGACTGATCCCCATAACTGTAGTCTTAGGCATGGCTGTTTGTGGATACACCATAGTACTAACATGAGCAAGAACCATGTTAACCCATTGGCTAGGAATGTTAGGAGGAAGGGGGTATGATGATTCAATAGGATGAAACTATATGGGACCATATCCACCTGCTTAATTATATGGACAAGAAAAAAGAGATAATGCCCATGTTTAGGAATATAGTTGACCCAATAAAATTAGATCCAGAATCATTTTACCATTTTCAGTTTAGATGTTGTTAAACCATTCATTTGCCTGTAAAACTAGAATAGTGACTTCTCTCTGGCCTGGAGGATGGAACTTTTAATGTTTACCTTATCTGCATGAAATTGTATTGTGCAAGACTGAAAGTCTTAAAGGGGGATGTGGAAGTAAGGTTCTTTCTGGTTTAGATTAGCATTCATTAACACATTAATGAATTAACTGAAATATTATACATAAATACAACTTAGTTAATGCTTAGGCTTGGACATTTGCAAATAGCTTGAAATTCCATAGCCCTGACAAAGGATAGTAGAGATTCTGGAATGTAAGTTGTTCTGGTAATGGCAATCTGATTTGACGAATTTCTGATGTTTTTTCTCTTTAGAGTCATGATTTACAAGAATTATGGGAATTAAAAGTATAAATACCTAAGGGGAGAGGGACATGCCTGTGTGAGTGGTCCACAATATTGTGCATCATGTAGATGGACATTGCATAGCTTAATGCTGATGGGATAAGGTTTGGTGCCAGAGAGGTGACTGTTTTGAGATTGGTTAATGTTAGTTCATGTTGGAGAATTTAAACCCATGTCTTTGTATGTTCAGAGAGCGCTTGGATGGTGCTGGACCTCCCACAGTCCTGTGTATCAAATAATCAGAATTGGCTAAAGAAAAGTCTGTGTCTTTCATTCCTCAGGAGAGAAAACTGCTGATTTAGATCTCAACCCAGAATCTGGATCGAGCATTGACACTGATCCCCCTCAACTTGGACAGTTTGGGAGAATGGGCAAAGATGTGACAGATGGAAAACAAGTTTGGTAAGTTTATTTGTCATGCATTTTGACACAAGAAATAGGGAGAAAATTCAGAAAGCAAGGGTCCAGAGGGACTTCAGAGCCCTGGTGTAGAATTCCACAGAACCATAGAGCATTACAGCTTAGAAACAGGCCCCTTCAGCCCTTCAAGTCTGCTGAACTTGTTTTTGCTTAGTCCGACTGACCTAAACCCAATTCAAAGCCCTCCATACCTCTGCCATCCATATACCTGTCCAAATTACTCTTAAATGTTAAAGTTGAGCCCATATTCACAACTTCAGCTGAAAGCTCTTTCCTTACCCCCATCACTCTCTGTGTGAAGTTCCCACTCATGTTTCTCCTAAACCTTTCCCCTTTCACTCTTCACTCATGTCCTCTGCTTCATATCTCAACTACCCTCAATGAAAAAAGCCCATCTACATTTACTGTCTATCCCCCTCATAATTTTAAATACCGCTATCAAATCTCCCCTATTTTACTACGCTCCAGTGAATAAAGTCCTAACCGGTTTAAACTTTCCTTGTAACACAGTTCCTGAAATCCAAGCAACATCCTAATAAATCATCTCTGCATTCTTTCCTCTTATTGATATCTTTCCTGTGGTTAGGTGACCAAAACTGCACACAAGACTCCAAATTTAGCATCACCAATGTCTTATTCAACTTTAAACATATAATATATTCACAGAAATAGGTCAGTTTGGCCCTACTACTCCGTGATGAACATCATCTCCCACCTAGTCCCACTGACCTGCATTTGGCCCATAACCCTCCACACCTCTCCCATTCATATACCTATCCAACCTTTCCTTGAATATCAACATCGATCTTGTTTCTACCACCATTGCCAGAAGTTCATTCCATACCCCCACCACCCACTGGGTGAATAAAATTTCTCTCATGTTTCCCTTAAACTTTTCCCCCTTTAATCTCAATCCATGCCCTCTTGTTTGAATCTCCCCCACTCTCATTAAAAAAAAAAGGCCTATCCACATTGACTCTATCCATCCCCCTTATAATTTTGAATACCTCTCTCAAATCACCCCTCAACCTTCTACGGTCCAGAGAATAAAGTCCCAATCTGCTCAAACTTTCCCTGTAATTCAGACCCTGAAAACCCAGCAACATTCCCATAAACCTCCTCTGCACTCTCTCTTTTAAAAACTTTAATTATTTGTTCAAAAACAAATAATATATGACATATACAGCAATTAAACATGAACATTTTATATATAGTGAAAAAGAAAAAAGAAAAGAACCCACCCCCCCCCCTTCAGCCAACTCTCTTAAGGAGAGCCATAAAAAAAGGAAAAAGAAAGAATATTAATATAAAGAATTAAATAAACATATTAAAATCTAATCAATATAAATTAAAATGTAAATATTCTGAGTATAACAGCCACTTATTAATAAAACAATTATAATTATCATGCGAAACATACATATTTTTTCCATTATTAAACAATATTTCATCTCATTATGCCATCTATTAATATCAATCATATTTGTATCTTTCCACATACTAGCAATACATTTTTTTCACTACAGATAAAGCTAAATATACAAAAGCAAGCTGAAACTTATCTAATCCAAAGCCTTTCAGAGTTTGCAAACTACCCAATAAAAACTGTTGGATCTAAAACTATTTTAATCTTATACAGATATTCTAAAAACGATTGAATTTTCTTCCAAAAAGATTGTATATGTATACATGACCAAACAGCATGAAAAAAAATCCCAACCGTATCACCACATCTAAAACACAAATCTGATTCATTAAAACCATGTTTTTTAATTTTTCAGGTGTCCAATATAATTGATGTAAAAAATTGTAATTAATCATTGCATAACATGCATTTATCAATCTAGTTACACTATCATAACAAATATCTAACCAATCCTCTTCAGAAAAAATAAAACCAATATCCGCTTCCCATTTAATTTTAGATCTATCCCAACTCTTTTTATTCATACCATCCTGTAATATTTGATACATAAATGAAATAAAACCCTTCTCTGGTACCTTCATAAGAAAAGTCTCAAATTTAGTAATTTTAGGTAAAATCATATCTCTACCAAACATACATTTTACCCAAGATCGAGTTTAATAATAAAGAAATAAAGAATTCTTATCAATACCAAAATCTTCTCTCATCTGATTAAAAGACAAAAACTTACCCTCTTTAAAACAATCTCCCAAATTTTTCACACCTTTAAATCTCCAATGCAATAAACTTTGATTATGTATTGAAAAGAAATAAGTTTATTATTATACAATGGAGTCAAAGCCAATAATTTACCCCTAGAACCCATCATTTTATTTTTCTTTATCCATAACTTTATTAAATGTTTTAGTATAGGCACATTATATTGTTGTAACAAATTTATATTCCACCTAAACAAAAATTGATGTATTTCAAATTCAGAAATACTTGCCATCTCAATTTTAGTCCAACTAGGAGGCCGTACCAAATCCATCAATGAACTAATAAATTTAAGTTGGGCTGCTTCATAATAATTTTGAAAATGTGGTAAATGTAGTCCCCCTAACTCATATTTCCAAGTTAATTTATTCAAAGCTACTCTCAAAAATTCACCCCTCCATAAAAACTCCCTAACCATTTTATTTAAATCTCAAAAAAAATTTGATCAAGTAAATACGGAATAGATTGAAACAAATATTGTATACGTGGAAAAATATTCATCTTAACTTTATTTATCCTTCCCATTAAATTAATAGATAAATCTTTCCATTTAATCAAATCAGTTTAATTTTTTTCATTAATGGAACATAATTTAATTTATATAAAGATTGATAATTAACATTCAAAATTATACCCAGATATTTAATTTGATCAGTCCACTTCAAATTAATAATATTCTTATAAACTGAATAATCTCCTTCACTTACTGGCAATATTTCACTTTTTATCCCAATTAATTTAATATCCAGAAAGACATCCATATTGTATTAAACATTCCTTCAAATGCAAAAGTGACTGAGCTGGGTTTATTAAATACACCAATACATCATCAGCAAATAAATTAATTTTATACTCATCTAAAACTTTCATACCTTGTGTTTGTGTATTTTGTCTTATCAACTGTGCTAAAGGTTCAATCACTAATGCAAACAAAGCTAGTGATAAAGGACAACCTTGACGAGTTGATCGAATTAACTTAAAAGATTCTGAAATCAAACCATTCGTCAATACTCTAGCTACCATTTTACTATATAGAGCCCTAATCCAACCAATAAAAGAAGGACCAAACTTAAATTTCTCCAAAACTTTAAACAAAAAATTCCATTCAATTCTATCAAATGCTTTTTCTGCATCCAAGGATATCACCATCGGATGATCTAGAGATTGTTGAAATCTATTAATCAAACTAATCACGCGCAAAATGTTATCTGAAGCATATCTATTCTTTATAAAACCTGTTTGATCAATATTAATCAACTTTGGTAAAAATGTAGCCAATCTATTCGCTAATATTTTAACTATTATTTTATAATCTACATTTAACAATGAAATTGGTCTGTATGAAGACACTTTCAAAGGATCTTTTTTAGGAATTACTGTAATTAAAGCACTAGAACAAGACTCAGGTAATTCATAATGTTCTCCAACTTGACATAATACAATCCTAAACACTGTAGATAAATGATCATAAAAATTTTTATAAAATTCAACTGAAAATCCATCATCACCAGACAATTTATTGTTCGGCATTTCCAGCATAGCCATTTTAATTTCCGAATCAGTAAATGGTTCTTCTAACTCCTGTATATCTCCATCCTCTAATGTCGGTATATACAACTGTGATAAAAAAAAGATCAGTCGATCCAGTTTCCTGTTTTCCTTCAGTTGTATATAACTTTTTATAAAATGAATAAAATTCATCATTAATCTCTTGAGGTCTATAAGTAATAAGAGAATTCCATTTAACAGAATTAATAGTCCTCGATATCTGTTCTTTCTTTAATTGCCACGGCAATACCTTATGTCCTTTCTCTCCCCATTCATAATACCGTTGTTTAGTCTTATTAATCACACATTCAAATTGATAAGATTGCAAAGTATTATATTTCAATTTCAGCCTAGACAATTCTATTTTCTGATCTTCTGTAGCATCTTTCTGATATTCCTTTTCTAACTCATCAATCTGTTTCTCTAACTCAAGACTCTGATTTAATCGATTCTTTTTTATTTTAGAAGTATAACTAATTATTTGTCCTCTCAAATAGGTTTTCATAGCATCCCATAATACAAACTTACTTTGAACAGAATTAGAATTTTCTTTCAAAAAAATTCATCTTTTTTCAAAAAAATCAATAAATTCCTTATTTTTAATAACATTGTATTAAATCTCAAACTATAAGCTATTTAAATTTTCTCAGAAGTCTCATACGTAAAATATAACAGAGAATGATCTGAAATCACCCTACTTTTATATTCCGCTTGTTGTATTTCCCTTGTAAATGTGCCAATACTAAAAAGAAGTAAATCCTTGAAAACAATTCATGTCTAGATGAATAAAAGGAAAAGTCTTTCTCTGTCAGATTAAGACATCTCAAAATATCTATTAAATTAAGATCTTTCATCAACACTTAGACCTGAATTGCCATCTTGGATTTTTAAAACTTTCTTCAGAGATTTATCTAATAAAGGTTCCAAAACACAATTAAAATCACCACCAACTAAAATATTATCATTAGCCTGACCCAAACATAAAAATGCATCTGAAATAAATACTTCATCATCTGCATTTGGAGCATAAATATTGAGTAAAGTCCAAAATTCACTAAAAATCTTACAATTCAATTTAAGAATACATCCTGCCTTTTCCTCCATTGATTGTAATTCAATAGATAAATTTTATGTATCAAAATTGCTACACCTTTAGCTCTAGAATTAAATGAAGAATATACATGCCCAACCCAGTCCCTTTTTAATTTCATACTTTCCTTCACATTCAAATGTGTTTCTTGTAAAAAGGCAATATCAATTTTCATTTTCTTAATATACGCCAAGACTCACTTATGTTTAATTGCACTATTTAATCCTCGAATATTAAAAGTAGCAAACCTCAACTTTGCCATATCTACTATTATTACCAAATACCAATAATATCTTTATATAAAAACTCAAATCAATGTATATAGGCCCTCCAATAAAAAAAAATACAAATTAAAAACTAAAAAAATAAAAACAAAAAAAAATTAACAAAAGAAAATTCCCCCAAGCAAAAAAAAGACTACCAAAAGGTAGTAATCCCCTAAACAAAAATTGGGTGTGGGTCACCCACCAGTGGCTTATGACTAGTGAAGAACTTAGTGCAAATCTCTCCTTCACCAGCCAAACAGTAACATCAAAATATCATAATAACAAAAGAAAAAATAGAATAAGAAAATTCTTCTTTTCATCCAGAAGATTCCAATCTCAAAGATGCCATTTCAGAAGGAGGTGGACTCTTTCCATTCCTGTTTTTCCCATTTCTGCCATTTCTTTTGTTTCCAGAGCAACCAGATTTTTCTTTAGGAGATAATGGTGGACTACGTCTTTGTCCTCTTATATCTGACAATTAATCAGCAAAAATCATTGCTTCATAATCAGTTTCAAAAAAACAAAATTGATAGTCTCCATAAAACACCTTCAACACTGCAGGGTAATGAAAAGTAGACTTATAACCTTTACGCCACAAAACTTCTTTAACTGGATTGAATAGACGACGACGTTGAATGACCTCTTGACTCAGATCAGGATAAAAAAAAGACTCTGCTATTCTGAATCAATAATGGGGTTTGTCGTTGTTAGGAAGATCCGAACAGTGTTTTTTTTTACTTTTGCAGCCTTTGCTTCTGCAAGGCTGAGAACCTGCTTGTTTTTAGAATCAGCAGACATAAACTAATTTCCATCGAGGGGCCAGAGATGCTGTTATCTGAAGTAAGGACATCTGTGTACCAAGAACATTTAATCTTCCTGCTTGTTTTGGTCACAGACTGTCAGAGGCCTAGCCTTGATGCAAAATAAACTATTGTATTCAAAGTGATAAGCTGAAAATTATGTTATTCGATAGAAGCCTAGCATGTTAGCTTGCTCGCTTATCTTTCTTGCTGTGCTTGGGTAAGCAGTTTTTGGGTAATACAAGCCATGGTCCCGCTGATGAAGTTTGAGACTCTCAGAGAGGTGGTAACATCTTTCAGCAAGAAGAACTTCTAGACTCCGGCCAACGTCCTGGTCAGGGGAGGTGGAGAAGCTGCTACCAGCGCTCTGACAACCTACTACAAGTGTGCAGTCGTTGCCTCGCTTCAGCAGTTGGGACCAGTCCAGGTGTTAATAAGTATAGTTGGGAAGGGCTTGCATATTTTAGTGTGAAATCAGCTTTTGAATTTGTAATAAACATTTGTATAATCTGAACTGCTCTCGGTGTGTGTGTGTCTATTTCCTTTTGGTAGCTCAAACACTGTGACCAATCTAAAATGAGCAAAGTGAGAGGTATAAGTTTACCCAAGACAGATGTCTCGCATTTTGTCCTGCAAGTCGAAGTTTTGCTTCTCTATCCAAATAACTCAAACATCAAATTATTACCGGTCTCAGTGGTTGACCAGCTGAGGGTATTCTTCTTAAAGCTCTATGGGCTCTTTCCAGTGCCAATCTCCCAGAGAAAAATTCTTGCCCTAATATTTGAAGAATCCAGTCTTTAAAGAAACGAAGAAGATCTTGTCCTTCTATACCTTCTGGTAAACCAACAATTTTCACATTATTCCTTCTGCTTTGATTCTCCAAATAATCTATTTTTCTTTATAGCTCCTTCTCATGTTCTCCTAATTCTATGACTGATTTTTCCACCTTCAACACTTTTTCTGTGTTAGAAGTTACTTGTTGTTTACAGTCCAAAAAAGCAGTCTGAATTTTTTAAAAATTCTTCATAAGATGCATTCACACATGTCTTAATCATATTTAATTCTGAACTTATACCAGCATTCATATGAACCATTTCATTCATTTGAGATGTCAACAAAGGTTTTATAACAGCTTGGATAATTGCATTCAATTGCACACACTGTAAGTCAGTAAAGCTCAGCTCTGCTCTCTCTGACATAGTGGCAGAACAAGGTAACTGCAACTCCTGCTGCAACTCAACAGAAGGCATTTTAAAAGTTTTACTGCAAGTCTGGACTTCCAGTGACGGCACCCTGACTTCCTCAGGGGGTCGCCACTGGTCTCCCCCCCCACCCCCCCCTGTATCTCGTTGTTTTTTTCATCAATTCACAAAGAAAAATTATTTCTTCAGATTGAAATGCTACCTGATGCATTTCCAACAATGGAGTCATCTTCCTGCGTGCTCTCTCCATTGAAATCAAAAGACTTTTCAAATCAAGGTCCACTTCTTGGGAACACGCACCTTCTTCCAGAGAATGGGTAATTCCATCCTTCATTTGGTGAACAATAGATTTTTTTCAGCCCCCAGACGATCTTTGGGGTTTAGACCATGAAGAGATTGAGCCTGGGGCTGTATCAAGTCATCTAGGACCCAAATCTTCAGCACTTCGAAAATGTAACTTCTTTTGAACTTGACGTTAGTCTTTTTACCATTAGTGGCCATAATAATTCCTTAATACTTTAAACTAAAATTTTAAAAGTTTAAACTTGAAAACAAAGGGTTAAAAAACAGGTATTTAAAAGTCTGGCCAGAGAAGTCGAGATTGCACGTCTAGACTCTATGCCAACTTGCCACGCACCCCTGCACTCTCTCTATACTGTTTATTTTCTTCCTGTCATTTGGTGGCCAAAACTGCACGCAATATTCCAAATTTGGCCTCAGGAATGCCTTATACAATTTCAACATAACATCGCAACTACTGTGTTCTATACTCTGATTTATGAAAGCCAACATAATAAGTACCTTCTTCACCATCCTATCCACTTGTGATTCAACTTTTAGAGAATTATGTACCATGACTCCTAAATCCTTTTGTTCCACTGCACTCTTCAATTGTCTTCCATTTAACATGCATGTCTGATCTTGATTTTTTCCTACCAAAATGTAGCACCTCACATTTATCAGTATTAAACTCCATCTGCCATCTTTCAGTACCAATCTCTGAGGCACTCCACTCATCACTGGCCTCCAATTCAACAACAATTTTCCACCACTACTCTCTGGCATCTCCCATTCAACCATTGTTGAATCCCTTTCACTACTTTATCATTAATAAATAATGCTTCCACCTTCCTTACTAACCTCTTATGAGGAACCTTATAAAAAGCCTTACTAAAGTCCAAATAGACAACATCCACTGTCTTCTTCTCAATGTTTTTGGTAACCTCAAAAACTAAGGTTTGTTAGACATGATCTACCATACAAAACCATGCTGATTACTCCAAATCAATCCTTGTCTTTCCAAATAGTTGTATATACCATCTCTAAGAACATTTTCCATTAATTTACCCACCACTGACATCAGACATACAGGCCTATAATTACCAGGTTTACTTTTAGATCCTTTTTTGAACAGTAGAACAACACGAGCCACCCTCCAGCACTTTCCCTGTGGCCAGTGACATTTGAAATATTTCTGTCAATGCCCTCACTATTTGTTCACTAAACTCCCTTAGGGTCCAAGGGAATATTTTTTCAGGACCTGGAGATTAATCCATCTTGACCTTTTTCAATAGCCAACACTAACTCCTCATTAATTCTTATATTATCCATGAGCTCCCTACCATATTTCTTCACTTCACCTGGCTCAATATTCTTTTCTTAGTGAATACTGAATAAAAAAACATTTGAAATTTCACACCTCCTCTGGCTTCTCACAGAGCCTACCCATCCCCCCCACCCCACACCTCATCTTCAAAGGGTCCAATTTTATCCCTCACTATTCTTTTACTTTTATTGTACCTATAGAAACACTTTGGATTTATTTTCACTTTGCCTGCCAAAGCAGCCTCATATCTCCTTTTAGCCATTCCAATTTCCTTCTTAAGTTTTTTTTAAATATACACACTCTATGCATTCTTCAAGCAGTTCATCCCTTCCCTGCTGTTTATACCTGTTGTACACATCCCTCTTCCTCCAAACCAAGTTCCCAATATCTTTTGAAAACCAAGGCTCCCTACAGTTTCTAACCTTTCCTTTAATCCTCATGGGGACATACCAACTCTGAACTCTCAGAATTTCTTCTTTTAATATCTTCCATTTATCTGATACATTCTTCCCTGAAAATATTTTATCTCAATCCACACCCTCCAAATCTTTTCTCATCCCCTTCAAATTTGCTTTCTTTCAAACAAGAATCTCAACCTTTGGCCCACCTAAAATCTTTTCTATTAATAGCCCATAACTAATAGCATTGTAATCACTAGACCCAAAGTGTTCCCCAATACAAACCTCTGTCACCTGACTTGCCTTGTTTCCTAAAAGGAGATCCAATCCTGCCCCTACAAGTTGGTTCGCTATGCATTGATTAAGAAAACATTCCTGAACACACTTAAACCCTACCCCATCCAGCCCCCCTTACTGTATGGGCATCACAGTTAATGTACAGGAAGTTGAAATCTCCCACATCTACCACTTGTGGTAGATCTCCTTTCAAATTTGCTCATCTAATTCTCTCAGCCCATTTGGTGATCCCATTAATGTATTCATGCTTCTGCCATTCCTCATTTCTAACCAAATAGCCTTGCTGGATGATCCCACCAAACCACCCTGCCACAGCACTCCTATAACTCCTATCACCATCTCTGCCTCCCTTATGATCCACAGTTCATCCAGCTGCAACTCAGTTGCTAACCCAGTCTTCCATGAATTGCAACTTGATGCACCTTTTGCTGGTGTAGTCATCAGGAACATCTGTGCCGTCCCTGACCTCCCACATCCTGCAATCAGAGCACTCAACTGCCCTAACTGCCTCCATAACCTGCTCTTCAATATAAATTAGAGTAATTTAGATGAACTTAAAAAAAAGACTTACTAAACCTTACCTCTCAGGGAGCTCTTCCTCAGCTTCTGCTCACCAAAGTTCCACACCTTCACTATGTCACTCCTTTAGCGAGCCCTCCTTTTTATTGGTTCCTGCAAATTTACTTATTTACCCAATTAATCCCTCCCACAAGAATCAATTGCCAGCAGTCACCAGACTCACCTGGCTGAATACTCCTCACCAAGTGAACAGCAAGGTAAGCTGTCCTTCCCTTTTTAAATTCTCCCACCTAACCATCATCACATGCCTGCGCACTCAGCCCCCCACCCGACTTTCAAAATCAACCTATAAAAATAAATAAACAGAGAGCAACAAACAAACAAATAAATAAATAAATAGATAGATTCATGTAAATAAATAAATATTGATAAACACCAATAACTATTCATGGATAACCAGCAACTCTTGTCGCTGAAGGCTCCTTACCAAATGAACATAACATCCCAACTCCTTTACTCAACACTTTGATTTATGAAGACCAATATGCCAAAAACTCTCTTTACAACCCTATCCACCTGTGATGTGACTTGCAGAGAACTATGTATCTGTACTCCCAGATCCCTGTGTTCTACTGCTCTCCTCAGAGCTGTATCATTTACTGTGTATGTCCTTTCTTGGTTTGTCCTTCCAAATTACAGCACCTCATTTTTCAGCCCATTTTTTCCATCTGGTCCAAATCCCTCTGCAAGTTTTGAAAACCTTCTTTGCTGTCCACAACACCTCTAATCTTAGTGTCATCTGTAAACTTACTGATCCAATTTACTATATTATCATCCAGATCATTGATATGGATGACAAACACCAATGCTCCCAGCACTGATCCCTGAGGCACATCACTAGTCACAGGCCTCCAATCTGAGAATCAATCATCCACCATTACTCTCTGGCTTCTCCCATCCAGCCATTGTCGAATCCATTTCACTACTGCACCATGAATACTTGGTGTCTGAACCTTTTTCACTAACCTTCCATGCAGGATCTTGTTAAAGGCCTTACTGAAGTCCATGTAGACAACATCCACAGCCTTTCTATCATCAACTTTCCTGGAAACCTCCTCGAAAAACTCTATAAGATAGGTTAAACATGACCTACCATATACAAAGCCATGTTAACAATCCCTAATCAGTCCATGGCTATATAAATAATTGTATATCTGATCTCTTAGAACACCTTTCAATAATTTACTGAAGTCAGGATCACCAGCCTATCATTTCCAGGGTTGCCTTTGGAGCCTTTTTTCAACAACAGAACAATGCGAGCTATCCTCCATTCCTCTGGCACCACATTTAAAATGGCTAAGGGCATTTTAAATATTTCTGTCAGAGCCCCTCCAATTTCTACACTAGCCTCCCTCAAGGTCAGAATACCTTGTTATCCACCCTTATTTGCTTTAAGAAAAAGCAAGCACTTCCTTCTCACTGCTTGTTTTCCTTACTTCCCATGACTCTGTGTCCTTTTCTTGAGTGAATACTAATGAAAAAAAAAGAAGACATCTATCTCTTTTAGCTCTTTACAAAACGATTTCTCTGATCTTCAAGTGGACCAATTTTGTTCTTAATATACCTGTAGAAACCCTGAGGATTTTCCTTCACATTTTTTGCCAAAGCAATCCCATGTCTTCTTTCTTTCTTGAGGTTTTACTTTCATTTTTTAATACAGGTATTCCCCACTTTACACTTTAAATTACTTGCTTTACAAAAATTTGCTTTTACGAAGAAACCTGAGTTTGCTTTTACAAAATAATTTTCTCTTTTACGAAAGCAGCAAGCCTCAAAAGAGGCTGCGTGTGCATCCTGAGGCTGTTATGTACTGCGAGCATCTCCTTTCCCAGGAACTACAATGAGATGTTAATAGATAGATGACCCTCTTCCTCTCTCTCCTACATCCAGTCTCCTGTACATCCCACCCAGAGGCGTCACTAGGGATATGATTCGGTGGGTTATTTTTTTGGTCTGGAAATGCTCAAAATTTTTCCCATATAAGTTAACGGTAATCACTTCTTCACTTTACGCCATTTCAGCTTATGAAAGGTTTGTAGTATTGCTCTAGGTTCATAAAGTGGGGTATACCGGAGCTCCTCAAGTACCTCAATTGCTCCAGGTGTATACTGTTATACACCTCCCTCTCTTCTTTCTTTTTTAAATTTTATTTAAAGATTTTATCACAAGAATAAAAAGAAAAATTACATTTAAAGAAAAGATAAAAAATAAAATAATAAGATTACAATACAACATTAGTAACCTAACTTAAATCCAACTAACCCCCCCGCCCCCCCCCCCCCATGCGGCCACTAAGAAAAAATAAAATCTATATAAAAAAACCACCCTTTCCCCCCCAAAAATAGAGTGAAATTAATAAAATTATATATATATAAAAAAACACTCACCTACAAGAAAAATAATAATGAAAAAAAAGAATCATCAAATCTAAAATATCACACTTAAAAACATATTTAAGTCAAACTTAATTGCATGTACTTAACAAATGGAGTCCACTTCAGCTTATAAAAAGACATCTTATCTTGAATTGAGAAAGATATCTTTTCCATAATTAAACAGGATTTCATCTCTAAGCATCACCTATCCAAAGTTAATATATTTCTATCTTTCCAAGTAAGCGCTATACATTTCTTGGCCACCGCTAAGGCTAAATAGATAAAAGAAATCTGATAATCATTTAATCTTAAGTCAATTAATGATTGCATATTCCCTAATAAAAATATACCAGGATCTAATACAACATAGATATTATATAAACTATTAAATATAGATTGAATACCTTTCCAAAACTGTTGCAACACCTCCCTCTCTTCTGAATCAGATCCCCAATATCCCACAAAAGCCAAGGTTCCCTATGCCTATTAACTTTGCCTTTGATCCTGAGAGGAACATATAAACTCTCTACTCTCAAAATTTCACCTTTGAAGATCCTATACTTACTTTGCACATCCTTAACTCAAAAACAATTTATCCCAATCCATTCATTCAAGATCCTTTCTTATTTCCTCAAAATTGGCCTTTCTCCAATTTAGAATCTCGATCCAAGGCCCAGATCCATCCTTCTCCATAATTAACTACAAACTAATGGAATTATGATCACTGGACACAAAATGTTCCCCTACACCTACTTCTATCATCTGTCCTATCTCATTCTCTAATAGGAGATACAGTATTGCACTCCCTCTAGTTGAGACCTCCATAAATTGATTTGGAAAACTTTCCTGAACATACTCCACCCTATCCATCCCTTTTACAGTATGGGAGTCCCAGTCAATATGTGGAAAGTTTAAAATCTCCTACTATCACAAACATATGTTTCCTGCAACTGTCTGCTATCTCTTTACATATTTGCTCCTCCAAATCTCATTGACTATTCGGCACTCTAATATACAATCCCATAAGGGTGGTCATACATTTCCCGTCCCTCAGCTCCACCCATACAGCCTCAGCAGATGAGCCCTCTGGTCAGTCCTGCTTGAGCACAGCTGTGATATTTTCCCTGACGGACAATGCCACTCATCCTCCTTTCATCCCCCTTTTCTATTGCATCTAAAGCAATGGAAGCCCAACACATTGAGCTGCCAGTCCTGCTTCTCCTGCAACCAAGTTTCACCAATGGTCACAATGCCCTAATTCAACATGCCAATCCAAGCTCGTCTGCCTTTCCTATAATACTCCTTGTATTGAAATAGATGCACCTGAACACATTTCTACTACATTCAACCCATTGTATTCTAATGGTGCATGCAATTTTAACACAATCTTTTCCCTTCTCCACTCCACTTTCTGCTCTAGCACTCCACTTCCCATGCCCCTGCAAATCTAGTGTAAAAACCCCCCCAGAGGAGCACTTGCAAACCTTCCCACAAGGATATTAGTCCCCTTCCAGTTCAGATCCAACCGTCCCATTGGAACAGGTCCAACCTTCCCAATAATCCAGAAACCTGAAGATCTCTTTAGCCACATGTTAAGCAAGAGGTCATGGGTTGAGAGTTAAAGGGCAAAGGTTTAGGAGTAACATGAGGGGGAACTTCTTTACTCAGAGAGTGGTTACTGTGTGGAATGGGCTTTTGGGAAAGGTGGTAGAGGCATGGTCAATTTTGTCATTTAAGAAAGAGTTGGATGAGTATATGGATGGGAGGGGGATGGAGGGATATGAGCAAAGTGCTGGTAAATGGGATTATAGGAGGGTACTTGGATCAGTGCAGAGTCGAAGGGCCAAATTGGCCTGTTTCCATGTTGTAATTGTTATATCTCTTATTTCTATCCTCACTAGCATGTGGTACAGGTAGCAATCCTGAGATCACTACCTTGGAGGTCCTGTCCTTCACCTAGCACCTAACTCCCTGAACTCTCCTTGCAGGACCTCCTTACCCTTCCTACCCACATCATTAGTCCCTTCATGGACCACAACATCTGGCTGCTCACTGTCCCTCCTGAGAATGCCATGAACTCGATCTGAAATATCTCTGTCCATGCCACTAGACCATCCAGGATACTCAATCTCTTCCACAGCACCTCTTATCTATCCCCCAATGGAATCCCCTTTCATGCAGCTTGCTGCTCCTCCTCCCTTCCCTTCTTATCCACAGGACCAGTCTCCATGCCAGAGACCTGATCTCTGTGGTTTGTCCCTGGCAGGTCATTCTCCCCCCAACAGAATCCAAAATTGTATACTTGTTATTGAGGGGGACAGCCACAGGGGTGCCCTGCACTGCCTGTCTGTTCCCTTTCCCTCTCTGGACAGTCACCCTTCTACACTCCTCCTGCCTCCTAGGTGTGATAGGATCCCTATAACTCCTGTCAATCACACCCTCTGCCTCCCAAATGATCCGGAGTTCATCCAAATGCAGCTCCAATTCCTTAACTCGGCTTCCAGGAGCTGCAGCTGAATGCTTTTCTTGCAGATGCAGTCTTCAGGAATACTGCTGGTTTCCATAACAATCAAAATTTTGCAAGAGGAGTATTCATCTGCCTTGGCTGTTATTCCCACTGTCTAAAAGCCTGCCCTTACCTGTGCCTATCTGCTGAATTATTTTTGTTCCTTGAATAAGCTGAATCTTTCTGACTTCAGCTCTGACTATTCCTCACCTCTTTCCTGTTGAGCCAAAGCCTTACACTCTGACTCAATGTTATCTTGCAAGTTGAGTCAGAAGGCAAATGGAATGTCAGTATTCATCTCAAAAGATCCAGATATAATGCTGGGGCTTTATAAGACATTGGTCAGTTGAGATTTGGAATATTGTCAGCAGTTTTGGGCCCCATATCTAAAGAAGGATGTTTTAGCATTGGAAAAGATCCAGAGAAGGTTTAAGAGAATGATCCTAGGCATAAGAGGATATAATAATATCCTCTCAGATTAAGATAATTAATATATAAGGAGTGTCTAATGCCTCTGGGCTTGTACTCAATTGAGTTTGGAATGATGGGTGGGGGGGGGGGGGATTTCTCATTGAAGCATACCAGATATTGATAGGGCTAAAATAAGCAGGATTAGGCCATTTGGCTCTTCATATGTTCCACAATTCAAATCATAGCTGAAATATTCTTCAGTTCAATGCCATTTTATACCTTCTCCCAATAACCCTTGGCTCCCTAACCAAGGATTTAGAGTGGATATGCAGAAGATGTTTCCAGTAATGGAAGAGTGTAGGACCAGAGAAAACAGCCTCAGAATAAAAGGGTACCTTTAGAATAGATATTAGAAATTTCATCAGCCAAAAGATGATAATTCTGTGGAATTAATTGCCACAGGCAGCTGTGGAGGCCAGATTTAAAGGGAAGGTTAATAGGTTCTTGATTAGTTAGGGAGCCAAGGGTTATTGGGAGAAGGTATAAAATGGCATTGAACTGAAGAATATTTCAGCTATGATTTGAATTGTGGAACATATGATGAGCCAAATGGCCTAATCCTGCTTATTTTAATTTTTCAGGCATCTTATGGTTTTCATTTATTCAGTATTTAATATCTTATGCTTCCTATTACTGTGAAAATCTCTCTTCTGCTATTATTGGTCTCATCATCTCCACTCAAGCATTTCACTTTTTCATGTTATTTTTTTCTCTGCATTATTACAAAGGCCCCCACATAATATGTTCAACTATGTGTCCTCCCCACAGTTGTAGCCTTAAGATGCTTACTTTTTCAAGTGAAGCACACAAAATGCTGGAGGAGCTCAGTGGGTCAGTGGGTCAAACATCATGGTTGATGTTTTGGCCCGAAACCCTTCATCAAGAACACTGATTATTTTTGCCTTCCATGGTGTGATAGTACAGATTCTATCATCAATGTGTATATGTACATATGTACAGATAGTAGTGTAGGATGACTGTGATCGGCTGAGATTGTAGCCACACCTACTGGCAGGATTGCTCCGAGCCAGATGAGGTCATTCTGGACTGGTCCACCTACTTGTGATATGCCCCAGACTTTTAGTTAATAAAAGCCTTGGTTTGGATCAACAAGTCTTTGGTTCTTTCGACGTGCACTACACAGGGTTACTGCCTGACCCGTTGAATTCCTCCAGCATTTTGTGTGTTTCTCCATTTTTCCACCTGCAGTCTCTCTTGTTTACCTTACTTTTTCCAGTGTTACTTTCGCCTTTGCTTTCAGATTTTCATCCATCATTTTTCTGTTTTTCTTTTTCACTTCTTCCTAGCCCATTATCGTGGTCAAGAGATTAAAATAGTGACAAATGTTTGGCTGTAAGATCAGTAGAAATATCAATGTGTTACAATTACAAATTTCCTGAATTGAACACATTTATGCTGCAATGCAATTTACCTGTTCTACCAATTAATAATATTATTAGGAATGGTGGTGGTAGAAGTAGTAATAGTACTTAATAAATATTGTATTTCCTTTGGTTATCTTGAATAACTTTAGGTGTTGTTAAAGTAATAATCTAGGCATGATTTCCTATGGGGAAAAAGTTACTGTGGGATCAAATGTGGAGCATCTGCTTTGCAAAACCCTAGTGGGAAAGAGGAGAAACCTTTGGATCAAAAGTGCAAAAGGTGCATTTGCAAAATATGAGGTGATGACCAGAATAATTGTGCTCTGAGGCAACATTGCTTCTGGAACAAAGATGTTGCAATCTTATCAGTCGGTCAATCAGTCTGTGCAGAGGGCGTGGAAGAGGTGGGAAATCTTCCTGCAGAACCCAAGTTTGAGCGAATGCCCATACGTTGTGAGTCATTCGACTTCCCTTTCTTCTTTACAATGGGTAGATCTCTCCATCAGTGAGAGATAGCGGAAGTTTAGCGGTGGATAACCAGCCTCGCACACCGGAAGTGGAGGTCGCCCTATTCATTGGCAGAATAGAGAGGGAGAGAGGTGAGAGGGAAGGAGAGCGAGGGGGAGTGAGGAAGAGGAAGAGTGTCTGATGGCTGCCAAATCGGACGGGCTGTTAAAGATGATGAAGAAGAGCGACGTGGCTTTTACTCCTTTGCAGAATTCCGAGCACACCAACCCGGGGCAGCGTCAGGACCACGGACAGCAGCAGCAGCAAGAAGACGAGCAGGAGCAGGAGCGGGGCAGCCCAGAGCCGGGCTCGGTCGAGCTGCCGTCCCACTGCTGCACAGGGCTGTGCCGAGGTCACTGCCTGCGCTTCGCCAGGCATCAGAGGTACACATGGTGGGACGGGCTGTGGATCGTGGCCGCTGTCACAGTGTATTTCTCGGACGTGGGCACGGACGTATGGCTGGCGGTGGACTATTACCTGCATTCTCGCTACTGGTGGTTCGGCTTGACTCTTTTCTTCGTGGTGCTGGGCTCGCTGGCGGTTCAGGTCTTCAGTTTCAGGTGGTTCATGCACGACTTCAGCGCGAACAGCGGGACCGGTGTTCGCACCGGCAGCCCCGTGGACGGCAAAGTGCTGAGCAGCGCGGGTGGAGGCGGCGAGGCGGATACCCGATCGCCACAGAGACAGCCTTCAACCACCAGGACCCATAACACGAGCAAAGGCAACAAGGCGTCCTCGTGTTCTTTCTGCGTCTTGCTTCTGCAGTCGATCATCCACATCCTTCAGTTGGGACAGCTCTGGAGGTAACTTGCATTCAATACGCCAAACCGTTGTACCAATAGCCGAGGGAAAGGTAAAGCAGACAGCACCTTCAATAAAAAAACAATTGCCCGCTCAGCAATTGCCGTTGTAACACCGATGTCCCCATACTTGTTCACTGCTTATGCCAAAGTCCGGGTAACATCTAAATGTCACGAAATATAGAAATGCAAATAGTTGGTTGGTAGGAGGCTTGCACCGCTTTTTAAATATAAATTCGGTGTGTGTAAATAAATAAGTGAAATAATGTGCTTTGCTACAGAGCAGCTGTGTTGGTTCCTCCAACACTTATCCAGCATTATAATTCTGCAACATCTGAAGAATGTTGTCATGCCTGCGACAGGATGTATTCACATGGCACATTCGGGTCTGTTCTCTGAAAATGTGCAGATCGTGCATTTTAAAACAACGTTTTCGCCCATACAGATCTCACCCCCCATCGTTATAAAAACTGACGTAAATAGCGATAGCATTGCTTCAAAAAAACGTACGGGGCTTGTTGGTGAATTGGGGTGTTCGGAAGGCGCGGGCAGGTGGGCCGGCAGGACCTATTACCGTGCTCTATGTCTACGTTAAAAATATTAAATTGCGGTAATAACTCTAATAAATATTTGACAGGCCGGATGAAATGCACATAATGAATACAAGCAACTTCTTTAGCAATATCTTACAAGAACTGCATTTACAAAAAAAAATCTCCTTGGTCCCCTTAACACGTTAACTTCATAGACACGCTGCATTACAATTCTAAAAACTGGAGTTGGGAGCTCTCGTTTTGAACGGACGTGTGCAAGGCTTTTACATTGAACTGTGGTGGCGTTTTGGACCGTGGATATACTTTAATGAACCACAACTCTATAATTATTCTGTAAAATTCGTATTGTTGGATACTTCATTTTGTTTGCAGTCAACCGGTAATTAAACTCTGCTAGATTATATGGGACAATAAATTACTACTTGTTTCCAGCTTCTATTTTGAAAACAATCTGACGTTTCTTTGAGAAGAGGAAGGGCCAAATGTTTTTTTTATTTCAGTTGTAGTTGCAAGTTTCCGCGAGGGTGTTACTTTTTCTGGAAGAGATGGACAAGGATCTTTAAATATAAATTGGGAGTTGGCCGTTCTAACAGTTGAGCAGCGTAGATTAGTGCTGGTCTTCACACAAACAGTAGAAGCCTAACAGACCTGCTTTACATCATTATTGTTGACTGGTGGCTTGAATTTCCAATTCCACAAATGTGATCCAATCAGCAGCTTTTATGGAATTTTAAGCATTTTGCATGTCGGTGACTACCAGGAACTAATTTTTTTTTAAATAATATCCATGTAATAATTGAATGTGTGTTTTCTATTTGCAAATATGAGGGTAAGCAGCATTACTAGATGACAGATACTTGCTATCTTCCAGAAATGTAACCCTTAGTGACTTTTCTGAAAGAAATGCCCATTTTGTAAATGTGGACTCAGACTATATGGAGTGAATCAAAGTAAAATTGTATTCTAAATTAACAGATCAGAGGCTGAAAATTTAAGTAAGATGTAATTTGGCTTTGAAAAACAGCAAGTCATGAATAAAAAGTAAGACAAATTTTAGAAAATTCTGAAATGCAATACAAGATATATCCTCAGCAGCTCAATCCATCACATTTACCCTTTCAATAAGTTGAAAGAGAGCAGTGCATAACTGATTTGTAGTGTGAGCTAATTTCACATGTGAAAGAACATTTGTAAGGCACAGCTGTTCAATTTTGTATTCTCGCTGTTCAATAGCCATTCACTCAGGTTATGTGTGAAACCGATTTTTCACATCACAGACCATTAGGTTATAATTGTACTCTATGATGTAATTGTTGTCTTCCAGTTATGACATGATCCACAGCTCTGTGGTGCTATTGATCAGTTGAAAAATGTCACATAATTTATCACTTGACTGGTAATATATTAGGCAGCACAAATTATAAAACTTGATGCCACAATCAACAATGCTCTTAAATTTCAAGCCATTTTAAAGCATTAGAAAATGTACACTTTTCTAAAAATATGGGAGTGCTCTATTTAGCTAAACTTTAATTAGCAATAAGGATGTCTATGCTTTGAAATTTAAGTCAACAAGCATGGGAGGTCTACTATTAAAAGTATTTTGCTCAATATTAATAGGTAGACACCTCAAATTTTTCCATAAATGTTTGTAATACATAAAAGAAACCACCATTTGATATAATTGCAGATGATATATTTGCAAAAGAATTGAAAATGCTCTGTACAGCTACAGTGAAAGATAATGAAATGCACCACAAATTAAATTCACACCTTAATCTCTAATATAGATCTGCCAAATAAATCCTTTGCCACAAAAACATGATACTGATCTGTCCTGATATTAAAACCGAATGAAATTAGTCTATCTATATGTATTTTAACAAGTCTTAGCAGTGTTTGGAGATCGCTGCCTCAGTGAATGAATGATCAAACAGTTGATAAAACTGATAATGGTCCAATAAGTTTGAAATGTTTGTGAGCAATTACATTTTAAACTTAGTTTATAAAATTTTTCCCCTTTTATATTGTACTTTAAAATATTTAAACCATTGAGTTACACAGTGCTCCTCATATTCTTAATCATTACTCTGTTAAAGTACCAATAATGAATTCATGAAAAATCACCAATCTATTCAAAATCTAGAATAACTTCTCATCTTACATGTATTCCACCATATAATAAGTCACTGTAAACAAAAGCAAAAACTACAATGCTGGAAATCAGAAGCAGAAACTACTGAAAACATTCAACAAAGTAAGTAGCTGGTGTGAGGAAAGAAATAAACTAGCAGGACGTTGTTTCGGGTGTGATAGCTTTCATGGGTTGGTTAGTGGTATTTTGAATAGCTTTATAGTCTAACTTTGTTTGTCATTTGAGATACTTTACAATCGTAGAATTGTATAGGGAAACGAGCAATTCAACGTCACGAATCCACAGACCTGTGGGCACCCTTCCAAATTTACCCTATTTCCTAGCATTTGTTCCATGATCCTTTCTGACTAAGCAATTCAAGTGTTCATCTAGAGTCCAGACACTTAAATCCTGTCAGCGACCCAGTTTCAATCTCCCTCTCAGGCTGTGCATTTCAGGTACTTACCACTCTGAGTAAAGAAGATCCCTCTCGTATTCTTCTGAATCTCTTTCCCTTTAACTTAAACCAATCTTGTCTAGTTTTATCTCTTAGTGTTTTCTATCTATTTCACAATAAGCTCATGAAATTCTTGTGTGTGCTTTTCTTTGTTAGCCTGCTTATACTTATTCCATCTTCATGATCTGTTTTATGGGAGGATTGAGCACAATTAAATCCAGCTGTTCATTTTTTTTGTTCAATAATTATCTGCCTTTTCTTCTAAAAAGACTGAATTTTTAATTTGTTTTTAAAATTAGTATTTTAATTTAGAGCAACAGACCTTTTGGCCCATGAGTCCGTGCTGCCCAAATACACCAATTAATCTTCAAACCTACATTTTTGGAAGGTGGGAGGAAGTCGTAGCCATGTAGAAACCCATGTAGGTCATGGGGAGCACATACAAACTCCTTACAGACGGTGTTGGAATCGAACCCCGGTCACTGGCTCTTTAATGGTGTTGTTCTAACCACTACGGTAACTGTGCCACCCACTTTTCTGTCCTATTTGCATAAGGCAGTTCTTACCTTTCATTTGACAACATTTTCCTCATAAGCTACTGAGTGCAGACATTAAATTTATTTGCTGTGGCAGGAAATTAATATGTTTTGGAAAAAGAGAAAAAAATTGATAAATTTAAATAATGAAATATAAGATGAAGTAAAATCAGATTTATAGCGTACCCTGTAATTACATTGCATGAAAAAGCTATAGGGGGTCAATGGTAAAAATGCCACATAGAAAAAACTTGAATTATCTGGCAAGTGAATTTCCCTTATATTATCTGTAAACAGAATTGTGCAGTGCAAGTACATCTGCCAGATCAGTGTAGAATAGTCATAAAATGTGTTCTGAATATATATTAGTTCTAGACTCTGTATAAAAATATTCTCCATTTAAAAAAGAAACACTTTGAAAAATCCATAAGATTACATGCAAAAGGAGATGATATTTCGGAATACCCATTGACCAAAAAATGGGTGTGATTTTGTACAGCATGAGAAGTACATTCTCCTGAACTCTTAGGTAATATGGCAGTTCAATTATTAATGTATATAAATATGTACCGTTTTGACTTTTTGCTGTGGTATTTAAAAGGATGGTCTGGTTATTGAATAATGAATCATTTATAAAAAGGCTGATATTTTATAATATTGTGCATAGGCTTATCGATATGTCAAGAAAAATGGATTTGTCTTAAAGTATTGCTCCTGTAAGCAAATAATTAAACAAGTCTACAAAATGAATTCCAAATTTAATGAATAAAGTGCAACTCTGTGTAAATGTGTAAATAATATTTTAAAATTACATTTAACAGCAAGGTGATGGTGAGTATAAAATTAGCAAGTTTACAGATTTTATGTTTTTAGTCATAGAGCTAAACAGCATGAAACAGATCTTTCGACCTAACTTGTCCATGCCCATCATTGCCCACCTGAGCCAGTCCTATTTGCCTACTTTTCACCCATATTCTTCTAAACCTTTTCTATCCATTTACCTGTCTAAAATGGATACCAGCCTGATGACCGCAGTCGCCATAGTCTGCAGGCTGCATGGGTTCCTCGTCTCAAGTTGCCAATAGCTCTCAGTCACGTGTTCTTCAGCCATAAAGCTCTGGTGTTAATATTGCAAATATATCAGCCACAGAGATTTTTTACCTACCCACAACACTTTGTCAGCCCCTGGAGATTTATCAGCTTTTATGCATTTTAAGACCACCAGAAACCTCTTTTCTTCCCTGGGGCCCTGAGCTTCTATGGCCTTCCCTGCAGCAATTACAGTTGAAAAATATTCATTTAGACCTTGCTCATCTCATTTGGATCCACACACAGATGACCACTTTGATCTTGAAAGGCACCTTGTTACCTGTTTCCAGTTAATATACATAGAATTTCCTTCACAGAACATTTCCTCCATAATTTCCATCAGCAACAGACTTACTCCCATTCTCTATTCACTTTTCACCTATGGCGGTGTGGCTCAGTTTGATAATGATACCTTTTAAATTTGCTGAAATATCACCATAGTTGGCTCTATAAAAAGGGATGATGGTCAATGTACAGGAGGGAGATTTAAAACCTGGCTGAATGGTGCACTCTCATTCAATGTTACCAAGACCAAGGTAGACTTCCTGATTGTAGACTGCAGGAAAGGAAAATCAGAGGTGTTCAATGCAGTGATCAGTGGGGGATCAGAGGTAGAAAGGGAGAGTAAATCTAATTTTCTGGGAATCACTATCTCGGAGGACACTCAACTCATCTCACCATTGTGAAGAAAGCACATCAGTGCCTCTACTTCCTCAAGAGTTTGCAAAGGTTCAGTATGTCATCAGAAATCTTGGCAAACTCTCACAAATTTATGGTTGAAAGTGTGCTGATCAGCTGCATCATGGCCTGGTGTGGGGGAACCAATACTTCTGAGTGGAAAGCCCTGCAAAAGGTAGTGGACACAACCCAGTACATCACAGGCAAAACTCTCCCCACCATTGAGAAAATCTACATGGAACACTGCTGTCAGAGAGCAGCAGCAAACATCAAGGACCAAGGACATGCTCTTCTCTCGATGCTCCCATCAGGAAAGAGGCATAGCTGCCCCAAGACTTATAATTCCAGGGCTAAGAACAGTTACTAGTTCTCAACCATCAGACTCAAAAACATCAGACTTAATCAGATACTCATTGAAGGACTATTACTTTGTACATTATATATTACTGAATATTATTTTTTTTTCTGTGTTTGCTCTGTCAGTGTAGCGGTTAGCACAATGTTATTATAGTGCCACCAACCTAGGTACAAATCAGTCACAGTTTGTAAGAAGTTTATATGCTTTCTCCTTGTCTGTAGGAGTTTCCTCCAGGTGATCCAGTTCCTCCCACCCCTCAAAAACATGGGGGGGGGGCGGGGTTTGTAGGTTAATTGGGTGTAATTGAGCAGCACTGGGTCATGGGCCAGAAATGCCTGTTACCATGTTGTATGTCTACATTTAATTTAATTCTGTTTGTTTACATTTCTTTCTTTCTTTTCATTCCCCTTTTTGTAAACATCTTTCTTTTTGAGTTCAGTGTCCAATTATGAATTAGTAGAAATTTTACCTTGCTTGCAGTAAATAGAATTTCATGGTTGTATGTGATGTTTGTCTGTACTGAGACAATTTGAACTTGGGGCTCTCCTTTACCTCTTTTCCCATAGTTATCTCATGTCCCCTTTTAGTCTTCTTGATTTCTCTCTTGTATACTCCCACATCCATTATATTTTCAAGGGGTTGGTTTGATCCCAGCGGTCTATTCCTGACATATGTTTCCTTTATTCCTCATAAGGGCCTTAATATCCCTTGTCAACCAGGGTTTGCTGATTCTGCAGGAACTACTAGCTCTGAACTCTCCCTATCTTACTTTTAAATGCCTTGCACTTGACATGTCCCTTTACCTGCAAGTAGCCTTTCCTGGTCAACTTTTGCAAGTTCCTACCTAAAGCCATCCAAATTAGTCTTGCCCAAATTTTGAAATTTCAGTCACTTGCCCAGCCTCATTTCCCATGGGGAGGTCCAGTGTTTCCCCCCAAATTCTGCCCTATTCAAGCCTTTAGAACAATTCCAATCAATATTAAGGAGGTTGAAATTGTAGTATTATTCATGCAGCCGTCTGCAATCTCCCTGCATATTTACTCCTCTAATACCCACGATTTGGAATTATGTGATGCAATTGACTCAAAGGAGTCACTCCCTCCTTGTTTTTAAGTTCTCTTAGTTGGAGAGATGGGTCATTGGTAACAACAAAGGCACAGAGAAATTGGTTTCACAAAATTATCTCCCTCAAAATCAATCTTAGAAATGCTATTTGGGAGCTGACCCCTAAATATCAAAATGGAAGCTATTTCCACAACATATTGTTTCTCTGGGTGAATTACATACAACATTAGACAGATAAGTAGTAGAGAAGAAAGTATTGATAGTTAAATGTCAGAGCTGACAAAATTGAGAAGACAAAATGCAGTCATTCACCTGTGGTGGAAGATTGATTTAATCTCCAGCATCAACTGATATTAGAACTCATAAACCTTGTGGGATAAGGATAAGTTGTCCAGCCAACCTGTGAAGTTGGGAACATTAATTACATTGATTACTGATAGTTGATCTCAGCAAATAGTTATGCTCAGTGTTGAATCACCTACAGATTTATTTTGTTATTTTTTTTATTTTCATTGAATTGTCACAACATCATATGTGGTTACTTCCTGCATGTTCTTTAAGCGTTTAGCTACCTTAGAAAAGTGCAACATTGCCTACCAATCATTTCAAAAAGAATTGTAATAATGATGGTCCTGCAACATCGAGTAACCGTCTTGCGGGCGTTACAAATCACACCCTATTCAGCAACTTAACTGTGGAGTAATCAAGTTGGAGGAAGTGAGGTATAAGAAAGATCATTTTATTTACAGTACATTTCCGATTATGCAGAAATCAAGAGTGAAAATTCAGTTATCCAAATTTCTTGTCGGCAGCAACATATCACAAGTTGGAAAAAAAAAGTTCACCCAACATGCTCATGTAAGGATACAATGTGCTGTTAGCACAAGTTTGATAACAGCAGAGCTCAGAACCAGCTGGCAAGACAGACGTTGAACAGCTGGATGTCAGTTCAGAGAAGCAGGCTGGAATCTTGAGCCATCAGTGATCAACTGGAGGAAATCGGCGGGTCAGGCAGCGCATGGGGAGATTGTCCTCATTTCAGGAAACTCCTTCTTCTCTCCCTTTTCATTTCATCTTTACCCTCCACTGTACTTGGTTCTCTGCTGTTCCAGCATCATCAAAGGAGAGCGGTCTCCCAGGCAGGATCGGCAACAGCAGTGGAGAGGTGTCGGAGATCGGCAATGGCTATGGGGAGGAGTCGGGGATCATCGATGGCCAATGCAAGTATTCTGCTGATGCTACTGAGCTAATTAAAGCCATTATTCAGTTATCCAAAAAATGCAATAAACCGAAAAACGTCTGGTCCAAAGCACTTCAGGTAATCAGAAATGTACTGTATAAAGTCCTGGGACTTCTATTAGGAGCAGAAAGAAAAAATAGAAAAGTCTTATGCACAGCAAATCTGGTTACTCACCACCAACCTGAGAACCAAGCAGAGGAAACATTCATATGAAAGGTTAACAGGGTTTGTACAAACTGTCACAGAAGACTGCAATGTGATGTCCAAACAAGAGATGTGCAAAGGTGAGCAGTAAAGATTGTGCCCACTTAAGTCACTTCATTGTATTGAAATATGGTTGCTATATAGTTCACATTGTTTATTTAGGGCTGGATGCCATATCAGTATATTTCCATTCTGAATGTTTGCAGATGTAAATTCTCATTGCCTGAATCAGTTTGCATACTTATTAACACCTGAAAATAATGTTCACTATAAAAATAATGAAAGATGTTGACAGAAGAGATAGAGAGATATTGTTACTATTGGTAGAAGGGTCAAGAATCACAGCACAAAAACTTGGGGTGATTGGTAGAAGAACCAAGGTGATGTGAGAGAATACTTTTAAAAAAAATTACAAGTTGTTAACCTCTAGAACAGTGGTTCGCAACCTTTTTCTTTCCACTCACATACCACTTTAAGTAATCCCTATGCCATCGATGCTCTGTGATTAGTAAGGGATTGGTTAAGGTGGTCTGTGGGTGGGAAGGTAAGGTTGAGAATCACTGCTCTAGACCCAATTGTTACTGAAATATTTTGCTTGAGAAAAATTGTCATTGGCCCATTTCCTTTGGAGTTATGAAACCATGCACATAATGAGTCAGTACAATTAAAACAGTGGTTTTCAAACTTTTTCTTCCTACCCACATACCAACTGTAAGCAATCCTTTACTATGGCATAGGGATTGCTTAGTGTGGTATGTGAGTGGAAAGAAAAAGGTTGAGAACCACTGCTATAGGGTATATTGCCTTTAGAATGATGGAGGATTATTCAATCATGACTTTTAAACCACATCTGTGCTTCACAGAAAAAAATACTGCGGGGGGAAAAGATAAGAGGATGAGGCCAGTTTTAGTGACATTGTAAGGATGCCATTCTTTTCCTTCTACTGTTTGTGAAGCATTTCGGATCTGATAACATCGAGATTGTTGTGAGTTTCTGCTCCTCTATTCACCTCACTGACAAAAGGCAAAGGAGGAAAAACCCAACACCCAACCCCAACCAACCACTTGCAACCGCTGCAACCGTGTCTGCCTGTCCCGCATCGGACTTGTCAGCCACAAACTAGCCTGCAGCTGACGTGGACATTTACCCCCTCCATAAATCTTCATCCGCGAAGCCAAGCCAAAGAGAAAAAAAAAATTGCAATATTGCATCTATTGTAATATCTATTGCTCTGTAGTGGATAGTTCTAACATACTAGAAATGCTGCATTGTGCAAAAGGTAAAAAATGTATCCACTTTCAATCTGTTTGTGTGTGTAGGTTGAGATGATGTACAGAGCCTGATGGTAGCAAGATTGCAAAGAGATTTCAGTGTCCGAGGCCACAATTTTCTGTTTTTTTGAATTCTTTAAATTGTTAGTGTTCCAGTTTGAAACAAAGCAGATTTCTCAATAACAACATAGTACTTATCAAAACTCCTACACAATATCTTGGTCATTCTTTATTTTTGAAAATCCAAGAGGAGGAAAGCTTGTATAAACTCAGTGCTATCAAGTATAAACTACACTGTATCCTGCACATCACTCGAAACAGGCACCCACCCAGGAACATAAACCTCAGAGGGTTTTGGTGACTTTCCGCAGAGAATGAAATAAAACTTTATGAATAAAGATTGAGAACATAAGTATGAGAAGTGAGCCAAAACCTGCCATTTTAAAATATCATGGGAAATCTTTGACCTCAGCCCAACTATCTTGCATTACTCCTTCATGTGATTTTCACTGATGAACAATTGTTTCAGGAGCTTGCCACATCAGACTAAACCTAAGAATTGTACAGCTTAAATATCAAAGGATATTTCAAAGAAATTACTTAAATAATTTTAATGCATATAAATAGTTTAAATATGCTGCCTGACAAATAATTTTCTACTTAGATATTGCAATTGATGAAGAAAATTATGCGTCAAAATCCATGTTGGGTAAGTGATTAAAAGATACAGAATCTCTTTGTTTGATTATAGAATGGACACTACGAATATCCAATTTTTGAGGAATAATTAATCAGTGCCTGTCAGATTTTTCTTCTTGATCACTGCTTAACAGATTAAGTTCTTTCCATCTTGCATGTCAAGCTGGAATTTGAAGCCTCGGTCATCTATCTAAATGATGCAGCATTGACATTTCTGAATGATTGTATCCAGTGGTTTAGAAGCACTCAGCAACTTAAAAGATGAAACAAGTGTTATCCTCTTCACTAACAGAGAGTCTCTTTTCTTCCAAGTTGGGTCCATAGGCAGAATAATAGTTTGGTACAGGCTGAAGGGCCAGTTTCTGTGCTGCATTGTTCTATAGCAGGGGTGGCCAAACTTGCTTACGCATACCATAACTTCAAATGTTTGAGAGCTGTAGCAATCACGCAATCACAAGCCACACCCACTAATGTTAACAGCCCCTTTCAGGTTGCCATAATACCTGAATGTAAAGCCGCCCAAAATACTCCAATGCAGCTGTCAGGAAGCCGCCTGATGCAGAGAACCCATCCCTGAGGAGCACTTGCTCAACCCACCTCAGGGAGGTATATTCTCCGCTTCCAAGTGCTCCCCCTAGGCACCTGAAAGCAGCTCAGGTAAAGCGGCTAGCAGCTTTCAGGTGCCTAGCAGTGGGCAGGCTATTGACAGTCAGCTGGCGACCCGCGGAGAGCTACCCTCCCCGCTGTGGACACCTACCCTTCCCGCGAACTGCACATTACATGTCAAAGAGCCACATGTGGCTCGCGAGCTGTGGTTTGGCCACCCCTGTTCTATAGTTTTATGGATCTCGAAGCTAACACAATCTGAAAATAACAGTCGGTTCCTCGTGTACTGATCATGTCAATTCACATTGTCTCCAAAGTGTTCATCATTTCTATCCTGAGTCTCAAAATTCCTGTTGTTGTTAATATGCATTTGCCAATATTGACTTAGGTTTAAATAAACTTGCCTTCAAGTTCATCAAAAATTTATCTCTTTGGACAATATTCAATCTCATTGTTCTCAGTTATGGGAATGACTATAACAATGGAATGAAGGAAATCCTGAGTAAATTTACCAATCCTGGTTCAATCATTGCTCAACAAATAGTTTGCAAAGAGGATTTATATGCAGAATCTGCAGATCAAGTTGGAAAGACTTTTTCAGAGGTTTTGGAGTAAAGGGAAAAAAAAGTTATCTTCTAAATTACTACCAACTTATGGATTTACACAATTAGTACTGTTCTGCTTAACCAAATAAAATTAAGGCAAGGCTTCCCATGAAAGGAGGTTTGATATCCAGAAATGAAGATGTAAGGTATTTAGCTATAACATGTGGAGGTGAAAATAAGTAAATATCTTCAATGCGACAAGCAATTGCAGTTTGAAATGAACTTCCGAATAGGATACAAAACCTACGTGCCAACTTTAGATGTTCTGAGACTGAACTGCCTTTCGAGAATTGTGTCTTGAGCTTGAGGGTAATCCACACATACAGAAGTATAGTTGCACATAGTTGGGGGATAGGTTGAGATAAGTTTAGATAAATTAGATAAAGAGTTGTATTATTATTTATTAATAATTAAAATATTATTTTAAATATAACTGTCTGCATTAATTTCTATTGCTGCTGTCTGGTATGTAACAAAATGGAACGGGACTAGTGGAATAATGGTCAGCACAGACTAGAAGGGCTGAATGGCTGATTTTCTCTGCTGTAGCGTTCTATGGTTCTATGATGGTAGAAGCAGATTCAACAGTAAGCATTCATAGAATTGGATATATCCTGAAAAAGATGTATGTGAAGTGTTACAGTGAAAGAGAAGGAGCGTGGGACTGATTCTAACAGTTGCCCATATGCAACAATGAGGCCTATTTCTATGCTTTTTAAAACATTTGATTGCTTATAATTATTTTTAAAACAAACTGTGAAATTTCACAAGTAAGCAACAAAATGCTTTGTTTCTCCTTCATCCAATCTTCCAGTGTAATTATATGTATTGTGTTTCACTAATGATCCTGGAGATATTGGCTGCAGTTTTCTCAAACCATTGCCTATTTTTCTGAGCACATCATTGACTTGTCTGCATTCAACCCACCCCTTGTCCCAAGAAGCCCCTGGGTGTTAACATCTCCATGTCCTCTGACTGATCTAGTCACGGTTCCCATTATTTCAGACTCTCAGTGGTAGCATCCATCTGCCAGAAATTCTAAACTTCTTGAACTACAATCATAATGTCTCATTCCTCAGAGGTGCCATTCCACACATTGTGCCCCTTTGTCCTTTAAATGCACTTTATATTGCACAAATCCTCCTGAGTGGGTTTCAAATTATTATTCACTTTATCCTTTCCCTCTGACATGATTCTATGCAAGGATGCCTGATTTGACCTACAGATCATTCTGATGATGTTTGCTCGATGCTCCTTGTTGATCCCACTTCTTCGTCTTCACTTTTTGAAGATCCAATAATAAAATTTTCTTCTAATCCTGTAACACCTTCATTATTTACTTAATAATCAGCGAGTATCCCTCTTAGGATTCTGCATTATTCTTAATTATACTTTCTCTTGTCATTAGTTTTAACAGCAGGTTAAAAATGATCAACCTTCCTCAAACAGTTTTTTGAATGAATCCCTGGGCATCCTTTCATGACATTTCACACCCCCTCCTTGAGGGGAACTTAACATGTTGGCCAATTTTCCCATCTCTTTGTTCCTTTCAGTGACCCCAGGTCAATTCTGCACTGCCTTTCAACCCAAACATTCATAACTGGAGGGAGAACTATGTTTCAATTCTGCATTTTTTGTACCTATACTGAAATACAGATCACTTACAATCAGTATTTCCATATTAATCACATTTAACAGAAAAGGAAATTTAAATTATGCCAGGAATCTGATCTGTACAGATGATTATGGCATTGTGTGTCAAATTCTTATTGATAAGGATGGAGTTGATAGACTTAGAGACTCCATCTTCATTTTCTTGTTGCAGAAAGATTGAAATGTTATCCATTTTAACCAATGGAGTGAAAATTAGTGAATACTATGTTTATAATGAATCTGATTATTGATGAATTATTTTTGTCCTCTAGAATCTGAGACAATGGTGCATATTTACCTGCCCTCAAATCATAAATTTGTAACAAAACACATAAAAGAAAAGATTTATCAAGTCTATTTTGTTTACTATTATTAATTTACTATCATTTGACTACGGCTCCTAGAACGCTTCCACCAGTGTTGTCTCCGCTCCATCCTCAACATTCATTGGAGCATCTTCATCATCAACATCGAAGTACTCGAGATGGCAGAGGCCGACAGCATCGAATCCACGCTGCTGAAGATCCAATTGCGCTGGGTAGGTCACGTCTCCAGAATGGAGGACCATCGCCTTCCCAAAATCGTGTTATATGGTGAGCTCTCCACTGGCCACTGTGACAGAGGTGCACCAAAGAAGAGGTACAAGGACTGCCTAAAGAAATCTCTTGGTGCCTGCCACATTGATCACCGCCAGTGGGCTGATATCGCCTCAAACCGTGCATCTTGACGCCTCACAGTTCGGCAGGCAGCAACCTCCTTTGAAGCAGACCGCAGAGCCCACCTCACTGACAAAAGACAAAGGAGGAAAAACCCAACACCCAACCCCAACCAACCAATTTTCCCTTGCAACCGCTGCAACCGTGTCTGTCTGTCCCGCATTGGACTTGTCAGAAACCCAATTGGTCTAAACGCCAATATAGAATTGAATTACACAGACCAAAATTGCCCCAGATTCAATCTACAATATAAATTGGTTTCATTGTTTCTAATCAAAGTTGGTTGGGTGGAAGGGGGTGGATAAAAATAAGCTTCAGTTCACTTGATGGAAAATTGACTAAGTGTAGAAGTATTTAATTAATTGTGTTTTCGTACTATGCATTGACTGTTGGGCCTCTGCACTGATTATATAAGTAAAAATGTACTCACTGCTTCTAAGGACATTACTTTAGGATAGGATTGAAAGCTACTGCCTGCCCCCTAAACTATAATTCACTTGCCCACATACCAAAGTCAGGTGAAACCCACCTCCTCACATCACAATTGGCATCAAACAATAGGACCAGGAGCAGTGAAGTCATAGACTTCACCTTGTCAGTATTCTTGAGGAGAACATGAAGGGATGGATAGAAAAATATACTCATGTAATTTTAGGAAGTTATTTATATTCTAACATATGAATTTACATCTGAAAATTTCTGATTTTTGTTTTAAGAGACACCAATGGCTAAATGTCCTCCTTCTGACATTCTGTCATATTAGCATTTTAAAGCCCAGCTTGATGTTAAATTGGTAGACAGCTGATTTAAAACTGTTATTAATTGAATTATACATATTTACATAATGGTGATTTTTATTGAACACAAATTGTAAGTTTTTTTGACATACAAAGGAAATTCTCGTGCAAAATGAATCAGAAATTCTACATGGTCAAATTAAAAAAAACAGAGATCACTGGTGAGATCACTTTTTTTAAACATTGGAGTTGGAATTCCCCAAAACTGTTTATGTTAAATTTAAATCTTCAATGTACCAAATACTATAAAATAAAGAAATCCATTGGCTTAAAACCATTAGTTTGCAGGATAATTTGAAATCTTCTGTTATCTGATTTTCTTGCAAAAGGCAATGAGCACTATATTTAGCCAAAATAAATCTTGCTAATATGTTTATGTAAAAATTGGGGGTGACCAGCAGAGGAATTAGAAGAATTTGATGTTCTATTAATATTTCCTTCGAACATCAGGTTACAGAGTTGTAATCAACAGTCACCAATTGATTTAACGAGCACATGTCTTTGGGCTACGTGAGGATCTAGACATCCATGGGAAAACCATTAGTCACAGAAAATGTGAGCAAACACCACAGAGATGGGACTAGAGATCGGAATCAAACCAGTGGTATTAGTTGTGAGACCGCTAAACTTCCTGCAGCCCAGTCTGGAGAGTGTTCCATAGGAATTACTGAAGATTGTATCACTTGCTATTGCTTACAAACTGTTTCCTTGAGATAAAACAGTGATCTGAATCTATTCCAAATTTTATCTTATTTGCATCATTCCTCCTCCTAATAATTACAAGATGGTGGAAGGACATTGAGTGTAATTATCTATGCCCCTACAGATTGCAGTCAATGACAAACTGTACCCATGAAATAATTTTTAAAAAATATTTTTCTTCAGGTTTAGCAAACTGCTATTCTTTTCAATGACTATAAGTGTTTCCGGATGCTTCTGAAGCATTCACACAGTAATCCTGAAACTCAGATGTGGAGACAGTAGCATTTCACACTCTACTGTTGCCTCCTCCATGACTTGGTTGATAAATCTATCCTGAAGACTAAAATTGAGCTCTACAGAACAGGAAGCTCTCAGGTTTGTTTGCTAATTTCTACCCAGTGACATTAAGGCAGCATTATAAAGCACTGCTCTTGGTTTTCAAAGTTCAAGCAAGATGCGAGAAAGAAATCATTGCTGATCATCCAGCTGCCCCATACTATGGAATGAACCAGTATGAACATTGGATGATGACAGAATTTGACTCAACTACCATAAGTGAATGGCTTGGAAGATTGGTCATATGGGAGAAGTTGCCTCTTGAGCAAGGAAATAAAGAACAGTTGTTACATGCAAAATCTTCTAACTGGTTTTAAGAGATTCTTTCAAAAATACTATGGATAAAGGAATTCAATAATTATGGAAATTTTGCTAAAATATTAATTTGACCACCATGATCAACTGATGGGAATTATTTTTATTAAAAAGACCAAGCCATACTTTTTTAAATCACTGTAACTTTTGAAGTCAGGGTGGTTGCAAAACTTGACCGATGATGTGAGCCTATTTAAAGTGTAGAGTGAAAGGAACATGATGTTAATCAGCATGCAATGCTGATTAGATCCCCGCATTGCCAAATTTGACCAATTGAGCAATGGTTCACCCGAGTTGATAAATTTTATTAAAAATTGCCACGATTCCAGAGCTTGGTATATTGAATAGCTCTTTAAAATTATTCAAGTCTATGGTGACTAATATACAGGTGAAGAGTTTTTGTTAGTTAAATTGTCCTAGTCATGGATCCATTAGTAGGCATTCGTTCTGGAGTGCAGTACGACTGGGGAAAATAGAGAGATTGCACAAAATATGACAAGATGTAGAAAGATTGAGCGATCACTATTCTTCAATGAGAATGAACCAGAGGATAACTCCATGCAGCAAGAAGGCAAAACACTGCAATAATTACAGGAAACGCTGGGGATACTCAGAAGTCAGGAAGCATTTGTAGGAAGTGAAAAACAATGATTATTTCTGCTTGATGATTTTTCATTAGAGCCAGACTACATTCAGTTTGGGTGGATGTAAACTTTGCTCCACACAAACATGAAGCTATTATCATCATCTTCTAGAGAGAATCTTGAATTTCAATGACATTGGTTTCTGTTAATATACTCAAGGCAGTTGTGGAGGCCAGGACATAGGGTGTATTTAGCCAGAGCATTAAAATAATGGGGCCAGGCAGTGGCGGTGGTGAATGGGAAAATAGATCAGCTCATGATTAAATAGTGAGACAGACTTGATGGGCTGAATAGCCTATTTCTGCTCCTATTTCCTATGGTCTTAAAACATCTGCTGGGAGATGGAATATTGCAGAGATGACTTCAATGCTTTTTTTCAACATGGTTACCTAAAAATATGATAGTGGCATTCTAATCTTGTGTGAGTCTGATTCACTGCTACATTCATGTGCTAAATGGTTTGTGCATGTGAAACTGCAGTCCAAGCCATTCAGCATTGCATGCTGGTAGGGCCAGTGTGCATTGCAATTGTGTTACCAGCCACAAGTACTTGAAAAAATTAGCTCTGAATTCCCTGGAAAGCACTGTGGAAGGAAGGACCTAGAATTTCTAATTCACCTTGACATTCGATGCCTGCTTTCAATGTAAGCTCTCTAATTCCCTAATCATACCATTGTGCTTTCTATCAGCAGGTAAACAAGAAATTGATGAATGATGAGGTGTAGTGCAATTCACAAAAGTGCTGGAGAAACTCAGTAGGTCATGCAGGATTCATAGGAAGTAAAAAGGCAGTTGACACTTCAGACCTGAGCCCTTCATCAGGACTGCTAAAAATCAGGTTGACATCTGAATATAAAGGTGGGGGGTGGGGGAGGAGAAGGATGAGGAGTGCAGGCTAAAAGGTAAGAGGTAATAGGTGGATACAGGTGGGAAGTTAGAAGAGAAAGATGCTGAGAAGTGATGTGAGAGATGGTAGAGGGCAACAAAAGGTAGTTCTGATAGAAGGATTGATTGATGAGCTTTATTTTTTCTCTTCGTGTTTCTCAACCAGAGTCTTGCTCTGTGGGATCTATTAAACTTTTGTATGCCATAAAGAAGAAAACTGTGGGCTAGGATTCTGGGAAGGAGAGCGTGCTCACATCATCATCAAGTGCGACATGGCAGTTAACACATGCTATTACAGCACCAGCGACCCAGGTTCGAATCCAAAGCTGTGTGTAAGGAGTTTGTACGTTCTCTCTATGCCTGCATAGATTCCATCATGAGCTCTGATTTCCTCCCACCCTCCAAAAAAATGTATGGGGTTTGTGTGTTTATTGGTGTATTTGGGTGGCATGGGCTTATGGGCCAGAAGGGCCTGTTACTGCGCTATATCTCCAAATTAAAAATTAAATTAAAATTAAAAACTTGAAAAATCATCCATTTCTTATTAATCAAAACATATTGGAATGGGAGAACATGGATTAGCTATGAACATACCATCATATGCCTTGCTGCTAGCTATAGATTCTCTTACAATGGCCTGCCCTATGGCCTGAGATCATGAATACAGGCTTGCCTCTCACCACCTTCCAATGAGCTTTGGACATTTTCCTCCTCAGTATCTGTGTGATGTGTCTGCTGTGATTAAATTGTGATGTGCGGAAGCTTTCAGAAATATAAGCTGTGAAGGTATAGAGCGACATACACGTCTTTTGTGTTAAATTGTTAGGTGTGTGGTAGCTCATTAAATGGAGCTAATGTTACTGAAGCTGGGAGGTGGAATTTGTTAATTCTGACCTTGATCACCAGTCTGATTTTATTACACTTTCTGTTGCATTACATCCAATATTTGGTTTTACCTTTAACCCTATCATGACATTTGCATTTAACGGTAAACTTTGGGTTTTTTTAGGTTCCTCTCTTTTTTACCTTGCCCATTAAGCCATCAAAACAATCCTTGGGTTTATGTATACACTCTGTTCTGCTCTTTAATGGTTTGTAGCAAGTTTCCCAAATCTCTGAAGCGAATTTCTCCAACAGTTGCAACCAATGTCTGTTCCAATTTGGGAGATAGGTGGATGGCTTCAGTCAGTACAGGCCAGCTGCAAGTTATGCTAACCATATTCATCACATTGTATCCTCTAGATTTGCATTACTGTAAAAAAAGATACATGGTCGCAGCTGTCTGGAATTTGCAACAAAAATGGTGATGAATGAGGGTGAATTTTTTTGTTCAATCGGCCCTATCCTCCATTGAGCATTAGGGTTAATCAGGCATTATGATTCCAGCACACGTTTTCCAGTGATAGCCAATTTCAGAGGATTTTTACAACACAAAGATAATTAGCATCTTGGCTATGTTTAAAAATATAAAGCAAATTGCCTGTGTATAATCTGACTTCCATTCCATTAATGGAGACATTGCAAGTTTTAGGAGTTTGACATACAATTTAATACAAGGGAAGCTGTTAATTCATTGACAATATATTTTATGGCACGAATTTTTTTTAAATGGTTTCCCTGATTTCCGCATGTATTTAATGATGACAACTCCTGATTTTATAATACAAGAGCACTGATGTGAATAGAGTGTAGCACATTGCTCAGCATTTGATATGTATTACTGAACGTGACCTGTCAAAAACCTGGAGGTGACATTTATCAGATATCCTTTAACAATATTTTATTTTTGGCAGGTCCTTTCTATTCTACTTTATTAATAAATCTAGTTTTAAATATTAGCTATAAATCATACATTTATAATAGTAGTTTAGATTAAGTTTTTAACTCCTTATTTTTGGAGAACTTTTTATCCTGATTTGGAAAAGTTTGATGTCTGGACATCTTTGGTTCCATTTCTGACAACCAAAACTGGTACAAATTCTGGCACAAAAATCTGAGAATTTCAATTCAGTTCAAAATGAATCCTGGAAAAGAATCATAGGATCACAGCACAGAAGTAAGCCTTTCAGCCCATCTAATATGTACTAAATTTAAAAAATTGCCGCACTGTGTGACTGATTTCATTCTAACAACTGTAATGGAAGGAGTGGCAACACTACCTTTATAAGCCATCCAGAGCAGTGGTTCTCAACTTTTTTTCTTTCCATGCACATACCACTTTAAGTAATCCCTATGCCATCGGTGCTCGGTGATTAGTAAGAGATTGCTTAAGTTGGTATGTGAATGGGAAGGGAAGGATGAGAACCACTGCTCTAGACTCAATTGTTGCTGAAATATTTTGCTTGAGAAAAATTGTCATTGGTCCATTTCCTTTGGAGTTATGAAACCATGCACATAACGAGTCAGTTAGGTACAATTAAAATAGTGGTTTTCAAACTTTTTCTTTCCACCCACATACCACCTTAAATAATCCTTTACTAATCACAGAGCGCCTATGGCATAGGGAATATTTAAAGTGGTATGTGAGTGGAAATAAAAAGGTTGAGAACCACTGATCCAGAGTTAATTTAAAAACCTCCAGATGTCAGAAAACTGAAATTAAAAACAGAAAATGCTATAAATCAGCAGATCAGGCTACACCTCTGGAAAGGGAAACTGAGTTAACATACAAGATCAATGATGCATTTGTCAGATTTTTTTCTCTTTTTGCTGGTGCTGCCTGACTTAGATGTTTCTACAATTTTATAATATTAATCTAACATTAAATATTAACAATGCCAGTTCAACCTCCTTTGCAAGATGAAAATAAATCAGAATGATTATAACTTGCTCCATCAGAAGTTCCACAGCAGATGACCAGCAACCAGCACTATTAAATCTGAAGAACGATTAATGGCTAAAGCATTGTAAAATTTACCTGGATTTACCTTTTAGTTTTGCTGACAGAATGTTGACAATCTCAGTAATCCAATATATATTGTCCTGACTAGGTAATCCAGAGGGCATTCAAGAGTTGAACTCACTGTTGCAAGCCTGGAGTCACATTTAAGCCAGTTTTGGTATTTTGAATATCAATATCAGATTTTCTTCCTGAAAATACAATTAAGAAGTTTCATAGTCATCATTACTAATACTTTTTATTTTGTTTTCACTCCTATTTGAGATCTCAAAACTTCTTGTTGGATTATTTGTGGAGATTTCCCAATACTGAAGCAATAATGTAACCATCATTCCATTATACTCCCCTGTGGGAAATACTGTAACTGATCTGTGTAGAATACTTCTCTGTAGTTACATTGTTCAATAGGTTATAACTAGCTCGAACTTATGAAGTGCCTCTCCTTTGGAACTTTGTGTTGCAGGTTCAAAAATTGCATTTTTTGTGTTGCAATAAATATACATTCAAGTATTCTCAAGGTCAATTTTGTGAAAGAAATGTCAAATCCGAAGTTGCAACTCTTCTTCTGCTGTTTGACATGCTGACTGTTTCCAGTAGGTAGGTTACAGACAATGGTAGGATGGACATGGTGGACTGAAGGGTCTCTTTTTCTGCTGTTTGACATGCTGACTGTTTCCAGTAGGTAGGTTACAGATTATTGGTAGCATGGACATGGTGGACTGAAGGGTCTCTTTTCCTGCTGTTTGACATGCTGACTGTTTCCAGTATGTAGGTTACAGACAATGGTAGGATGGACATGGTGGACTGAAGGGTCTCTTTTTCTGCTGTTTGACATGCTGACTGTTTCCAGTAGGTAGGTTACAGATTATTGGTAGGATGGACATGGTGGACTGAAGGGTCTCTTTTCCTGCTGTTTGACACGCTGACTGTTTCCAGTAGGTAGGTTACAGACAATGGTAGCATAGACATGGTGGACTGAAGGGTCTCTTTTTTTGCTTTGTGATTCTAAAACTCAATGAACAAAAGAACTTGGGGTTATATATAGAGACATGGAGTTGGACAGCACAGAAACAGGCATTTTGGCCCTATTCAACCATGCTGACTTTCAATACAAAACCTCTCTTGATGCCTTTAAACATCATAATGGTATCTGCCTCTAACACTTCCTCTGACTGGTATTTTCATATAATCACCACCTTCTGCGTGAAAAACCTGCTCCTCAAATTTTCTTTATTCTCCCCCCCCCCACCACCCCCCCCCCCCACCTCTTACAAGCCTGTAGATTTCAATTTCTCAACTCTGGGGGAGAAAAGGCAGAATATCTATGCTCTTCATGATTTTATAAACCTCAATTCTGTTATATACCTCATTATTCTTATGAGATTAAACCCAGCCTGTACAGCCTCTTTTTAAGTGAAGCCTACCATTCTAGGCAACATCCTGGTGAATCCCTTTGCACAATTTCTAATGGCACCATGTTCTTCCAGTAGTGTGATTTGCCAGGACTGTGTAAAATATTCTAAGTCCAGTCCAAATAATGTCTTCTATGTTCTAGCACATTAGCCCTGCTTTGTTCCTAGGTTACTCATACAGAAGAAGGTCCTCAAATCATTTATGAAGCTCAAATCAACACTACCCAAAGGGATTTCCTCACAACTACTTTATTTCCTTTGTGCACTAACCAATGGGTACACTCATCCTTTATGTGTCAAAGACCTTCACAATAAAGGACCTGACCAATGATGCTCAACATCTTGAGTTTTGTGCAGAAACAGGAGAGACTGCAGATGCTGGAATCTGAACCAACAGGCGAACTGCCCAAGGAAATTAATAGATTGAGCTTGTTTGATGAGAGGAAAAGAATCGTTGATGTTTAAATGCCACCAGAATTGGAAATATATCACATTTGCTTCATCATTGCCCTTATAAGTCGCAGAACTTGTCATACAGCTATGTTGTTGCAATACCTCTGCCTCACACTGTAATGGTTCAGAAAGGTGGCTTAGCACCACCATCATGGAAAGCACCCAAAAATGAACATTCATTGATACTTCCCATGGTCATTTTCAAATCCCAGAAAGGTAAATCTATCCCTAACTTTCTGAAATTCATAAATGACCTTGGCCACGATTTCCTTCTTCCAGTGAAAACTACTGTTGATTCATATCCAACTTGTTCATGAACTGGGCAGCAAAAATAGGGGAATTAATGGGATCCAATTAGTGCCTTGTTTTACACCTAATTGATTTCCATTTACTTTAAATGAAAGTAAAACTGTGTGTAGTATAAAATGGATGATCTCTCCAATTGCAGTATTGTGCCAGTAGATAGCCAAGGGTGACTTGATCCTAAAAAATTGGGAAAAAGTTCAAGGTTATTGTGACATATACTGAGGAATGTTGAGAACGTTCTGTGTGCAGTCTAACTCATCAAACCATAAATAGTACAGTTGTTGAAAATCAGTAGAGAACAATTACAGAAAGAAGCTAGTCAGAACAGAGAGAGGCAATAGACACAGGTAACAGTATCTACAGATGAGCAAACTAGCAGCAGAGAGTTGGCTACGGAACTCTAAATCAGAAAAAAAATGAGTGTTAGAGCAAGCGAGATATTAAATATACAGTATGAACAATGAATTAATCTCTGGCCTTGCATTTCACATTTATGTGGTACTACTATTGCAAAAGTATATTTTTTTCATATATACTTCAATTTATTATCAATAGAGAGCAAAAGATAAACATAATTTATAAATTTGCCTCCAGAAGATGCTTTTCCATTGAGTCGATGTAGCCATCTATTTGCATTGGCCCAGAGGCAACAGTGTTTAATTTTTGAGTAGAGGCAGAACCAATAATATCTGAAAAGCAAATTGGAAATCTGAAATGAAAAGAGAATATTTTTATTTTGGATTTCTAACAGCTGCAGTTTGTGAATAACATACCTTCACTAGCCTCTCCCAGTTGGTACCACCACCACCACTTTTGTCATTCACTCTTTTTCAAGCTCCATTCTAATCATCAGTATCATCATTTGTTACCTCTTTTTCTCCTTCCTTCACTTCTCTGCAATTTAAAATCTGTTAGTTTACAATTCAATATTTCCTTGTTCTGATGAAACGTCGCAAAACTGAAACTTTCAGTGTTTCTGTCTTCACAGATGCTGCCTGAGCAGTTGAATATTTCCAACAATCTCGTGTGTTATTTTACAATACTTTATTTTTTTAAAACTTGATTTATTCATTCAAAAAACAAATAATATATGACATATACAGCAATTAAACATGAACATGAACATTTTTTTTAATATATAAAAAAAGAAAAAATGAAAAGAAACCTGCCCCCCCTTCAGCCAACTCTCCTAAGGAGAGCCATAAAAAAGAAAGAATATTTTAAAAAGTTAAATATACATATTAAAATCTAATCAATATAAATTGAAATGTAAATATTCTGAGTATAACAGCCACTTATTAATAAAAAAATTATAATTATCATGTGAAACATACGTAATTTTTTCCATTATTAAACAATATTTCATCTCATTATGCCATATTTTATAATACTTTAGATGCAAGCTGTTTTTCAAATAATGATTTCTGCCCCATAACTATAAGCATTTGGATGAAAAATAGCACCATCCTTAAGAAAATAATGAATCTCCAGTTCTTGGGTTCTTCTGTTATTTATGAGATGTACCTTTTCACAAATGGCATCCATATGGTACACCATCACTCCCTAATATATTTGAAAAATGCATTTGCAGATATGTTTTAGTAACTCAGAAGCACTATTCAGCGATACAATAATCTGCTAAATCATATGACATGCGGTGTATGACTGCAGAAAGCTCTAAATCAGTGATTCTCAACCATTTTCTTTCCACTCACAAAACACTTTAAATATTCCCTATGTCATAGGTGCTCTGTGATTAGTAAGGGATTGCTTAAGGTGAATATGTTAGAGGAAAGAAAAAGGTTGAAATCCACTGTTTTAATTGTATCTAATTGGCTTGTTATGTGCATGGTTTCAAAACTCCCAAGGAAATAGGCCAATGATAACTTTTCTCAAGCAAAATATTTCAGTAACAACTGGGTCTAGAGCAGTGAAACTTCACCTTCCCTTTCCACTCACATACGACCTTAGCAATCCCTTACTAATCACCGAGCACTGATGGCATAGAAATTCCTTAAAGTGAGTGGAAAGAAAAAGGTTGAGTACCACTGCTCTATGTTAAGAGTTTTGACTTCTGACATGTAGGGAGGGGCTCATACTCCCATTGGTTTCAAACAGATTTGAAAGAACAGATATTTGAATGTACTGCCTGAATATTAATAAGCTGAACCTCAGTTGCATTGATGTTGTACTTACTGCTACAATCAGTCTCTAGCTTCCACTTTCAAAGTTGCAATGGTCTCTATAGTGTAGATAAATTGAAACACACTTGAGATTCAGGTAAATGGCTAAATACTGTTAGAAAACTTCCTATATTTAAGAGAATGCACTGAAATCCTTATTGAAGATTTTAACTGAGGGAATGTATAAAATTAGATAGCTTGGCTAGTAATTATGGTTTGGCACACAACCAGAAACTTACACCTCATGCTGCAGGGTGTAATATTTTCATTTTTTTAACCATGAGATGACTACATACTTATCAGAGGTTCAATTTACTCTTTGAAGATTATACCAGAGAAGTTTATAAAACAGCAAACACCCCCTCCCCACTCAGCCACCAGGAGAGCCAGGAAAATGCTGACAGCAACTTCTGGATTCTTCTGTTTAATTATACAGTTGATTTTATTTGAATTTTCTCCACTGTCACTGTGACCACTGATGAAGGTAACTGCTTATCAGGCAAATGATTTCAACAGTTGACCAGTTTAGAAGATTTTTAACTTGCATTAAACTATTTTTTTAAAAAGACTGCTATAGCAATCTCATCCATGAGACAAGGTGGCTAGTGATTCTTAAACATACACCTAAAAATACAACAAGTCCAGGTGGTTCAATCTGCAATGGAAGATCAATCCCATCAAGATGTGTCATCCTAGAGTTAACTTTATGGAATAAAACCACCCCTACACACCTTCACATGGATCGGAACCTGTCAAGCATTGACTGAAAGGAGAATAGTTTACAGTGAGCCTCCTACTGTTTTATTGTACAGGTGCCTAACTTTTTATCCGGGATTCTGAAAATCAGCAATCTGTGAAAACCGGCACATTTTTTTTCAGTAGATGACATCTGCTCATCAAAGATGGAGTTTGGTACAAAACATGACCTGATGCAACCTTTGCTCAACTCCAGTGTACCCCATCGCATTCCATGTCACGGATTAGTGGTATCATTACTTTATATGTTCCATACCTATTGAGCATGACCCTCGCCAGCTCACGTTTGAATATCCCATGTCGTTCTGCTACTTTACAAGTACCTTCAAATCATCATAAACTGATGCCCATCCTGCGTGGCAGCATTTTCAATTGGACCGGTGATGGCAGCTCAATGGCATTCATCGCTACCCATAAACCCCCATGCAGCTGAAACCGCTGTACCAGCGCCATCACAGGGAAACCAAGAAGGGGGCCATTCCCCTGGCACTGGTACAAGGGTGGGGGGGGGGGAAGAGAGAGAGATGGCAGCGAGGTTCGGCGAGGGTGGGGGTAGAGACAGCAGTGCAACTTTGGTGGGCAGGCTTAAAGGGACCAAAATCAAAATGATTCTGCAATCTGGAAGATTCCGAACAATGGCAGGTGTCCGGTCTCAACATTCCCAGAAAGAAGGTTAGGCACCTGTATTCTGAACTTCTATAATATAAATGCATTATTTATAGTTCTTGTTTTTTTGTGATATTTAAAAGTGGAGCCCATTCACAAAGTTTGATTTCATTCATAAGTAACTATTAGTTTTAATGTTTAGCAATTCACCTGAAATTACATTTCTGCTCTTTGAATATGTGTGGAAGCAAATAATTCAGATTTTTCCCATGCACTTGTTGACTTAGTTGTTTGATTTTCTTTGAGTGTTATTACCTAAGTGGCAGCTTCATGCCATTTGGGACCTTGTATCTCAGGGGACTAAGTCGGCAATGCCAGATTGGATGCATTCACTGGAAAAACTTTGAAACACCAGCTGAGTACTGTGACATTAGCTGCTTGAAAATACTGCCTGGTTAGAGAATGTCTCCAGAGGATTCAGATTTTTATCTTTGCCAACTTAGAAATGGAAAATAATATTCATTCACCCAACACAATAGTACAGTACTGTGTACAATATTTTTGTTAATAGTTGTGCATTCAACAGCTTCCCGATTCATAACTTTTCTTATGTTGACAAATGCATCTCAAACAGGCTTGGATTCAGCTTGTAATCGGGAGCTGTGGGAGGAGAGTTTTTTTCAATTTGGTCAGCATGTTGGAAGTCAACCATACTAGGTCTTTATAATCGGGGAGGAATGACCAATTCATGTAGAATGTTGGTCCATCACCAAATAGCTGTTATGGCATTGAATTCTAGTCCTGAGGAAATATCATAGTATATTAAGTGCTCTGTTTTATAAAACATGGGATAAAAATTACCTGGATACCTTTTGTCAGACTGAGCAGAAGTTGTCCAAATTTAGATTTGCCTAAAAAGGTACTGGAAATAAATATTGAAATAATTTATTTATTCATTCATTAGCATTTATTGAGGAATAATTTAAATGAGAAATAATCAAATCCCTACCTTCTCTAACATTATCAAAAGAGGGACATTATCTTCTTTTTTCAAGAACAATAAGAAATAATAAGTCTTTTAAGCATCAAATTATTTTAGAGGGACTAAAGTACTAAAGAAATTAATATTAACTTATGTTATAGAAACTGAAAATGGTGAAACATTCAATAAGACAGTTGACTTATGTGGAGAGAGAAGCAGTTAATAGGCTCCTTCAGGTGCCCAGAATACCCCAATGTAAAGCTGCATATTCTACCCCTATGTGGCTCTCGGGGTACCCACCTGAAAGAGCAGGAGGCACCTCCGAAGCGCACTTTCCAACCCCCCTCCAGGAGGAATAATTGCCGGAGCACTGAGTCCCTCTAGGGACCTGAATGCAGCTGCCTGAAAGTGGCTGCTAAGGAGTGAGCTGATGGCATCACAGTGACATCGTCAGCCTGAGATGCTTCGCACACATTTGGAAACACAGTGTGCAGGCAGGGTATTACAGGTTCTGAACACTGAGAAAGGCAGAAACCATCATCAGTATTTCTCTTGCCTGCTCCGGGTCCGCCATAATCCTGTGCTCCTTCTGCTTCTCTTTCATCGCGCTTCAAATGATGTCACATCAGTGGGCAGGAGTACAGCTAAAGTGGACAGGAGCCGGAGTACGCTCCGAGACACCTCCCATGCAGATTTCCCTTTCAGGATGACAGCGCAGAGCTTTCAGGGTTGCCACCTGAACGATGATTCCAAAGTGACGCATTCGCTTCTGCAGGCGCATTCTTGGCAGAGAATGAACCTGAAAGTGGCTAATGATTCACCTCAAAGACTCCATCAAAACTGGGGAACATGAGAATTAAGATTTAACTTGCAGAGCAAGTATGCAGAGAAAATGGAGAACATCTGTTACAGGATGGTGATCATGATAGGTTTTAATGGCATAGATGTTTGTGGTTCTGTCTGAGAGAGAATGAAGAAAGCATGCTAACCACAGTTGGGAGAGATATAAATGGGAGATCCACTAGAACAGAGAAGAATGAAAAAAAATCATGGATGAGTGAGATGTGTTACGAGCCCAGAGGACCCATAAACCCAGCAGCAATAGATATTCACCAAGACAAATGGTTTCTTAAACAAAATTTGCTTTTAATTATCTTTAAACATGAAAACAGGATCAAACTTTAACATTGCTATTGACTTAACTAACCTAACTTAACCCCCTTCTAATTCTCAGTGCACGTGTGTATAAGTTCAGAAAAATTCTTCGGTTCACAGTTCAATCTCACTTCTCATTCCTTCAGGTTCATTGGTTTCAGACAATTCTTATACTGTGCACAGAATTTACCAGACATTCTGCTCTGGAAAGTTCTTGTCGGTTTTCAGAGAGAGATTTGTTATTGCAGTTCATCCACAACTGATGTACTTCTATCAGCCGCTCCAATGTCTTGCTGATGAAACTTGCCCCTTCAGAGTTCTCCAGATGATAACCTCTTTCTTTCAGGTCACCACAGAGTTCCTTTTTGTTGCTCTTATTCCAAGTGAAACATTAGATAGCCAGTCCTCTCCTCTTGCATGAACCACAAGGGCATTGACCAGGCTATCTTCCAAAATGGGCTTTCCATAAGCTTGCTAGCTTTCCCTGTTCCAGTCCCAGCTGCTTCTGCTGGCTGTAACGCTGTACAAATGATCTCTGTGTCTCTCTCAAAAAAGCCTGTTTGACTCTCTCTGCTTGCAAAACCACATGTCCCTCCCAGAACAAGTTCTCTTCCAGACAATCTCCAGCTCCAGCAAGATCTTTCATCTGTTGCCTTTTGTAAACAACAGTCCATTATTGAAGTCTCTTGAGCACTCTTCAAAGCTCTTGCAAAAGCTCTGAGGCCCCGATATGTCTAGCATGGGGCAGAGCTCCAGTATTTTAAATAAGATCGGTTTTAAAGTGTTTGTATGTAACCTACTCTAACAAACCTTTCCCACTTTATCTCCCAAAAACACATCTACTGTCACAGATGGAAAATACTGCATTTGCTGAAAATCTGAAATAAAAGAGAATGCTGGAAATATTCAGCACTGATTGCTGTGTATATAGGAAAGAAGAAAACAACAAAAAAGGCATGAATTCTGTATAGATAATGCCAATTTAAAGTAGTATAACAAGAATAGATCTGTATCCTTTGTCTTTTAATGTAATTTCTGGATATACTACTGAATAATGAAAATTGATTATTCATTTCATAATAATGTATACAATTTCAATTCATAGGAAAAGAGCATGGATTCATCAATAATTCAGGCTTTGTCAAATATATAAAATTAAATTATTATAATATTTTCTGCACTGGAGCTTTTAATGTTTAATGGCGTTCTCTCTCTTAGTCAAGCCTTGCTATTGCCAAGAAATTAGATCTGTTTAAGAGCATGACCTAAGTTCTATTTAATAATTGACTTATAGTGAGCACACAATAAGCCCAACACTTAATTATCTGCCCCAGAGACTGTGGCTGTGAGTTTTATTGACAATCTGTCTCCATTTTTGTAGATGAGAATTTTAAAATCATTTATATTGCTCACCACACATCCATTGGCCAGAGCAGATATAATACAACCAGTTACATACAAGCTATAATCTAAGAAATCTATACAGCAATTTTCTTGTTCTTTAAAAATAATATATCAGCCTGTATTTGCATTTACCTTAGTATTTAAAATTGGTTAAAAAATACTCACCATTGTGCTTGAGGAATTACTTGAGTGGACCCCCTTGTTTTAATTATCTCTCTAATGCTTCATACTGTTTTTTTTTAATTTTTTTTTCACACAATAAACCTTACTGACCAAAATACATACAGACATTTTAATGTACACTACAGATGTCACTGAGCATAATCAGCAACATCTTCACCACATTGACCGAGTGTCGGTGACCCTTGTATTATATAGGAGTAGATAATGGTTGCATGCCCAGAAAATGGGTCATAATCACAATATTCCTGAATGCAAAGCTGCACTCTCTTTTCGTGAGTCAAGAAGTGAGAGTTAAGACCACAAGGAGCAGAAAAAGGCTGTTCAGCCCCACCATTTAATCATAAGCTGATCCATTTTCCCACTCAGCCCAATTGCCCAGCCTTCTCCCCAAATCCTTCGATGCCCAGGCTCATCAAGAACCTTCCAATGTCTGCCTGAATATGACCTGGCCTCCATAACTGCCTGTGGCAACAAATTCCACAGGTTTACTAACCACTGGATGAAGAAATTCCCATGCATCTCTGTTCAAAGTGGAAACGCTTCAATCCTGAAGTTATGCCCTCTTGTTCTGGACTCTCAACCCATGAGAAATAGCCTTTCTACATCTACTCTCTCCACACCTTTCAGCATTCAAAATGTTCAGTGAGATCCAACACCCCCCTCCCCCCCACTCATTCACCTAAATTCCAATGAGTACAGGCAAAGAGCTGTCAAACGCTCCTCGTGTGATAACCCTTGCATTCCTGGAATCATCTGTGTGAACCTACACTGTACCCTCTCCGTCAGCACATCCTTTCTTAAATGATGAGCCCACAACTCCTGCAATACTCCAAGTGAGGTCTCACCAATGCCTTATAAAACCTCCCTGCTCTTGAAAACAATGCCAGCATTGCATTTGTCTTCTTCACCACTGATTCATGTACAAGTTTAGCTTCAGGCTATCCTGCATAAAGACTCCCAGGTCCCTTTGCATCAGGGTATTTTCAATTTTCTTCCTATTTAAAAAATAGTCTGGTCATTATTACATACATGACAACAGTGATAAAGATTAGCCCAGACAGTGTTATATTTAAAATAATATTTTTAAATTATTAATTAACAATTATATAGCACCTGCTCTAATTTAACATCTAAACAAATTAAACTTATTTATTTATATAACTTAAACTTTAACAATGCGCGAATATATTGGTGTGTTTGGAATACCCTAGCCACTACATCTAAACAAATTAAATTTATTTATTTATATAACAAACTTTAACAATGCGTGAATATATTGGTGTGTTTGGAATACCCTAGCCACTACAGCTCAGGGCTCAATTCTGGGAAGGCTGTTCCAATTTCAAAGTTCAGAAATTCAGTGAAGACACGTGGGCTTGAGATTGATGTGCCACATGGGCTTTAGATAGTTGAGGCACGCAGGCCTTAGATGAAGTTAGCAGCTCCTGAAGTGGGTGAAGGAAACCGGGGGTAAAACGTGTTCGTTTTATAAAATTTTACTTGAATAAATTTTGATGCGCTGAGGTAATAGCAAGCAAGCACAAAACTCAAAAGACTGTACAACAGGCTTTATTCATGTAAAAGTCTGAACACCAGTTCATGCTTCGGTGGCTCCCGTATGACTGGCTCAGGAGGGGCCGGCTCAGGTCTATATTCTGGTCGGCTGATTGATAGCCAGCTAGGTGGAGTTAGCCCTTAGGTGGTCTTCCTACAGGTACAGAGATTTCCCCCTGCAGTAGGCTGGTGGTCATATCACCCACTAGTTGAGGTGCTTCAGAGAAATGTCCTTTTTAGATGAGTGCCCTCTTCAGCAATTAGAACCATTTTCATGGGTCAGTAGAAGTAGAGTGCAGTTTTTCCTCTACAAACTTTAAAACCTCTTTCATGGGTCAGTAAAAGTGATTTCTCAATCCTTCGTAAGCAAAAGGAGGAACACTGACAGTGTTGTCTATAACGCACACAATGAGGCCAAGTGGGTTTCTCAATCCCACAAAGGAGGTCGAAGAAATGTCTCTCTTCCACTGCTTCCTTTAAAACAAAATGGCTTCCAGTGTATTCGGCCTTAATCTGTATCTGGATTTTAGAGACATTGCCTTGCTTCTCTTCAAATGTATCCATTTTCAGAATGCGAGGTCTTCACCTGCCAGCTCCATTTCACATATACTTCGATAGGCAAGTTGTTAAAACTGTTCTCTTAAAGGGACAGTGCCACACAATAAATGGTGGCGGGTGGAACATCACACCTTTTATTTTTTTCTACTAAAGTGTATGAGCAAAACCTTTCCAGCATCGTATATTACAGTACAACTCTGATTATCCAAATGGTCAGGACCTGGTCTATGTCGGATAAACTTTTTTTTTCAGAGAACTGGTAATTTGTTTTAAAAAACAGCCCAGTAGCACCAGCATATCACTTGTAACAGTGTTTAGACAACAACAAACAACAAGGGAGGGCTTTTTAAGCATTAAAATAATGTGTAATTCTCACCCCAAAAAAAAAATGCTGACCACCGCCGATCGCCAACACCTCCCCACTGAGGCCGTGCTCCTGCCAGCAGGACCACAGTCAGTTCAACTCCTAAAATATTTGGATAAATGAGAATTTCTGATTTGTTTCGGATATCCACATTTATCCAAATTTTAAAAAATTTTTTAGATAAATGAGCATTTTGGAGAATCGGAGTTGTACTGTATTTGCCACTTCTCTGCCCATTCTCCTAATTTGTCTAAATCCTTTGGCAGCCTCCATGTTTCCTCAACATGACTTGCTCCATCACCTACTTTTGTATCATTTGCAAACTTGGCCACAAAGCCTTTCATTCCATAATCTAAATCATTAATATGCAACATTAACAGAAGCGCCCCCAACACCAAGCTCTGTGAAGCACCACTAGCAACTGGCCACCAACTGAAATATGGTCCCTGTATTCTGCTCACTGCCAAGCAGCCAATGCTCCACCCACGCTAGTATGCTTCCTGTTATTACCATGGGGTCTTGTTAAATAGCCTCATGCGCAGCACCTTGTCAAAAGCCTTCTGAAAATCCAAAGCACAACCTCCTCTTCATCTCCTTTATCAACCCTGCTTGTAACTTCTTCAAAGAATTCCAAAAGGTTTCTCGAGCAAGATTTCCCTCAAAAAAACTATACTAACTTTGGCCTATCTTGTCATGTGCCTCCAAGTACTCTGTAACCTCATCCTTGACATCAACTCCAACATCTTCCTGACCAGAGATGTCAGGCGAACTGGTCCATAATTTCCTTTCTGCTGCCTCCCTTCTCGAGCAGAGGGGTGACATTTGTGATTTCTTTCAATATTCCGTCACCATACCAGAATTTATAGATCCCGACTCATCATTACCAATACCGCCACAATCTCTAGCACTATTTCTTTCATAACCCAAAGCTGCAATCCATCTGGTCCAGGAGATTTATCCATACTTAGATAATTCAACTTCCTGAGCACCTTCTCCTTTAAAATAGTAACTGCACCCCCTTCCCTTCCCTGATACCCTTCAATATCTGGCACACTCTTAATGAAAACTGATGTAAAATACTCATCTAGTTCCTCTTCCATCTCATTGTCTTCCATTATTATTTCCAGCAGCATTTTGTAATGGTCATATACCTACTCTCACCTCTCTTTTACTTGAAGAAGCTTTTTGTATCCTGTTTGATTTGCTAATCTACATTCATACGTCATCCTTTCCCTCCTTATGAGTTTTTTTTAGTTACCTTCTGCAAGCTTTAAAAACTTCCCAATCCTTTATCTTCCCACAAATTTTGCTTTGTTGTAAGTCAATCGCAACTAGTGGTGATATGACCACCAGCGTACTGCAGGGGGAAATCTCTGTACCTGTAGGAAGACCACCTAAGGGCTAACTCCACCTAGCTGGCTGACAATCCATAAAAGCAAAAGAATGTTGGCTTTGACTTCTCTTGACCTTTTTCTATTTGAATATTTCTGCTTTATTTTTGTATGTATTTATCCTACGCCATAATTTCTTGCAGAAACTCCATCCACTGCCGTTCTGCGGTCTTCCCTAGAAGTGCACACTTTGAATCTACTTTGGCCGGTTCATCTCATGCCACTATAATTCCCTTTACTTCACTGAAATACTGACACATCTATCTTTAGTTGCTCCCTGTTAAATCTCAAATTGAACTCACTCATATTGTGAACACTGTCCCCTAATGATTCCTTTAAGCTCTCTGATCACCTTTGGTGTATTACACAAACCCCAATCTAGTGCAGCTGATCCCCTAGTGGGCTCATCAACGAGCTGCTCTACAAATCCATCTTATAGGCTTTCTATGTCTCTCTCTATCTCTCTCTCTCTCTCTCTCTCTCTCTCTCTCTCTCTCTCTCTCTCTCTCTCTCTCTCTCTAGCTATCAATGAAATAAACATTAAAATTTGCTGCTGAGGTGAAGTCAATACTATTTCGTCTTCTTGCAAAAAAAAACAAACAGCAATTAAGGGGCAGGCAATTTGAATATTTTGACCTTAAAAATAACTAATAAAGTTTGAAAATATTTTTTCCAAAAGTCTTCTAAACTAGGGCAAGACCAAAACATATGTATCAATGAAGCCTCGAAAATTTTACATTTATCACACAATGAATCAATATCGGAATAAAAGCGAGATAGTGCAAGTTGTGAAATATGTGCTCTTTGCTCCACTTTAAACTGGAAAAAACAATGTCATGCACAGAAGGAGGAATCATTAATTAAATTTAAAACAGTGTCCCAGTCCTTGTCCGTGAGTGACAAGTCTAAATCATGTTCCTAATCATGCTTAATCTTAACTAATGAAGTTATTCTTAAATCCATCAAATTACTATGTAATTGATGTTGAGCCTCTATGAGAAAGTTTAAAATCAAAAAGTAGAAAGTTTAAAAATCAGAAAGTAAATCAAGAATGTTTGTTTCAGAAATCTGTGGAAAATCAGAAAGTTTAGACTGAACTAAATGTCTAACTTGTTCTGAAAAAGAAAATGATTATTAGGTAATTTAAATTTTGCCCTCAGTTATTCAAGAGACAAAATTGTCTCGAAGAAAAAGATCTTTACAATTTTTGATAGCCAGTCTACACCACTCCCTAAAACCTATATCTGACAAAGAAGGTTAAAAAAAAAATGGTTAGCTGTAATGGGACTGGCAAGAGAGAAAATATGGATTAAAAAAAAATTCTAAACTGAGTCCATATTCTCATAACCTATGCCTCATTATCGGATTACTAGTTAATTTAGAAAAAGAGAAAGGTGAAAATGAGCCTAGGACTGCCAACTTAGATGCAATTTTGATGAAATGGAAAGACAGCACCCCACTCAATGGTTAAACGAGGTCATGTCTTTCCTATATTGAGAAAAAAATGGATACAATGTTAAAGATGTAAAAGTCAATTGTTATAAGACGTGGGGCCCATTCATGGAGTACGACCAAAATTTAATGAATTAGGGTGCTTGGATGCTACTGAGCAGCGCTGACTGGTTTCCCAATGTCGTCTTTTGTTTCCTAAGTATTTTAGATATACAAGTAAATCTTGTTTAGAGGGAGGGGTTCAATTAATGGGGGTGGGGGGTGGGATTCATCATTCTTATTTTTTTTTAATTTTGAGCTATTTTGTAAAAGGTGTTTGAATGGGAGGAGTACACATAATGTACACTATGTAAGATTTAAGTATTATTTGAGAAGTACAAATTGTCTTTTCTTATCTTTCAATCTATGTATTGGATGTGTATTTTTTAATTAAACTCAATAAAGATATTTTAAAGATATCCAGTCCCAACCTGCTTTTCCCAATTTATTTGCATGTTAAAATCTCCCATGATTACCATAACATTGTCCATCTGACACTCCTTTGTATTTGCTATTATAATTTGCTCTCCACAACCTGGTTACTGTTTGGAGGTCTGTATATAATTCCCAATAGTGTCTTTTTACCTTTGCATTTTCTTAACTCAACCCACAATAATTCTATACCTTCTGATCTTACGTCACTTTTTTTCCAAATGATTTAGTGTTGTTCCTTACCAACAGAGCCACACTCTGCTTACCTGCCTATCCTTTTGATACACTGTGTATCCTTGGACAACCAGCTCCTAATGATATCCATCCTTTAAGCACAACGCTGTGATGGACACATCATCATACCCGCCAATGTGTAGCTGTGCTACCAGGTCATCCACTTTATTTCTTATGCTGCATACATTTAAATACTAAACTTTTAGTCCTTTATTGTTACTTTTGATTCTGATAGTGCAACTCATCCCACTGGCTGCAATTTTGCCCCACCTGCCTGTGCTTCCACACAAACTCCCTAACAGCTGACCCAACTTTTGCACCAACAGCCCCTTCCTCTACTTCTTCACTTTGATTCCTACCGCCTTGCAAATCTAGTTTAAAAACCTCCACCTCTCCCCACAACAAACCTTCCTGCCAGGATATTGGTTCCCTTCCTGTTCAGGTGCAACCGGTCCCACTTCTCCGCTTGTACAGGTCACACGCTCCCCAGAAAATATTCTATTGATCCAAGAACGTAAAACCTTACCCCCCTCACCATTCTCATCAGCCACTCATTTGTCTGCACTATCTTCCTGTTCTAATCTTCCCTAACTCATGGCAACAAAGTAATCCAGAGATAACTATCTTGGAAGTCCTGCTTTTCAAACTCTTTTCTAACTCCCTAAACTTACTTTGCAGGAGCTCTATCCCACTCCTGTCTATGTCATTGGTACCAACTTGTACCATAACTTCTGCAATCATTCATAGATATCCTTGACCCGAGCACCTAGGAAGCAACAACTATCGTGGAGTATCTTGTGCAGCCACAGAATTTCCTATCTGTGCTCCTGACTATCGACTCCCCTATGGTTATCACTCCACCTGACTTAATCTTTTTCTTCTGAGGGTCAGAGTTGGCCACAGTGCAAGAGCTGCAGCTGCTGTCTGGCCCAGATAGCTTATTTCAGCAGTTTTCAAATGAGTAGACGTTGCTAAGGGGAATGGCCATAAGGGTACCCTGCACTGCCTGTTTATTCCCTTTCTCTCTCCTGATTGTCACCCAGCTTCTCCACCCTAGGTGTGATTGCATCCCCATAATTCTTGCCTATCACCCCCTCAGTCTCTCAAATGATCTGGAGTTCATCAAAGTTGAACTCCGATTCCCTAACCATTTGTAAAGAGCTGCTATCGGATGCAGGGATAGTGTTGGCTTCCACATCTATCGACATTCTGCAAGACTACCCTGGCTGCCATTCCTACGGTCTCTTAAAGAGCAAAGAGTTAGAAAAAACACTCCTTGCCGGGCCCAACTCTTATACCTCCACCTCAGCTTCTGCTCACCAAAGCCTCTCAAACCAAAGATTCAAATTCCCATTCCTACACTGGGCACTTACACAATGGCCATTCCACAATGTCTGCTCCACTTGACCTTACCTTACCTTTTAATGGCTATAGGTAATTAAACAAGCACCTACCTCTCCTGCTGCTATTTAAATGCTTTTCCTCTCATTCACAGTCCCATTCTCACAGTCCCTGATGACAGCCACAAAACGCTCCTTTTTAAACTCTTCGCCCTGACCTGAGTGTAGCTCTTTCATTCTGCAAATCAATTGCTCCGCTGCAAAAATTGTGCTCATTTATTTTCCATTTATTTTTTTATTTGGTATTTCAAATTTTTGAGTCGTGGTTTGTGAGTTCTGTAAGGATGAATTGTCATTACCCAAATAGTCACAAGTGCTGGTATAGTGCCATCCAGGTCCATACTGAAGCATGGTACATTATCCACTTTGATGCACATTCCAGCTGCTGCCAAGTAACACTGAAGAACACGTACAGTCCCTTTAACATATGGTTGCTTAGGTATTAGATATAAACTTTATTTTGCTTCCTGAAAAAGTTCACAGAATTGGCTCCAGTAGGCATCCAAAAGTATTACCTGGTTTTCAATCCAAAAAGACAAATTAATTCATGGCCAGCATATTGTCCTGATAGGGACACTCCCTAATTATTGGGGCTGCCATCAATTAGAGGGACCTCAGCTCCTAGCAGCATGCCACCCACGACAGCCAGGTCACATTGATAAGCAGCAGGACTGCCAATGAGGAAAGATAAAAGCGAGAGAGCACGGGAGAGAGCCAGGGTTCTTGGAGAGAGATATTTGAAGGGCTTGTGCCAGGAAGAAACACTCACATTGTATGGGAATTTTCAAGAAAAAATGGTAATCACCTTCACATACCTACTCATTATTACTCGATACAACAGTATAAACACAAATATATGTGTCTACATGCACACAAACTATTACAGCATTAGATAACGTCATCCAGGATATACTTTTGACAAACCATGATAGATGGATTAGGTTCCTGGACTCAGGGAGCCAAAGAGTTGGGTGATGAAGAATGGGGCCTTGCTGGGTTGGCGAATCAGAGTGCCTTGGATCACTGAGGCAGCAGAGAGAGGAAGTACTTGGGAAGTCAGAGGATTGGAGTTCATGGTCCCAATGAATTAAATATTGGTAGGTTGAAGGTGACAAATGATGATAATTCCCATGGATGGGGGATTACAAAGGATCCAAAGTAAGGAACATCTTACAGCTGTTGCAACCAAAAGTGACTGTTTCCAGGACAACTTTGTCTCTGTTATTCCTCAGTGCCCTTAACAAGAATTAAGAGGGAATTCCTGTCAAGCATTGGAATAATTCATATCTAACAACATTTGAATGATAACATGCATGTCAGCCAGTATTCATGGATAGAAATGGTCAGTCAGCATTTTGGGTCTGGATCCTTTATAAAAAAAGACTTGTCTTAATGAAAGGTCCAGACATGGAAAGATTTTTATTTTATTTTATTTATAAACAATAATGAATCATACAATCAAAATACAATCCAATACATAATATTTTATCCCATATAGCCCCTACCCCCAACCCACCCAACCCCCCCTCTAATCTACCCCAAATGAGAAAAGAAAAAGAGGAGGAAATCTACAACAATGCCATTCAATCATTTGCCATGGATTGGGACCACACCACCAAAGTATGGGAAAGAAAATATTAATGATCTAGTTGCATGTGTTCCATATGCAGGCTCCAAGTTTTAATAAAAAACAAATAATTATTTTGTAAGTTATACGTTATTTTCTCCAAGGGAATACATGATCTCATCTCCACATGCCATCGTTGAATACTCAATTTAGTTTTATTTTTCCATGTAACTCCAAGACATTTCCTTGCCACTGTTAAAGCTAGTCTTAAAAAAGCAATTTGAAATTTATCTAATTTTAATTCCAAACTCAGTTTTCTAATATAAACCAATAAAAATATCTTAGGGTCAAGTGAAATTTTAAATTTAAACATAACCTCCAAAAATTCCTTAATTTTATTCCAAAAAGGTTTAAGCATCTCACATAGCCAAACCAAATGTAAAAAGGTACCCACTTCCTTATGCCATCTCAAACATAAATTAGAAGAAACATATTTATATTTCTTTAATTTCTCTGGAGTCAAATATAATTGATGGATAAAATTAGACTTGAAAAGTTGACTGACTGTTTCTACACATGGACCCTGTCTGACCTGCTGAATTCTCCAGAAGTTCTTTGTCAGCTCAAGAGTGCAACATCTGCAGCTTTTGTGTGTCAGCATCTGGACAATATTCTGGAATGGCATGGAACACCCCAGAAGTAGTTAATGCTCCAGGTTAAAATAAAAAGTGATATATGATTGAATTTCAAGGCCATTATATTTTAGTTTGTTGTCATTGAATTTACGTATATAATATTGTACAAAATTTGACAACCCAGGATTCTGATGAAGTGCCAATATCCAAAAGTATTCAGATGGAAGACTAAAATGACATTTATACAACTTTTCACATGACCAGAGATCAATATGTATGCACTGCAACCCCACATGATGCAAGGAATGAAGTTTAGCATGTGCTGCAATTGTTAACGCTTCAGGATTCTGCTACCTGAACTTGTAGCAAATAATAATTGTTTACTTAAGAAAACAAGATAGGAGGTTGGTCATTTGAGACAGAATGAGGAGAATGTCATGACTGGGATAATGGTATTTTTTTCTAATTATCGGCTGTGAGTCATCAGGTATAATCAGAGCTGATTGATTTTTTTTACACCTTTTATACCTGCAAAAATCCTGGCAGAAACTGGTGACCCTGTGATATCTGTTTCAGCGGCCAGCAACAGAACATGTTTCCGGAGGAAGAACCCTCACAAGGCATCAGGCCCTGATGGTGTACCTGACAGGGTACTGATGATCTATTTAAACCCACTAGCTGGGGTGTTCATGGACATTTTCAAACTTTCATTGCTTTACCTACTTCAATTGGGCATAAATTATACCAGTGCCAAAGAAAAGCAGGGTGAGCTGCCTCAGTGACTATTGCCCAGTAAAACTCACATTTACTGTGATTAAATGCTTTGAGAAGTTGCTCATGACCAGAATTAACTTGTACTCAATTTACAATTTGCCTATCACCACAATTATTCCACAGCAGATGCAATCTCACTGGCTCTTTAATCAGTCCTAGATCACCAGGAAAACAGCAACACCTATATCATCCCATCAGTACTGGTCAACATGTTTCAAAATCTGGGCCACTGTAGCTTCCTCTGCAACTGGATCCTTGACTTCCTTATCGGAAGACCACAGTTAGTGTGGATTGGTAACAACATCTCCTCCTCGCTGACAATCAACACAGGTGCACCTCAAGGATATTTGCTAAGTCTGCTGCTCTCCTCTATAACCACGACTGTCATCAAATGACATCTACAAATTTTCTGAAGACACGTCAGTTGTTGGGAGAATCACAGATGGGAATGATGAAGGATAGATCTGCTACTTGAGTGGTGATATAACAACCTTGCACTCAGTGGTGGTAAAACTATGGAATTCATTGTGGCACCAAGAAGGGGAAGCCAAGGGAACACAAACCTGTCCTCATCAAGGGATCAGCAGTGGAGAGGATAAGAAACCAGATTCCTGGGTGTCAACATCACTGAAGACCTATCCTGGAAACATCATGTCGAGACAATCATGAAGAAGGCTCATCAGTGGCTATATTTTTTTTCGGAGTTTGAGGAGATTTGGTATGTCACTAAAGATTATTGAAATTTTTTTACAGGTGTATCATGGAGAGCAGCAAATGCACAGGTCAGGAATGGCCTAAAGGGGGTTGTAAACTTGGCCACCATGGGCATTAGTCTTCACTCCATTAAGGACAATTTTAAAGAGGTCGAACCTCAAGAAATCAGATTCTATTATTAAGGACCCTCACCATCCAGGTCAGCTCCTTTCTCACTGCTACCATCAGGAAGGAAATATAGAAGTCAACATTACAAAAACAGCTTCTTCCCCTCCATTATCAGATTTCTGAATGGACAATGAACCAATGGATACCACCTCACATTTTTTTGCCTCTTACAGTGTGTGTGTGTGTGTGTGTGTGTGTGTGTGTGTGTGTGTGTAAAAGAGTGTGTGTATGTGTGTAAAGGAATGTGTGTATGTTAAGGAGTGTGTGTGTATGTGTGTGAGTGTAAAGGAGTGTGTGTGTGTGTAAAGGAGTGTGAGTGTATAAAGGAGTGAAGGGATATGAGGATCAAACAACAAAGTGAAGATCAAATACAAATCACAGATGACCTTAAAGGATGTTAGATCAGGATCCAGGGACAATTCATCCTCTTCTGCTGTTTCTCATGTTTTTATATACAACCAACAAAATGAAACATTTATAAACAAATTGTTTCCATGGTAATGTTTGAGCTATTTTTTACTTTGCAAACAAAAGTGGAGAAACTGATTTAGTGCTTGTGTGTTATTCTGAGCCAGCAAATCGCATTTTTGGAGGCTGCTGTGATGAAACCTTGTGCTGATGCTCTCAATGAAGTGTCACTTTCAATTTTGTGACAATATATTGTGTAACGCCCAAGACTGACTTCACAAACAGGGTTTTGCACAGAATTTGCTGACTTGTTCAGTCAAGATATTGAAACATTTCTTCCTCTTCTGAATGCTGAGTAAATGTGTCCATCCATGATTCTTTATTAACTTCGTTAGAAACCCTACTTTATATTGGTTTTTAATTGGAGAAATTATCATCTATCAATGCCTTTAAACAAAAGAAATGTTTATTTTGAGAATAAATCAAGATTTATAACTTATTATAGTGAAACGTTTTATGTCACATTAAATTTGAATGTTTTGAAGTGAATGTTCACAGTGAAATCTCTTTGCACCAATCTGATTTTAGAAAATTTGTGAAAGAACTATTGTCCTAATCTGTGTAAAATCAATAATGTGAAATGGAGTAGGATCATTAACTGTGAAACATCTCTTCCGGATTAGCTTACTGCCTTCTATGCTCACTTCGAAAAGGAAAACAATGAGGTACCTTTTATGGTGTGGTCTGGAGAAACACTGTTTTCACAGGTTGTGTACATATAGTCAGATGATAATAAACTTGCACTTGAGACCTGACACCACCCCCCCCCCCCCCACCGGCAACACTGTGCTCACAGTTTCCAAGGCTGACATGAAAATAATCTTCAGAAGATGAATCAATGGAGAGTATCCATCCAGATTTTGTACCTGTCTACCTGCTTTAAATCTACATGGGCCAACTGGCTGGAGTATTTGCAGACATTTTAAACCTCTTTCTGCTCTGTTATGAGGTCCTCACATTCTTCAATGGTCATTCATCATACCAGTGCCCGAAAAAAGCAAGGTGACCTGCCACTGCGACTCAGCCTGTGGCACTGATGTCTACCGGGATGAAGTGCTTTGAGAGGTTGGTTATAGAGAAAATCAACTCTCATCTCACAAAGGACCTGGACCTACTTCAATTGCCTGTCATCACAGCAAGTTGACAACTGATGTCATTTTGCTGGCATTTTACTCTGGATCACACCTGCGTGAGACTACTGCATATTGACTACAATCGTACCAGTAAAACTAATAATCAGAGCAGGTATCTGGGACTCTCTTCATTCCTTTGTGATTAGATACTCAATTTCCTCATCAGTAGACTCTGAACAGTGGAAATGGCAACATCACTTCATCCTTGCTGACGATCAAGGCGGGGACCAGAAGGCTGCTTGCTTAGTTCCCTGCTCTACTCTCCAGGTGCTCACAATTGCATGACCAATTTCATTTCCAATGCAATCCATAAATGCACTGATGACATCACCATTATTGGCGGAATAATTGGAAATGATGAGTCAGCATATAGGATGGAGATTGAAAATCTGGATGGGTGGTGCAAAAACAGCAATGTTGTTCTCAACATCAGCAAGAACAATGCATTCATTTTAGTCTTTAGGAAGGGGAGGTTGAAGGACCATGCACCTGGCTTTGCTGATGGGATGGTAGAGGAGAGGATTATTACCTTTCAATAAACAAAAGTGCAGGTGAAACTCAGCAAGTCACACAGGAAGTAAAGTGTATCCAACCTTTCAGGCCTCAGCACTTTGTCAGGGTATGAACAAAAGACAGGCAGGCACCTCAATTAAAATGTGGGGGAGTGGAGGGGAAGAAGAGGAGATGAAAGAGGAGGGGAAAGAGCACAGGCTAACCAGTAAGAGGTCGTAGCTGAGATGATGGGGGAGAGTAGCTCTCTGAAAGGAGAGGGGAGGGAAAGGAGTGGGGCAGTCGAGGAAAGGAGACAGAGAAATAAGGCAGGTTAAAAACTCAGGCAAGGGGTTTAATGGAAACTGGAGATTGATGTTAATGCTGCCTGGCTGGAGATTGCCCAGAGAGAACATAAGGTGTACCTCCAATTTAACGGTTGCTTCAGTTTGGGAGCACATGAGGCCATGGATAAACATGTCAGTAGGGCAATGGTGTGTGGAATTAAAATGGTTGGCCTGTATTCTCAGTAGACAGAGTGAAGGTCTCAATGAAATGGTCTGCCAGTCTGCATCCAGTCTCCATTGTGGAGGAGGCCACATCACGATCACCAGATAGTGTAGATACCCTTGCAGCTCCACAAGGGAAATGGTGTTGAGGGATGTGACATGGGCACAAGTTTAGTATTTCTTGCAGTCACCAGGGTAGGTACTGAGGGGCCAATTAATGGGAAGGGATGAGTGGACGAGGGAGTCCCAGAGGGAGCAGTCCCTGCGGAAAATGGAGGGGAAGAGAAAATGTGTATGGTGGTGGGATTACTTTGTAGGTAGCTACAAACAGTGGTGGATAATATGTTAGATGTGGATGCTGGTGGGGTATGTGAGGACTCTTGTCTTTGTTTCATCTCTGGGAGGAGAGGACGAAGGCAGATGTGCGGGAAATAGAGGTCATGTGGGTAAAGGCTGAGTGATGGCAATGGAGGGGAAGCCACAATTCAAATTCCTGGGAGTCCACATATCAGAGGAACTCTCTTGGAGCCAGCACATCGAGACAACTGTGAATAAGGCACACCAACACCTATACTTTATAAGTACGAGATGATGTGTCGTGTCATTCAGTACTCTATCAAACTTCCACATGGTCTGATTTAGAAAGTTAAATGCCAGAAATACAGAAGGATACAAAAAGTGCCAAACCTTGTTGTTCATCAAAGACAACAACCTGCTGTTCTTTGAATAGAGTTATGTGCGATGATGCCTCAAAATTACGATGATAAATGGTGAGGCAGCATTGACATCAAATGCTAATTTTAATGGCCAGGTCTTCTGTGGAGTGATGCTAACTTCCATAATACAGTACAAGCAAATCAGCAAGTCACTGAGAATTAATGGCAAGCAGTGTTGCCAGGGATCTGGGGACACTAGCTGTACTTCAGAAGAGATTCTCAGGCATTTAAGGAAGTGCACCAAGATTTTGACTTTTTGTGGACTCAGCACAACCCTTGGTTCACACAGAAGCAAAAAGCAAAATGTTCGTTACTGGATCTCTTCTGGCAGTTTTGGCCCAGCAGGGAAACTCCAGTTAATATGAGAGATTCAACCCTGATGGTCTCTTAAGAAACACATCTGCATATTTAAGAGGATCATGCTGGTTTGGAACAGATGGGATTTGATGATTTACAAATAAAAATTATTGCCTGCTAGATCTGATCAGGAAGAAAGTCAATAAAATTTTCATTCCATTTTTTTTTAACTGCTCCCTGCCTGTTTCCCACTTTTATCAAACTCTTAATGTCAGATTCTTTTCAATTTGTAGCAAACTCATCTTTATTTCTGTCTTAGTGATTCAGCTCATGCTTATATTGGTCAGAAATAAAACATCAAACTCTGCAGACCCCATGGTCGAAGTAAAAACACAATGCTTGAGAAACTCAGCGGTCAAATAGTGTACTTTGTATAGCATGGTTCACCCCCTTACCTCTCAATTTACAAAGCCATCCCCCTCCTCTTGCCCTCCCTCCCTTAACCACCTATTACCTCCTGCCTGTGGAACTGTGATCCGCTCCCTGTCCCCCACCATTTTGTTTACGTGCCTGTCCACATTTTGCCCATACCTTGATGAAGGGCTCATGTCCAAAACATTAGCTAGGTACCTTTACCTTTGGTCCATAAAGTACAATGACCTCCAGGCTTTCTCCAGCCTTGTGTTTTTGTATTGGTCAGAGGAAATTTGGAGTACTAAATGTAATTCTGATGGCTTCACTATAGGAAAGACATGATAATGCCAAAGAGAGCATTTAGAAGATTCACCTGGATATTGGCTGGAATGGAGCATTTCAGTTATGAGGAGAGACTAGAGGATACGTCAGTTTTCCTGGAACAGAGGAGGTTAAGAGGGGATAAGATTGAAGTTATGTGAATTTAGAGAGGATAGACTGCAGGAAATGTTTCCCCTCATCAGAGTTGAATAAAACTGTGGGACAGATTTAGGTAATGGTGCAAGAGTTTTTTTGCAGGGCCACGTTTTTCAACTAGAGAATGTTAAGTAATTGGAATACACAACACCACCAATAAACTTCCCACTGAGTGAATGAGAAATTGCTTCACCTATGTGGCTCTATTTCAAATCTAAGGTCACTTTCACTTCAGTCTTTGAATTGCAGTGCACAGAGGAGACTGACATCTGTCCATAGTCAGAGGTAAAGTCCTGAGATGTAATGATAATGGTACTTACACTTAACAACTGCAACTCGCAGGTCCTCTACCAATCTGTGCTTGCTCTTCAAATAATGAAGGTCCATGACAAGACTGTGGAAAACATTGACTATGTTCCATGTATCAATGCTTAGCAAAGGTATTCATAGAAGATGACCTTCACTACAACCTTTATTGCACCAGCACAATTTTGTCTGTCTGAGGAAAAGTGTGCTTGAAAAGCAAAGTCTCAATGCAGTACTATGTCCATGGTTTAGAAAGCAGCCCACTCAGTGCTTCATAGACATGGGCTTTATACAGCAGCTACCTTGAAAAATTGTAAATGCATTGCCAATGTTGTCTCCTCCAAACTCGCTGAAAGGATAAACAGAACAAGTTCAAGAGAGCTCCGAAGGCCACAATTACTCTCAGCCTTCTTTAGTTATTGGGCCATAAAATGTTTTTTTTTAATTTAGACATGCAGCAGGATAACAGGTCCATTTGGCCCATGAGCCCTTGCTGCCCAGTTACATCAAATGTCCTACAATGCCTGATACTTTTATTTGATTGGTGGGAGGAAACCAGAGCACCAGGAAGAAACCCATAAGGACATGGGAAGAACATACAAACTCCTTACAGTATGCTTGGGATTCGAATCCCAGTCCAGATACTAACCATGCTGCCCAGCCATATGAATCCAGTACCTGAGTCTGGACATAATACTGATAGCTCCATCATACCCAAAAAATATGAAAAATATCTCAAGAATGATGACAAAATTAGATATCCTGATTGATTGAATCTGGCCTGATTGATCCAAAATGGAGAAGAACTATCCAGGTTGAAACCAATAGGTTCCTTTGTTCAGAGCAACCTGAAGATTAGTTTGGAAGAAGCACATCCTCTATTGTGCTAGTAATCCATCCCGAAGGAAAGACTAGAATAAAGAGGGGAGGAAGGGAAAGGGACTGAGAAACTTTACCAGAGCATGGGTGTTTGCAGGCACATAGGAATGCTTAAAGTGGATTTATGAACTTATTTTGTGTGTGTACATGCATCTTTTACTCTGAACAACAAGGAAGCAAGATTACCTCATTCGTAAGTAACTGACCAAAAGAAAGAGAAAATTTAAAATTGGCTAACTTATATTGTTCAGGAAAACATCAAATAATTCGCGAGATCAAGTCAATATTCTTACCTCACACCATTGGAAATAGATTACTTGATCATTAATCTCGTAATTGTTGGGAAGGGACTGCCATGCTCGGAAAATCTGCAGTATTTCTGTAATAGTGGTCATAATTCATGTTGTGTGAAGTGCATCTCTTGGGATATAGGATGTAGTCTTGAGCCAGTGAAATGTTTTTCCATCTCATGTCATCCATCTAAACCATGTCTCAACCACCTTCTGACATTAGAGACCCACTGGACAGTGCAGTTGGCTGAAATCCAAAACTAAAGACAATCAGCTGGAGGAACTCAGCAGATCAAACAGCATCAGTGGGAGAAAAAGAATGGTTGGCAATTGGAACCAAGGCACCTTATCAAGATGTTGACCAATTTTTTTCTCCCATTGATGCTACTTGGCCTGCTGAATTCCTCGAGCAGATTGTGATGACTTTTTGACACCAATTGTGTCTCATGCATCCACAACCTAGTATTGCTTTAGGATTCAAGGTCACTGACTGCCATCATGATAGTGAGTTATGACTGACAAATTCAATCCAAACTGATATCCACATAGACTCCTTACCCCTCTTCCCCTCCCATCTCAGATATTTTAGCACCTAAACTACTGCCCAGTCTGTCTAAAGCTAATCCATTGCAGAACAGATATGACACCAGGGACCTGGAGTCATAAGGAGTACATCAATGACTAGATTTCATGCAGTAAGTGATGCAGGCTAGGAATCCTGAGCTGTTTTTGACAAGGAATTAATATATTTATAGAAGGGAGCAACACTTAGAACACTTGTTTCATCTTTGGGCCCCTTTACATTTACCTTAGAGGACATTTTTTTCTGCTGACCATCATCTTATCAGTAATTTCACTTGTGGAAGTTTGGAGAGGTTGAATGCCAGGCTGCTCTGTAAACTCACCTGTACTTCCCTCTGTTACTCTGTAAGTGGGCCTGTGACAGGTTCTTGAACCCATGACATTTTGGAAGGCAGCACTCTGGGAAAATGGCATCTGTCCCCTTCCATTGTTCAAAGCTGCTGATGCCCAGGATTCATTGGAGAGTGAAAATTAAGGAAAATGGTGTATGGGGAATACTTCCAAGATAGTTCAGTCTCCTTTGAAAAGTAACCACTATTCTGATATCGATAAATGTTAATACTGTATTGATTTCAAACTAATCAACGGCTGGTGCGAGGCAAAGCAATAATGTGATCCTTTTGCATTTCTACCCAAGCAATTGGCAATTCTGATGATTTGATGATGAAATGCATGAATTATTTATTTCCCAGATAAAAATATTCTTTCCACATTCATATATTTTCTTGAATATGCTCACTGTTAAATGAATAAAATAAGAGAAACCAGGGTACCTTTGAGTTACAATAAGTAGAACTTTCACTTCCCACAATGAAGAAATCCTGCTGCCTCAACTACATTCTTAGTAATTTACCTGTTACCAGTAGCATTACGTATTTTTTTAAATTTAGACATTCAGAACCGTAACAGGCCTTTCTGGCCCACATGCCTATGGTGCCCAAACACCCCAATTATCCAACAACCCCTGCATGTTTTGAAGGGTTGGAGCACCCAGAGAAAATCCATGCAGACACGGGAGAACGTACAAACTCCTTACGGCACTGGATTTAAATCCAGGACATTGGCACTGTAACAGCATTGTACTAACCATTACACTAACCGTGCTGCCCTTTTTTCCTCCCTATTTTGTTTGTTCGACATTTCTATTTAACTCTGCTCAAGGTAACAATTGCTTCAGGCTACACTCACAAGGAAAATCTCATCCAATATCTCTATATAAAATAGATTTTTCCAGCAACAATAGGAAGATCTCACACACAATTAATGTAAGTGTCCATTTATAGTTCTAAATTTCCCATAATGCAGCTTCATAATGCTATCTATTACGTGAAAATACCCTTGAAGTAAACATTTATTCCTTGGTTAGGATTGCCACTGACTGTTCCTTGAAGATCATTTTTGCAGCTCTTAAGAGTTTGTGAAATTGGTTATTTAATGGTGTTAATGAAATATATGTGAAATTGACTCTTGGCGCCGTAGGATTTATTTTTATAAGATGCTTTAATAAAATGCATTGAACTAGCAATTATAAATCTCGGCTCTGAAATTTAGCTCCCTGCTGTACAACCTGCACCATCTGTCATATTGGTAAGCCTGACAGCACAAGTGACGATTATGTACACCAGAGGTACACAGTGAACAGATTGTGAAGTCAGTCCTCCCTATAATGCTGATTTGATGGCAGCTCTGCAAAGTTTGTCTGTGGCTAACACCCGGTGTTCAATGTGCCTGCTTTTAATGGTAAGAAGGAAGATCTATTCCCCATCTGACACGACCACTGCCTTGATATTTACTCAGGATATATCATCACGTGACAACTAAAATAAATGCAGGAAGAAGCATCCATCACTCTAGGTGGGCACTATGAATTTGACTTTTCCAACCAAGAGAGATGGTGGAGAATTCTTATCAAATTTGGCTGCCTTGTGTACATCTTCTCCATTCTACATCTAACCCATATGTTTCAGAGTGTGCAAGTTATGTAATAAAGGTCATCAGTGACATCAGTGTCCATAGAACTGGAGTAGAAGCAAGCCTTCCTGAACCCAAGGGACAATTAACAATAATATATTTTAAATTATTTTATGACTGTACTGCTATTTCTACAAATTATCTTAAAATGCATGGGAGATCTTTACTGCCGTTCAGCGCAAGAATCCACAGAGGAAGACTGGGAGACGACTTCACCACACTACATTGGTGAGACCAAGTGCAGATTGGGTAATGCTTTATGGAACACCTACATTCTATGGATTTAAGCTTGAATTCTCAGTATCCAATTTCCCTCACTATTTTCATGCAAGCATTTGTCTGCAGACTCATGTGAGCCCAAATGTAAAATAATAAAAGGAATAACACATCACATTCTTTCTGGGCAGCCTTAAACCCAATGGCATGAAAATTGATTTTTCTAATTTTAGGTAACCCTCCCTGTATCTAATTTCACCATTTCCATCTCTTCTTTACTTTTCGCTGTAGCTCCACCCCCCTCTTCACAGTGATCTCTCCCTCTCCCTGCCTCTCACCTCTCCGTCCTTCTGTCCAATATGCAATCATCCCTTTGCTCCTCTCCAGCTTTTTCCATTCTTCTATTCTTGTCTTGATAAAGGGTCCCAGCCAAAAATGGGCCATTTCTACTCATAGATGCTGTGTGACTTGCCAATTTACATAGAATATAGAACACTATAGTACAGTAGAGTAGAGGCCCTTCAGGCCTTGATATTGTGGTGAGCCATATATTCCTTTAAAAAGTACTAAATTCTCCCTACCCCGAAACCCTCTATTTTTCTTTCATCCATATGTCTATCTAAGATACTCCTAATTGCCCTGAATGTTTTCGTTTCCATTACCATCCATGTCAAGGCATTCCAGGTGCCCACTACTCTCTGTGTAAAAAAATCTATCCCTGATGTGTCCCCTGAACTTCCCTCCCTTAACTTTGTGCATATGTCCTCTGGTGTTTGCTATTCCACCCTAACTATGCCTCTCATAATCTTGTAGACCTTTATTAAGTCTCCTGTCATCCTTCTATGCTCAAAAGAGAGAAGTCCCAACTCTGCTAACTTGATTCACCAGACTTGTTTTCCAATCCAGGCAACATCCTGGTAAATCTCCTTTGCATCCTCTCCATAACTTCCACATCCTTCATATAATGAGATACCATAACTGAACACAATATCCTAAGTGTTGTCTTACCAGAGATTTGTAGAGTTACAACGTGACCTGTCTATTCCTGAATATAATCCCCTTATTAATGAAGCACTGCATTCCATAGGCCTTCTTAACTATCCTATCAATCTATGCGGCAACATTGAGAGATGTATGGATTTGGAACCCAAGGTTCCTCTGTTCATCTATACTCTTAACTAACTGACCATTAACCCTGTACTCACCCTTCTAGTTTGTCCTTCCAAAATGTATCATCTCATGCTTATCTGGATTGAACTCCATCTGCCACTTTCTGCCTAACTCAGTATCCTGTCTATATCCTCTTGTAACCTTCAACAACCTTCAGCTCCATCCACAACTCCTCCAACCTTCGTGTCATCTGCAACCTTACTGACCCATCCTAGCGCCTCTTCATCCACATCATTTATAAAAATCACAGGACCCAGAAGAGACCCTTGCGGCATTCCACTAGTCACCAACTTCCAGGCAGAATACTTTCCTTCCACTACTACTCTCTGCTTTCATCCTTCAAGCCAATTTTTTTTTATCCACACAGCTATGATTCCACTGACCCCATGCCTCATAACTTTCTGGATGAGTCTCTCATGAGGGATCTTGTCAAATGCTATGCTAAACTCCATCTACTGCCCTACCTTCATCAATTTATTTTGTTACCCTCTCAAAAAACTCAATTAGGCTTGTGAGGCATGATATTCCCTTCACAAAGCCATGCTGACTATCCTTGAGTTGACTGTACTTCAAATGTTCATAGATCCAATCCTTAAAAATCCTTTCCATTAGTTTACACGCCACTGATGTAAGACTCACTAGTCTATAATTCCCAGGATTCTCCCTGTTACCTTTTTTTAAACAAGGGGACTACATTTGCCATTCTCTAATCCTCTGGCACCTCCCCTGGGGCCAAAGAGGATTCAAAGATCATAGCTACTGCCCTAGTTCTCTCTTCTTTCATTTCCCACAGCAACCTGGAATATATCGCATCTGGCCCCGGTGACTTGCAAATCAATGATTTTAAGAAGATTTAGCACTTTCTTTTCCTTAATCTCCACATCATCTAGCACACAGGTCTGTTCTATTTCAACGTCACCCTAATCAAGGACCCTTTTCTCTTGGGAATATTGAAGCAAAGTATTTATTTAGGACCTCCCCAACCTCCTCCTCTTTGAGGCACATGTTGCCTCCTTTAACCTTTAGCGTCATCCTTCTGTTCTTCACATATGCATAGAATGCCTTGGGGATTTCCTTAATCCTACATGCCAAGGCCTTCTCATGCCCCCTTCAAGCTCTCCTAACTCCTTTCTTAAGGTCCTTCCTGGCTATCATATACTTCTCATGAGCCCTTCCTGTTTCCTGCTTCTTATATCTAACATGCTTCCTTCTTATTGACTAGTGGCCTCACCTATTTTGTCAGCCACAGTTCCCTCTTCCTACCATATTTTCTTTGTCCCAATGGGACCATTCTATCCTGAACCCACCATGTGGTCCATAAACCTCCTCCACATGACATCTGTTCTTTCACCCTTGAACATCTGCTTCCAATTTACTCTCACTAGTTCCTGCTTCACCCCTTTATAATTAGCCCTTCCCTAGTTAAGCACTTTCTTATTTTGTCTGGTTTTTATCCTTTTTTCATAGTTATGTTGGAGTTAAGGGAGTTGTGGTCATTCTCACCAAAATGCTCCTCCACCAAGGGATCTGACACCTGACCACATTCATTAATTATTTTAAAATTTAGACATACAGCATGGTAACAGGCTATTTTGGCCCACGAGTCTGTGCCACCTAATTTACACCCCATTACCGAGAAATAGATCCAGTATGACCCCTCATTTCATTGGCCAGTCCACATATTGTGTCAGAAATCCTTGAACACACCTGACAAATTCAGCCCCATCTACCTCTCTTGCAGTTAGAAGTTCCTCGAGAATTTCATTGTTTGCTCAAAAATTGCCACATTCGACATGTTTATAAAAGTTTGTGGCCTCCCATTAGTGTAGTAAATTTTCAGATGGTTTCTGCAACTATATGCTAAAGTATTTTGCACTCCATCTTTGAGCAGAACGAGCAAATTTAGCAATGAAAATATTGCCCAAGCATGAGAATTTAATGGGAATTGTGCATTCAGAAAAGAATCAGTCTGTCAATGAGAGCTGGTTCACCTGACTTACAAAAAAAAAGACCTGCAAACTTGATTACCAGTCAAAAATTATCTTCAAGCAGCTTTTTTTTAGAGTGGATTAATGTTGATTAATTTCAAATAATATTTTCTTTTAGTGCTGGGGCAATTAAACTTTTGTTTTGCTGCCAGGTCAGCAAAGATCTCTTTGAAATACTTGCCCTTCAAAATCTTTTCAAAGATACAGTGATAAAATTACTCAATTTACAGCAAAAACCTCCTACTTATTATCTTTGAAGATAATTTGAGAAATCAAGCAGAGTTGAAAGGGTATTTTTTTCTTCTTTCCTCTCCTATCTTTGAATGCATCTTGTCCAATTCTCTCAATCTTACTCTCACTAGATGGTTAATCGTGCACATTCCTGACTGTGCTAGTTGATAATGTTTCCCTTCACTTTGGTGGTGCTCCCCTCCTCTTCATCTCCTGTCATAACTCCTTACAGCAAACTTCCAGCCCTATTTCCAACCTTAAATTTCGTTCCACCTTGAGAGATTGTACTACCTCTCAACTCCTTTGCAAATGTAGGTGTGATGTTTTTAGATCAAATATTTGCCTCTGCTTATCAAATTACCATTATATATCCATGAACTGTGATTTTAATCGTTATAATTTGTCTCTCCTCGTTCTTTTCAACATATCTGCAATGTCCATCTGCAGCGTCTGACACATTTTTCCACACTCTCCTCCAATTTTTCCCTTTTAATGGACAGCTAGACAAGACCACTTAGATCTCATTGTAGCCAGTGAAATCCCTCATTGCCATTTCCCCTACATCTTTGCTATTATCCAAAAAAAAATCTGAGAGCCTCTTAATTCTCTTCTTCTATCTTCCTCCTCTCAGTGAGTTCAGGCCATTGATATTTCCCATTGTATACTTTGGACCAAAATTAAAGTTGTCCCCATAGTGCTTTGATATCACCTTTCTTTTGGAAAAGTTTTGCTTTCATCAAGTAAAAATGCAGGAAAAGACTAATGCATACATTATTGTATTTTTTTGCTATTAATTATGGATATTTCTTGGGAAATTTTGATCTAGTGTGATTCAACTTCCAATAATAATATTAAGATCAGGCAAGTCATCAAGTGCAAATTACACTATTCCAGCTGGAGATGTACGTGTTGACGCATTTCCATGCCTGGTTCCTTTTTATATCAACACAAGGTTATTTCACTTAAAATTGTTGGTATTGGGCCTGTGAATTCCCAGCATATGATTCCAGTAAAAATCTTGCACCCTGGAAAGATCTGTAAAAATCTGTAAAGAGGTTGCATCTGGTAACAATTTGCCAGGAATTTCTTGTTTATTTTGAACACTTAACAGCACAGCACAACTCACATTGTTCACCATGTCTATTAGGGCAGCGATGAGTATATCAGCCTCATATATGTGATGTTAGCAGAATGAATAAAGGTTTTCAATTCTAATTTCATGACATGTAAATATGAATACCCCACTGCCTTGATTTTAATTTAGACACACAGCACGGTTACAGGCCCTTTCAACCCTTGAGCCCGTGTCGCCCTTTTGACCTACACCTCCGGTACATTTTTGAAGAGTGGGAGTAAACTGGAGTACCCTGAGGAAACTCATGTAGATATGGGAAGAATGTACAAATTCCTTATAGACAGAGCTGGATTCGAGCTCTTGGCTGCTGGCGCTGCAACAGCATTGCACTAACCACTGTGCTGACTGTGCCACCCAACTTCCTTAACTGTAAACTTCTACCTCTATATTAACAATAGCAATAATGACTTTATTATCGTACTCATCATATAAAGTATATATGCACTGAAATTTTTACCTACTGCAGCCAAACAGGTACTTGTAAAGAAAAACTATAATGATAAATGAATTGAATTAAATTAAAAGAGACAATCAGTACATACGATAGATAATAAATACTCACAGTAATCCTCGTGTAAAAAGTGACTTGGAATAGGACACACAGCCCATGATTAGAGTTGTCATGGCTATTCCTCGTAGTTGAGGATGAAAGTCATTGTTCCGTTGATCCACAGAGTGAAGATGCCTGTGCATGTATTTGTTTAACGTGTACTTGATATTGCACTCTAGGAAGCATACGTTACTTCACAAATCAACCAACTAATTCCAGTGGCATGAAAACCACAACAAATGGAGCTGATAGATTTGTTGCAGCCTTCATCTGCATTCACAGCCATTGAGTTCGGAGTAACTTGGTCTGTCTGTTCCACCACTGAGGACTTGGTTGAATTGTTCTTGGTCAGGGACCTCACCCTCGACCTTACCACCATGGGTGACCCTACCAGAAGCATAGCTCCAGGCGACATCCCTCTCGGGATCTCAGGACCACACAGGCTTCTCCACCACGATAAGCTGACGATCTATGGAGAAGATGATTAGAGTACCAGGGTAGGTTCAAGAGTCTGATAACAGTTAAAAACTAAACTGTGTTTTTTTAAGCTTATGCACCTTCTGTGAGACCAGGCTGTGAGCAGAGTGATGGGAATCCTTTAAATGTTGCTACTGTGGCAGTACGCCATTAGGCAGGCGAACCGGCCCCGCTTGTCCATGCCCAGCCAAAATTGCACCGTCGGGGGTTTCCTCCCAACCTCGGCACCGGGCTCAGAAGCCCGTGCTTGGAAACCCACATGACGGCCCAGTGACGTCGGGGCTCCCCCAGCGCGGTTCTCAGCCAGGTCCGGGCTGGGAGTATAAGACCAGCCAGGCAGTCTGCAATAAATCAGTTTTTGCTCACTGAACTCAACCCGTCTGGTTGTGCGATCTTTCAGTTAGCAGTGTAGCCATCACTACAATTGGTGACCCCAACAGGTTCAAATGTCTTTGAACCCAATATGAATGACCCTTCGATCAATGCTATAGCCATCAAGCTTCCTGACTTCTGGGTTCAGGAGCTGGAGAGCCACACAGAGGCTCAGTTTCACCTCTGCCAGATTTCATCGGATACGACCAAGTTTTACCATGTGGTTTCCGCCCTAGACCAGGCCAATGCCAAATGAGTGCTACACCTCGTTCAGCACCCACCCGTAGAAGATAAGTATGGGACCATCAAGCGAATGCTTACCGGCTCCCTCGGCCTCTCCAGGCACCAGCGTGCTGCTTGGATGCTGCATCTCAACGCCTTAGTGGACAGAGAACTCCCACCGGGTTGATTGCCAAAATGCTCACGCTCATGGGCAATCACACCAACTGCCCACTCTTCGAGTGCATCTTCCTTAACCATCTTCCTGAAGACATCCGGCCATTACTGTCCCAGGAAAGCTTTGTCGATCCTAGGGAGGTCGCTCAAAAGGCTCAGGAGCTATGGCTCGAATGATTCCTGGAGGGCTCAGCAGTCCAGCAGGTCACGAGTCACAGGTTTGACCATGCCAAGCCTTTCTCTAACGCTGCAGTGGAACACCCGGCCCCTGCAGAGGCCTCAAAGAGCATAGCCAGAAGCAAGTCATTCACTTCAGGCCTCTGCTTTTTCCACCAGCAGTGGGGAGCCAAGGCTTGGAAGTGTCATCAGCCCGATGCTTCCTCGTCAACACCGGGGCCCAGATCAGCATCATCCTGGCCACGGCCATTGAGTCCCAGAACCGGCCTCGATGACCTCCCCTCCGTGCATCCAATTTGATGGAGATCCGGACATATGGAGACAAGACCGTCCACTTCCAGATTGGCCAGCGGAAATTCTCATGGAAGTTCACCATTTTGTCCCTTCCAACTGCCATCCTGGGTGTCAAATTCCTCCTCGCCCATGGACTCCTGGTCGACATTCAAGGTAGGAAACTAGTAGATGCCCATACCTTCCAATCTGTTCAACTCAACGGCTCCCGCACAGAGTAGCCACAGATGGCCATGGTCAGCACGCCCATGGATGAGTTTCAGCGTATCCTGGACAAGTTCCCTTCCCTCGTCAAGCTGCAGTTCTCCGCCGCCTCACCACACCATGGAGTGTTTCATTACATCCCCACCCAAGGCCTGCCAGTCCATGCCAAGGCACATCAGGTCCCGGCAGGCAAGCTTCAGATAGCGAAGGAAGAGTTCTCACATCTGCAGGAGCTGGGGATCATTCAACGCTCCAATAGTACTTGGGCCTCACCATTCTACCAGGTGTAGAAAGCCTCCGGTGGCTGATGCCACTGCGGAGATTATCGACGGCTTAATAACGCAACGGTACCTGACCGTTACCCAATCCCTCACATCCAGGACTTTACGGCCAACCTGCATGGTGTGAGGGTATTCTTCAAGATCAATCTGGTGCGCAGGTATCACCAAATCCAGGTGCACCCTGAGGACATACCCAAAACGGCCATCATCACCCCCTTCAGCTTGTTCGAGTTCTTGCGCATACCGTTTGGGCTCAAGAATGCCGCCCAGACCTTCCAGCGCCTTATGGACACAGTATGCATGAATTTGAATTTCGTATGCATTTACCTGGATGGCATCCTTGTCACCAGCACAGACTGGGCACAACAAAGTCTCACCTGCGCACCCTCTTCTCCCGACTGGCCGACTTAGGCCTAATGATTAATCCGGCCAAGTGCCTGTTCGGGAAAGAATCCATGCAGTTCCTGGGCCATTCCATCATGCCAAAGGAGCCACACCTGTCTCTACGAAGGTCACTGCAATCAGGGAGTTCCCACGCCCGGACAACCTCAAAGGGCTACAGGAGTTCGCGGGTATGGTCAATTTCTATAACCGCTTCATTCCAGGCGCTGCATGCATCATGCAGCCACTCTTCATCCTCATTGCGGCAAAAGACAAGACACTCGCCTGGACTCCAGAGGCCAGCAGGGCATTCAAAGCCACGAAAGATAGAAACATAGAAACATAGAAGATAGGAGCAGGAGTAGGTCATTCGACCCTTCGAGCCTGCTCCGCCATTCAACGAGATCATGGCTGATCTTGTATTTCTTTTAAAGTTCAGTACCCCGTCCCCGCCTCCTCTCCGCAACCTTTAATACCCTTATTCTGAAGAAATATATCTAATTGCCTCTTAAATATATTTAATGAACCTGCCTCTACTGCCCTCTGTGGCAATGAATTCCACAGATTCACCACCCTCTGGGTAAAGAAATTCCTCCTCATCTCGGTCCTAAATGGTTTGCCTATTATCCTCAAACCATGGCCCCGGGTTCTGGATTTTCCCATCATTGGAAACATCCCATCTGCATCCACTCTGTCCAGTCCTGCCAGAATTTTATATGTCTCTATGAGATCCCCTCTCAATCTTCTAAACTCCAGGGAGTACAATCCCAATTTGCGCAATCTTTCCTCATAAGTCATTCGTGCCCTCATGAAGGGTACCCTGCTCATCCACCCTCGCACCGACCTGCATATGGCACTCTCCATCTATGCCTCTGCCACAGCCGTTGGCGCCATCCTGGAGCAACAGGTGAACAGACAGTGGAAGCCACTGGCATTCTTTAGACGACTTCTTCATCCACCAGAGTGCAAGTATAGCACTTTCGATCGTGAGTTGATGGGCATGTACCTGGCAATGCCTCATTTCCACTATTTCTTGGAAGGGAGGCCTTTCACCATTTTTACCAACCACAAACCCCTCACTCAGGCACTCACCATGGAAAGAGATCCCTGGTCGGCCTGGTCACAGCATCACCTCTCACCTCTCCTTCGTGTCGGAGTTCACCACTCTCACTCGGCACAAGACGGGGAAAGACATCGTGGTCACTGATGCACTCTCATAGCTGGCCATTTGCGTGCTGATGCCCAGCCTCGACTTCAACCAGCTCACCCAGGACCAGAAGTCTGACAAGGAGACACGGGCCTTCAGGGCTGCCATCATGGGCCTGCAGTTCCAGGACCTCCCAACTCCTTGTGGTGAGGGCACCGTCCTATGTGATGTCTCCATGGGCACCCCACGACCAGTGGTTCCCCAGCAGTGGTGCAGGCAAGTCTTCCACGATATCCATGTCCTTTTCCATCCTTCCATCAGGTCCAAGGTCCATATGGTGTCAGAACGTTTAGTCTGGCACGGGCTTCGGAAGCAGATTGTGGACTGGACCAGAACCTGCACCCATTGCCAGCTTTCCAACACCAGAGTGCCCGTACAAGATTTCAAACACGTCCCAGGAATGGTTCAGCCACATACATGTGGACATTGTCGGACCCTTACCCATTTCCGAGGTAACCGCTACCTTTTCATGGTGGTAGACTGCACCACTCGTTGGCCCGAGGCGATTCCGATGCCAGATGCCTCCACGGACGATGGTGTTGAAAGTCGAGCTGTAATCAAAGAACCTGCGAGAATCGTAAAATACTTACATGACATAATCATGTAATGCACATAATAATTATACAATTTTACCATATTCTTTCCTCTTTCTCCAACTGCATGAGTTTTCTAATGCAGCTCCAATAATGTTTATTTCTTCTATTGCATTAATAGAATTGTTCCGTCACACTGTATGCCACACTGCTGCTATAGAAACATGTCCCTACATATTTAGCTTCAACATAAACTTTATTTTGAAAAACTTTAAGGAATTGGTACTGGACAGTAAATATAATCTTTGACCTGATCTTTTAGCTGACTTTATCATTTGTTTTTTTTTTAATAATTGTAATTCCTTCCAAAGCAATATTTATTTTCCACATTATTTACAGCATTTTTCCCTTTCCTCCCAAAAATGTTTTCAGTATTTATTTTTAAACAAAAGCCTTGATGCTAATTAGTACCACGCAATAGGTTTCATAAATCTATTAATTTTAGCTGTTGTTAAACTTTGAATAAGATCCTGTCCCTTTGTTCCACTCATTACTATAAAGGCATTGAATTAATTAAACACTCTCCCATCTTCAGTATTACAGTTATTGTTCAGAGGCCTAATATTTCAAGAATTTTTATCGTACAGTATTTTGTTGCTTACCTTTGTAATCTCATAATAATTCTGAAGAAATGGTCTCTATAGATCTTATTGCAGCTTTTTTGCAGTAGTGCAATCACAAAGAATAAATATTATATAGACTTAGAACATCAAGTTAGTTTTATTAGTATTCATTGAGTTTGATGTGCGCCACAAGGAAATTGTAGTACAATTCTTCAATAAAAATTAAAAATACAGATGTTAATTTGGAATATGCCAAACACAGGGGGATTTAAGACAGATCTAATAATTATTATATGAAAGTTTACAATTATGCAAATTGTATTCCATGAAACCACATGTCAGAATTACCCAGAATAAAAGATGATAAACAAACATGTTTGAACTGAGTATAGTAAGGCAACGTAAAAAAAAAATCTGTGCTTCCACAGTATCAGAATCAGGCAAAATAAAAATCTTGGATAAAGCAAGTAATTGTTCATGTAAATACTTACCATATCAAGTTCAAGTTTATTTATCATCTGATTCTACAAGTACAACTCAACAAAACAGTATTCTCCGGTCCTCGATGCAACACACTTCAAACACACATAAAGCCATAATGCACAGATACAGATGTATACAAATATTAAAATAAATAAATATTATTGTTAAATAAATAGTTGAGTCATGGAGGGTTTGTAATGAGCTGTTTATTAATCATTCAGCAGTCCCACTGCCTCTGGTAAAGAAGCTGTTTTTCAGCCTGGTGGTTCTGGTTGTGATATTCCTATATTTGTTTCCTGATGGGAGTAGCAGAAAGATACTGTGTGTGAAGTGATAGGGGTCCTTGCTGATCTTGCGAGCCCTCTTTAGACAACGATCCCAGTAAATCCCATCAATCAGGGAGGGAAACCCTAATGATCATTTCTGCTCTTATAGTCCTGTGGATGGATTTCAATCTGCAGCAACCTTACCACTTTGTGATGCAGCCAACCAGGGTGCTCTTAATAGAGTTCATTGTAGTAAGTTGCCAGGATGGTGGTTGTTAGCCTTGTCCACTTAAGCTTTCCTGAGAAGTGAGGGGATGTTTTGTCTCTAGGATATATCACTTCTTAAGTGGCTTTGAGGAATTTTGTGTTGACTCCTCTCTCCGCTACTGAGCTATTCATATGTAGTAGAGGATGGTTGACCCTGGTCATCCTGAAATTTACAATCACATCCTTCACCTTGTCCATGCTGACACTCAGGTTGTTACTCTCGCACCATTTTATGAGATTTTCACTCTTCTCTGGAGTGCGACTCAACCATTGTTGGCTGCTGATGAGGTCAACTACTATCATGTTATGATTGTTATGTTGGAGCTGGATCTGTCATTGCACTCGCAGTGGTCTTTCCATTAGGATGTCCAGAATCCAGTTACTGTCCAGCGAGGACAGCTTCTCCACCAACTTCTGGAGAATGATTGTATTAAACAGTGTGCTGAAATCAATGAGCAGTAGCTTGGCTTATGAGGCATTTCTCCATGTGGGACAGATGGAGTGGAGGGACAAGCCTACAGCATCATCAATGGAATGGTTCCATCTATAGGAGTATTGAAATGGGTCCAGTGTGTCTCTGGGAGGTGTGCTTCAATGTGTTCCATCACCAGGCACTTGAAGAATTTCATAATTTCAATTTTAAATGAACATAGATTTCCTCATAAATGTGCCATCATAGTATCAGTTTTTGAACTGTGTACCAATGTGGACAGAACATAGAAGAGATTATTAATGTCCATGTTCCCAAATGATTAAGAGATAAAATCTGGTTTAAAACACATGGTCTTCAAGGCAGCAGTAATCCCTGCCCTCCTGTATTCGTCTAACAGTTATAGAAAGATACAGCACCAAAATAGGCCCTTCTGTCCATTGAGCCCACACCAAGCACTCATTTACACTAATCCTGCATTAATCCTCCTCAAATTTCCTTCAACCCTCCCCAGATTATATCTTTTACCTGTAGATAGCCACATTATAACCCTCAGATTATCTGTAGCAGGCTCTCCATAAAATCCTCCCAAGCCCTTGGAATAATAACACTGGACAATAATGTTTTTCAAGAAGTCCCCATGCTCTGGGAAGATCTAAACCTAATATTAAACAAAATCACAAAAAAAAAACAAAAGATCCCCAAAAAATTCTGTTAAATAATATAAAAGACAAAAGGTTAGGACTAAAATTAGACAAAGCCCAAATAAAATTTATAATGACAGCACTAGCAGTAGCCAAAAAATGTATTATGACAACTTGGAAATTGGAAACTAACATTAAAATACAACAGTGGTATACAGAAATAAACAAGCGTATTCCATTAGAAAAAATTACATATAATCTGAAAGACAAGTGTACATTACTTGAACAAATTTGGGAACCATATATAAAATGTCGGAGAATGCCGACCACAAACCTCCTTCTCGTAAAACAACATAATTATGAGCTCAATAAGATTTAAATATGTGAAAGTGAATGATACAACATTTTTCTTTTTTGGGTTATTTCTTTCTTTTAAGTGTTTTGTCATTTATTGATTTTTGATGAGGGAAAGGGAGAGAGGAAGTGGGGGAAAAGAAAAAATGTCAACTATGTATATATTGTTGATAATCATTTGTGGATGTTGTTATTGATATGACTCAGTGCAAATTTTTTTTTCAATTTAAAAAGTCCACGTGCAAATGCAGAAAATGAATTTTTGATGACATGTTGCTCTTTATGGTTTTGTATGATTGAAGCATGTTAAAAATGTGACAGGAAATCACAAAAATAGATTATATCTAAAAAAAACAGTGCAAGACCCTTGCCGAGAACTGGGAAAAATGGGTAAAATAGGAAATCAAGTTTGTTTTCAATAGGAGAGTCGGTGGCAGGAGAAAGGTAGGAGAGAGTGAATATTTTTGATGGTGTGCATCGAAATTGGTTAATGGTTGCATATAAAGATTTTTTCTGCATAAAGTGTTTTTAATGATGGGACTGGGGTGGTGTGGGGGTGGGGGATGTCCTGCAAGCCTGACTATGAAGATAGACAGAAATGAACAGATCTGACATAAAGAGAATGAAAAAATGTTATCTATAGTTATAAAATTCAATAATGAGTCTGAAAGGCTGCCATGTGCCCAAACAGAAAATGGGGTGGTGTTCCCCAAGCATTGAACCTTGTTTTTAAGAGGCCAAATTCTGAAAGGTCAATGTGAGAGGGAGATTGGGAGGTAAAGTGCAAGCAGCCCAAAGCTCAGGGTCACTCCTGGAGAATAGGCACAGGTTTTCACATGAACCATTCTTTTTCTCCCACCTATTAAAGCTTGACACTTTAGGTTCCTCCAGCAGATTGTGTTTAGCATTAGATTCTAGCATCTGCGGTCTCTTTCGTCTCTCTAAAAGACAGGGAGTAGTTGGTAGAGACAAAAGGATCAACCAGGACATTCCAAAGGAAACTATTCTCTCAGAAATGTTAAAAGGGGCAAAGAATATGCATCTGGTTGTGGAATCATGTTGGTGCTGGCAGAAGTTTCAGAGGATGATCCATTGAAAGTAGCCACTAGTGCTGGTGGGAGCTCCACTAGGATCAGAGGAACTCTATTCCTGTTCTGACCAAGAGGAGAGGGGTTGAGAGCAAAAGCCATGATTCAAGAAGAAGGAAAACTCAGAGGCATCTATAAGGAATGTTTCATCAGTGATGCAAATGCAATGAAGAGAGAGGAACTAGGAGGATGGAAGTTGCCAGGATGGTCCTTGCAAGAGGTATGGTGCCCAGAAATATATCAAGGTATCCGTGGGAGTTTGTGGGCTTGCAAAGGATATTTGTGGAAGGCCTAACCCCTGAGATAGAAATGGAAAGATTCGGAAAAGGAAGAGTCAGAGATGCTCCAAGTGAACGTAGGGAGAGAATGGAAATTTATGCCAAAAGTTGTGGGATTTTTGAGTTGGGCCTGAAAACAGGAAGTAGCACCAATAAAGTTGTTGGTGTACCAGAGAGAGTGTTGAAGAAGTGGCTTAGGGACCCAGATCATAAATGCTTCTTGATGATAATTTACATCATATCAAAGAATGACAGGTAGTTTTCTTTGAATGGAAAGTGCAGAATTACTTAATACCATTTGATTTATCTGGATGTTTCTCTCCGAATTGGCAACATCTGCCTCCTCTTGATCACTGGTGTTTAAGAGTTGTGCCCCTGATGCCAATGTTGGCTAATTCACTTGTTCCAGCAATATGTTCTGCAAAAGCATTCTGGAACTAAAAACTGTGCTTGAAGATTTACTGTGAAAATGCTTTCCCTATCAAGAAGTGACACACCTCAGGAGAGGTGACATTTACCTGGCTTTTTTCCCTCTTACGAAGTTTCTAGCCAAATAAAAACACAGAATTTGAATATATTCAAAAATATTATAAATTGGGTTTTCCATCTATTACTTTCCTGTACCTTTGTGCTGCCTGAGTAATTAAAATTTTGACAGATATATTGTCAAAGATACCACAAAACTGGGCCTATGTCGAAAGTAATTGTTGAAGAGGTCACACTGTATAACAAAGCTAGGATGTTACAGGCCAAATTGACCTGTGGTGGTTAGTTCTTTTTCACCTAGCTCTCAAATCTAGTAAATCAGCCCTGCATTCATAAGTGGAATTTTGAAAGTTGCAAAAAATGTGTCCCATTTCTTTTCCTTTTTAACTTTCATTACAGAACATTTGGAAAATTTAAAAAAGGTCTGTGCCAAGTTGTAATTTTGCAACAGGGGATTTTGCCTAAATAGGTAGATGCCTTCACTGACACTTGTGTTATATTGCAGGCACTTAGGTATGCTGTATTTCTTTCCTTAGTGCCAAACATGAAGCACATCAAATAAATTTGGGCTTAGATTACTTATTTAAGTTATGTTGGCTCAAACTTGGACAATGAATTGAATGGAAGCTGATTTATCAACTTTTGCTTATAGATTTATTTTCCAAAAGTTGTGATGACATAAATAATACCCTTTATAATAGGAGCATATCATGGTACCCAGCATGGAAATATGTGGAACAGGGGCTATTTACAATGTTAGCAGTCAATGACCTTATCTAATGGATTTCTAAGTGCCAAAGTCAAATTAATAATGGGAAAAATCTATTTATTTATGGTGGAAACATTTGAGGTTACATAATTTTGTAGATACACTATGCATACATGATGCATGAAGATTAGAAAGTGACTGGTCGTTAATGATGTTAGTGGATTTTCAGACACAGCAAAGTCACTAATTTCTTTTACTGGAATCGTGAACCATTTAGAGTTGGTGGATAGCACGTATGCCCACTAGTAACTGGATGTATTGTTCCACAGAGGTGGTAAAAATAAAAAGATTTTAGATTTTCTCTGGCAGTTAGTGTAACTAATGCATCAGGAAAATCATGGGAATTTAAACTGAAATTTAGTTTCCAAAAACCATTATGATCGATTGTTTTACAGAAAGTTGAAATTAAAGATAGCACTATAAATTGTTTTATATCTTTGGTTAATTCACATTGTTAAGAGACTCAGTGTCCACCTGAGGAAAGGACTCCACTAGCCCAATAGCCAACTTAAGTGGCCAAAATGGACTTGGGATTGAATAATGCACTTCAAGGCCACGAGGACCCTCTTAATTAAAAGCATCAGCCCCTGTTTTCAGCCAAAGTATAATTGTAGAAGGAGAAAAATAAGTTGCTTCAAAATGGCTCTCTACTTTCTCTATTATCAGGCATATTTGAGGTAGATCTCAGGACTTTGCTGAGCTTGTTGCTCAACATGTCTGTTGATTATGGAGTAGAAATCAACATAACATGCTGAACTGCATAGGCAATCAATAAATCAGAAGAAATCATTCTTAAACAGTACACAGTTGACTTACTTGATGTTCTAGTTGCTTTTGATAATCGATGCACAAGGGAGGCATTCAATGCCTGGATGCAGAGTCATGCCAAAAGACTAATCACTATGGTCCAAGCATTGAGTAATGAGGAAAGATGGGATAAATTCAAAGATTTCAGCCTTGAAAGGCCTTGAGACAGATAAATACAAGATAGTAAACATCTTAAAATTGTTGAACAATTTATGTCATGAGAGTGAAGCAAATTGATACCAGTAGGAAAAATCTAATTTGGGAAGCTCCATTCACAAAAGAATGATCTATACACAGAAATTGATTTCCTGATAGGGTAAAAAGAGATGAAAACAGGAATCCTATAAAGCAGCAGCTGGATAATGTGACTAGTCTAAATTAAAATAACTTAAAGCAAAATAGGTTACTCCACTGGTGTCCATCTCCTTGGTTCCTAATCTGTCACAATATCAATGATTTACCATGTTCATTAGTGTAAAAGATAAAAAGTTTATTCTAGCAGTAAAGGGTTTATCAAACTTCTTAATATAATTGTAAAAAAGGAAATATCTCAACAAAATTGCAGAATCCTACAAAATTTGTAAATACGTTCATGAAGAACATCAATTCATTTAACGAGTCAACAAAGTACAAAGATAGTCTAGTTGAATCTGTGGCTAAGAAAATGGCACAGAGAGGAGGGATTTGTATACATGAAGCATTAGAACTTTTTCAGGTTAGGTAGGACTTGTACAAGAATGGGTTGAACCTAAACACCAGCAGCATCAATATCCTTGCAGGAAGGGTTGCAAGTGCTACTTGGGAGGGTTTAAGCTAGCGTGGCAGAGTGGTGGGGGTGAGGGGGAGGGGAAGGGGGAAGTGTGATGGGAACAGTAGGTCAGCAAATGGAGGGACAGAGGAGAAGGAAGAGATTAGTTCCAGCATGTCTGATACGAAGAATAGGTAAGGCAAAGTCAATGAACACACAACACCCAAATGTGCTGGAGAAATTCACACACCATTTCTTCTGTTGCAAAGATATGTAACCTACACTTAGGGCCTGAGCAAGGTATGAGCAAAAAGCAGGCTGGCACCTGAATAAAATGGTGAGGGGAGGGTCAGGGGGTGGAGCCCTGCCCAACAGGTAAGAGATCATAGGTGATTATGGGTGGGAGGCCGGAAGAGAAAACAGATGGAAAGTTATAGGGCCAGAGGTGAGCTCACTGAATGGAGGTATAGGGAAAAAGCGAGAGAGACTTGGAAGGGGCCTAATGGAAACCAGAGAAGTGGATGTTAATGCTGTGTGGTTGGAGAGTGCCCAGATTGAATATTAGGAGTGTTCTTCCAATTTGAGGATTGCCTCATTTTGGCAGTGTACAAGGCCATGGACAGACATGTCAGCATGAAAGCATGTGCAGAATTGAAATGGTTGGCTACTGGGAGGTCCTTGCTATTACAGCAGGCAGAGTGAAGATGCTTAATGTAACTATCCCCCTATCTGTGACTAGTCTCCTCAATGTAGAATAATCCACCACAGGAGCACCAGATTCAGTAGATGATCACTGCCGATTCAGAAGTGATGCTTCACTTGGAAGGACTGTTTGGTGCCACAAATGGTGGTGAAGGAGGAGGTGTGCGCGCAAATGTGGTCACTGGAGAAGGTGCCAAGTGGGTGATTAATGGGAAGCACTGAGTGGATGAGGGAGTTACAGAGGGAATGATCCCTGCAGAAGACAGAGAGGGGAAGATGTGTCTGGTGGTGGGATCACATTGTAGATGGCTGAAATTGTGAAGGATAATATTTTGCATTCCCCATCATGTTATTCAGACCCCTGCCTGCTCTTTGCTCATACTCTGATGAAGCACTCAGGCCTGAAAGGTTGGTTACCTATCTTTGCTACACAAAGAATGCTGCGTGACCACTGAATTTCTTCAAAACTTCTGTGTATTGAGCTACGACCACATTGTCTACAGACTTTCTTGTTTAACTCAACACAATGGTTGGGCTGTCGTGTGTATATTTCAGTGCAAAGAGTATTACAGGTAACTCAGATCCTAGATTGGTTGAGAGAAGAGCAAAGCTGACAATTCAGTGTTCCAGGGTTTAGATGTTTCCAAGGTGATAGAGAGGGACGTAAAAGAGGGGGAGGAATAACACAATTGATCAGAGGCAATGTTGCAGCAGCGGAGAGGATGTAATGGAGGGCTCATCCAGTGGTAGAGCTCAGGAATAATCATTATTATAGGGTAATACTTAGGGGATAGAGGAACAGTTATGTTGGCAGATTTAGAAAAGATATAAGAGCAATAGGGTTGTTGTAGTGAGTGACTTTAATTTCCCCAGTATTTCCTTCATGTCAGAAGATTAGATGGGGCAGAATTTGTTTGGTGCATCCAAGACTACGTCTTCAAACAGAATGTTGATAGTTCAACTAAAAAAGGGGCCATACTAGACCTTGATTTGGGTAATGAGCCTAGCCAGCTGATCAGAGTTTCAGTGGGAGAGCATTCTGTGAACACTGATCATTAATCCATAAATGGTCAGATCATTATGGATAAGGTTAAAATGAGATCTCAGGACAAATTGTTAAATGGAGGGAAATCTAATTGCAGCAGTATTAGGCTGGGGAGAATAGATGGGAAGTAGCTGTTTTTTTTGGGTAAATTCACATCTGACATATGGTAAGTGACTGGAATGTGTTTTCAGGGGAAATGGTGAAAGAAGATTTGATAGGTCTATTTAAAATCCATTTAAAAAGGCATATGAAAGGCAGGAAATGGACAGATATGGACTATGTGCAGGCAGATGGGATTAATTTAAATTAGCATTGGGGCCAAAGTGTCTGTTCTAATGTTGTACTCTTCTGTGTTCTAAGAAGTTAGCATGAATCCAACACTAATGAGTGATCATCGTAAACATTTCTGAAGCAGTTCGTCTTTACTAAAAGTTCTTCATCTGTTTTTGGAATTATATTAGACAACATTATCCGCTTTGTTATTGAGGGTACAGAATCCAAACTCCAACATACTTCAAACTCAACTTCAGTTACTTTGTCAATTTAAATTAAACTAATTATAGCACCTGTCCATTGTGAGGATACCAATGTTAGCAACCACCGATAACAGGATCTTGTATTTTTCAGCAATGCTGTGCTCCTATTTAGTTCAAAGGGTAGAGGAAGTACAGAAGCATCTGGACTTCAGCTGGGGCCTCTCAGTTTGAGTAGGCAATTATCTACTTATTCTTTCTCGAATTTGCTCTTCAAATGATTCAATTCTATTGTATCTCTTGACAAATATGCTTCAGAAACTGGAAGACTGAAGTAAAAACCAGGTCAGGACATTTAATCTTCTTTTCTTTCATCCTGGAGAAAAGGAAATGCCAATTAGCCAAAAAAATTAAAGAAAATATTGTTGTGATTTATGGTCTGGAAGAAAGTACCCGACAATATTTAGTGTTGTGCACAACTACTGGAGCTTGCACCTTAAAGTAATTAATCTTTCATTGATTCCCATGGCACTGAAATTGAAGACAGAAGTTATCTTTGATGTTGTGAGCTGCTAAGTCCATGACTAGTTGAAACTCTTCAGTAGCAGTTATGATGACAGGCTCTCTCCTTACCATGTGCAGATATCCATATTATGGACAGTAACTACTTGGGTGCTCACTTCCCCCTCTCGTCACCCAACATTTCCCCTTTCCTATTGACCCATGAAAGTCAGAGGAAGAATGGACATACCTGTGTGCAAACTCCATTGTTAGTATTAAAATAAGTTCACTTTTAAGGCACTAATACAAACAAATGGGCAGACCATCGGAATATTAAACAATTCTTTAAGCTGGAGAAGTTCCATGGTGTTCAATAATAGGTGTGATGGGTTCAAAAAGAATCAAGGCTGGACATGTGTTATCGACAAGCAGCAGTATTCACAAAAGGGTATACACTCACACAGACTAACAGGCACAGAATACGGAGAAACGAAGATTAATGTCTTCAGCACCCACCACTCATAGGCACAGTATACCTAGAAATGAGAATTTAACTTCTTCACCACCCATGACCCATAAGCATGGCATACCATGTAACTAACAAGTGCATACACATGAACCTGATCTCCAGTGTTACTGCTGCTTAGGATCTGGGATTGGCCCACTGAGTCGCCCCTCCAGTGCTGCTCATGGCTTGCAGCCTGGAGTTCAGCAATGATCACAACTAACAAACACATACACAATAATAATACACAAATAACTACAAATCCAGTGGAAATAAATCACCACTAAACATTCTCAACTCCCAATTGGGAACACGAGGGTTAAACACACAGTACCATCAACTCTACCTCTAGCAGACACAGCACACTAACAAACAGTATATTAACATATTGCAACTAACAAATGTATCAAATGAACCTGGTATCTAGCATTTTCCACAGCTCAGTATCTGGGACAGGCCCATTGTACTCAACGCTCTGGAGCTGCCTATGGCCTGCAGCATTGAATTCAGTGATGGTCTTCATGCAACAACAGCAAACAAAGAGAGAGAGAGAGAACAGAGATTGCACAGGCACAGATTTTTTCAATACAAGATCTGTCCACATAACCTGCAAGAACCAGTCATGCATCAGCCTCACCTGTGGGCAGATCTAACCCTTTTTTTAAAATATTTTTAGTTTTTGCAGATCCACTAAATCCACTAAACAAAGCCATTCATGTACATATGCATACCTAAAGTCCAAATTTGTCCCAACTCCCCCAGCCACCTGCTAGATCTAATCCTTGATTGGCAAGCAAAGTGACCTCTGACTAGGCTCCAGACAGAGAGGCCACGTTATCCTCACAATCCACACTCCCACCAGATTTCAGATGGATAGGCCACATGACCCTCCATAATCCACCCTACACATGGTACTGAATTTCTTCCCTTTTTTTGGCCCTTGCTAAAAGGAATAGAAAGTGGATGCCCCAATCCTTTTGCCCTTTTGTTGCTGCAGTGACATCTCTTGCTGTGTTTTGCAGCAGAGCCTGAACTCTGTATTGAATTTGATGAAATAACAAATATCACTATGGTGAACATATTATTATCATTGCACAAAATCAGAGCACCACCATCTTCCAAGCTTTCTTTGAATCCAGAACCTCCCTCAGCCGATCTTTACATGATAGATGCCATGCTAAGTAACATGGATTTTAAAAAAAGACAAAAAGGTAGAGGTTTTAGGGACCTCTTGAATATCTAATGCGATTTATAGCCAATGAAGCCAGCATCAATACAGGGGCACTTAGTTTTGCAGGGAATATTGCAGGCAATTTTCATGTAATCACTCGCTTGAGAAGTCATTTTGCAGGAAAAAAAAACAGAAGTTTTCTTCATTGCATCCATATCTACATTACTGTATCTATTACAGGGAAATCTAAAATATTTAGATCACTTTGAACTGAAGATTGCTTTTGATTAGTCAGTCATCTTTGTAATTCTTTTCTCAGCTGCTTTCCCTAATCTATTCACATTAGCTCCTTTGCTTTTCAGGTACGTTCTGACAATTCCATTCTAATAAAAAAATCTATAAAATTGTTCAGGTAATGTGGCTGATACCTCCAAATCTCTTGGGGTAAATATGACCATTAATGCAGCTTTATTAGTAATATGAAGTCACTGATATATGATAGAGAGTGCCAGGACAGAAATGACAATGAACCTCATCATTCTTTCCTGTTTTACACATTTTTTCTTTACCTTTGCACATTTTTCTGATTATAGAGTATGACATTCAGCAAGTACCAGCCTCTATGTGTCCATCTTTCCTGCCAAGTGCCAAAGCACTTCTCCAGAGCACCTTTCTGTGTCTTCGTGCCACCATCATTGCTCTGATTTTTAAGGCTCCTCATTTGGATTGACTCCACTGAATATTATTTATAGCTCTTTAGTGCTTATTATCATTATTCTAATTTGCTTTCTAATTCTCTACTCAGTTGTGTGTTTGTTGTTAACTCTTCAAGAACGTACAAAGAATAACTTTGCAGGTGACTGTGTGCTCCAAGAAAATTAACTCATTCTTAGACAAAAGGCCTTTCTCAAGCATCTTAGATGACATTTTACTATGTTTTTAAATTACTCAGTAGAAAATTGGATCCGAGTTGAGCTTGTTTTTGAGTGCTGCACAATTCAGTTTGTATTGCAAAGGAACAAGCGCGTTCACTTCAGCAGACAGAAGATCTGTAGAGTGGTGATCATGTCCAAGCTCTGGACACCGCCTCCATAATAGAGAATCCACATGGATCATGCAACTTGTGTGGAAATGGGTCATTGAGTTTCTTGAGTCCTGCCTCAGAGCAGCTTACAAGGGATATTCCTACGCCATAGATTCTTGCATTGCCAATCTGTCTTTAATAGATCTTCTTTATTCAATAGATATAGATCAAGACAGCTCTTTTTCATTACCTCCAACCTCCACTCTTACCTATAATCCCACACCAATTTGGATCTTCGCCCAATTTTACCCCAAAATTGCCGCAGATCTGCTGCTTTAACTCCATACAACCCAATTCCCAAAATATTTGCCATTCCATCCCTCTATCAATCTTCCCAATTAACTGTACACACTTAATGATCTGCCAATAATGGTTCAGACTAATCTCCTGTGTTATCTCTCGAATGATCCCTGGCATATAATTATTTCTTAGGCCTTATGTTAATGAATCTTTCAGTGCTAATTTCCAAAGCAGTTATAGTTCTACTCGCATGTTAAACCAGCATAATTTCCAAGCATCAATCTTCAAAGTATGTTTGAATATGATTGCCAAATTTTCAGAGGATTTTCATTGAGCCAACTGAAACTCAGTGGTTGTCAGCAGGAAGAAGGTTCCAGTAAACTGGAAACCTTGAAAAGCTAATAGAATCAATTAGAGAGGAGACGAAGGTTAATATATCCCTTGGAAATCCCAAAATCTTGCATCATGTGGAGTTTGTCCCCATGATTTGGGATAGGAGAATGGTGGCAGAAGAAAGATCTACAATAGTGCATTTGGATTTCTCATCTAGTAGAATCATTAAGCACTTTCAAACTACTATCTCAAATGGAGATAACCGGGCAAATTTGTTGGTTAGCGCCCCAGTTACGCAGCAGTTAGAAAGGGTCTGACCCGGTCAACCCTGTCCCAATCCAACCGGTTCCCTGACATGCCTCAAAGGTAGTCAGGGAACCGAGTTAAATTTACCTAGGTCACATACACAGGCACTTTGAAAATGAAAATGGCTGACCCACTTATTCTGGTGATGTCAGTGACTGCATGCATGCATCACCGGGAAGCCAGCATCTGACCATCCAGTAGTACCTCAGTGAGTACATGACACATTGTAGTGGGGGCAAGATTCCTCATAAATTGCAGGGTTGGTGAGTTAATGGGTCGATCCCCCTGCAATTTAATAGGCTACCAAGGTGCTACAGTTTAAAACAGGCTATTCATTCTTCTTCCGGTACAAAGGATCCAGAATTTACTAAAAACTATAGATGCTGGAAAGCAGTAACTCTGACAGCTTTATATCATTGTTAGCTTTTGAGTCAAGAAGGAAAAAGAATAGAAAACCAGGAATGAGACCAGAAAGATAAAGGAATGTAGGAGTGTAGGGGTTGGTGGAGAAAACAAGGAGGGTGCAGTAAATGATCTTACAGATTTGCAGGTGAAATGTTGTTTCCCTTGAAAGGACTGTCTGGCGTCCTGGAAGTATTAATATTCCCATCAAACTTGCCACTTACAACAATAATTCCAGCATATTTAAGTTTTTGTTAGAGCCTAAAGTTGATTGACAAAATGAAGTTAGAAATTCAATGATGCAGCTTCCAAAGTGTTTTGATTACGAGGAAAAATTATTTCTCCAGTGTCAGAATTTGAAAAGCAATCCTTTTGTGTACAATTTATATTTAAATGGGATAAAACACTGTAGATAAATAAGCATACATTTCGTAGCATTCTGATACCTATATTTGGAAATGTACCAAGGCCAAAATCGCTGTAGTTCCCCTGCAGGGAGCAGGTTTACCTACATCGAGACCCATGCATAATGTGCATCATGTCCAGATGGTTTGTTGTTAATACATATTTTCTTCCTTTGCATAAGTACCCGTAGGTGTAAGTACATGTGTGTGGGAGGAAGATTTTCATCATTCCTCATATTCCCAAGTGTCACCAGTAAACCTGTCAGAAATCTGGTGCAAAGAGAGAAATGTTGACTAAAGCAGTACCATGGGGGAGGTCAAAGCTAACTCTTCCATTTGGTGGGGAGAGAACAGATGATACTCAGCAGTTCATTTGTTTTTAATTGATCCTGTCAGATGAGCCCTTCAATTTTTATTTTTGCCCACAGTTGAAGTCAAGTGAAAGAAATATAAAACTTATTTGCGATCATTAATTGACAGCCAACCGAACAAAAAGTTTAACTTAATAATTTATCACTTGTATGAAGTTCAGTGAATATCATGCGCATGGGTGAATGCCTTTAAGTAACTTAGCATACATTTGAAATGATAAGTTGCACAGCTGTGTGTATTTAACATTATCTATCTTTGTTTGCTCATGTTTCAAAGTGTTTTCTCAATCCCTGTTGTATTTCTTTATCTAATGTAGTTTCAATCTTAGAACACCTCGTCAGGATGATGTAACGGCAATTTGCCTTTTATTGTCTTTTTAGACTAGTATTTACTGCACTTTTTTCCAGAACTACAAGAGTTGTAAATGTAGCCAAACATATCTTGAATTCATATTTACCCATGTAACTAAATAAAGAAATTTCATCTTAATTGACTGCCTTGAATAATTAAAGTAATACCAGTCAGTATTTAGATTTTGTTTTTGACATTAAATTTTGTACATTTCAGTATGAAATTCACTTCAAACTGAACTAATGCCTTGGGCTTTGATAGATAACAGCCAATTTTAATAATAATAATAATTATTATTATTATTAGGGAGGCATAGTTAGCGAAGCAGTTAGCACAATCTTATTACAGCGCGAGGGACCCAGATTCAAATTGGATGCTGTCTTTGAGGAGTTTGTACATTTGTGCAGGTTTTCCCTAAGTGCTCTGGTTTCCTCTCACCCTTCAAATCGTACAGGGCTGTAGGTTAATTGGGTCTAATTGGGCAGCACCAGATCATGGGCTGGAAGAGCCTGTCACCCTGTTGTACATCTAATTTAAAATGTCTACATTTGCAATATGGGAAAATTACATTGCGAAGTCGCCCAAGAAGATATTGGAAATTTCTAACCAAGTATCCTTCCAGAATAAAAGAAAGTATGTGATCTTTATCTGCATATTTTCCATTCCAAATGTGAGTCTAATGTGAAGCACAAAGGAAACAAGATAATTTGATTTGTTGAACTGGGAATTGCTTTCTTAACTTGATTGAGTTTTTCCAATGGTACCTTCATTTCTGCCTTGATCTTCATCTGAACTTCTGGAAATGTAACAATACTGCTTGGTTAAAAACAAAAATACTTGATGCTAACCTTGAAAAAACCTGTTCATAAAACTTATCTGGTTCTTCTTTCCGACATTAGTTGCTGTCAAATGCTAGCAATAGAGAATCCATATGACATCAAGCAACAGCAAACTCACTGACCTAAATTTTTTATGCTGTTTCTCTTTCCACGAATGCTGCCGCACCTGCTGAGGGCATCCAGACCATTCTGCATTCATTTCAGATTTCCAGCATCTACAGTGTTCTTTAAAAAATTTTCATCAAAAGTCATCCAGCAGACTGAGAAGCAAATCAAATTGAAGGATTCTGACAATTAACAAAACACGAAGCAAAACCCTCCAGTTCTTACTATTTTTAGAAATAACAATTCACAAAGAGCAAGATACAAGATCAGGACACATGCTGGCAATAAGATGAATACCGTGCATTGAGATAAAGAGTGACATTTCATAAACATTTGTTTCTGTTTCTTTTTGATCCAGAGAAGTAGCACAGCAGTAATCGTGGCTTAGTATTTCATTTAAAAACTCCGTTGCACCATATTCAGCAAGGCATAACATTTTCAGAACTTACAGTTAATATTTATGAATAAATTGTAAAGTTAACAGTGCATCGATTTTATGTTAATTGTCACAGCAGTAGTTGCAGGAAAGTATTCTATGGAGGTATATGTATCACAAATCAAAGCTAATGCATGTATTAACATGTGCAATATATGCAATTTAATAAATTATCAGTACACAGGATTTATTTATCAATTATATAAATATTGGATACAATACAAATTGGCTTTCAGTTTATTTTTTTAATAAACATAATGCTATGCAGATGACCACAAATCAATATTTTGTATCAGTCAGGACCTGAAATCATCCTCACCTATTGGAAGTATTGTCAGTTAGTTATGTGTGGCAAAAATTTTAATTCATTTTCTCAAGCTACCATTAAAAATGAAAATAGTCTTTTTTCATCTTGATTGCTTTCTGAACTGTATCCTGTAGGTCTGCTCAGAATAATAATAGGACTTAATAAAACAGTTCCATTTTATTGCAGTTATGGTTACAGTAACAATGTCCAAACTAATTTCCCTGATTAGATAATGCAATTGGTCAAAAGAAAATCTTTTTTACTTCTGGGGTTTTGATTTAAATTAATCTCGGGCAGATTGGATGGGAGCCTGGGATCATTGTCTAAAGAGGGCTGGCAATATCAGTGAGGACCCCTACAACCCAGAATGCAGCATTTTCAGCAGCTCCCATCAGTAAAGAGACATAGGAGTATTAGAGCCAGAGCTACCAGGCTGAGAAGCAGCTTCTTCCCACTCAATAGTCAGGGGAACAGATAGGAGATTCCTGCGTGCTTGGGTCCAGGATATCTCTGAGTGGTTGCAGAATATTGTTAAGTGCTTGGGGCAGGGTTCATGCCACCTCATCAGCCTGCGCTATCTTCCTGTTCTGACCTTCCCTATCTCATGGCACTGGAAGTAATCCAGAGATTACCACCTTGAGGTCCTGCTTTTAGAACTGATTGTCAAGGATGAAGTACATGACAAAACAGGCCAAAGTCAGCATGGTTTCCTTTTTTTTATGATTTAATGTTTATTGAGTTCTTTAAAAAAAAGTTTCCACAAACCCTTGAGTCAGTGTTAAAGTTATATAAGTCATAAGTTACAAAACATAAACTTATCCATAAAATAGAAACAAGCATGGCAGCAAAAAATATTAAAATAATAAACATAGTGTCTATTTCGACCTCTAATAACAGAAACTGCCATCCATTAATATGCTTCACCACAATATCCATCATTATTCCTCCCCACCACCCCCAACCCCAGGAATCCTAGATATTTGGCCCATTTTTGTGTATAGATGTCCAATTTATCAAACTGTATGTAAGACATTTGTTCAAAAGCCGCCACATTGGCCTTTTCTGAGGACCACTCCTGAAATGATGGTTCCCCCCCAAATTCTTCCAACCTATTAAGTATAATTTGTCTTCCTAAGATTATACTTGTCTGAATCCAATTTTGAGAGTATTTGTTCCCAAATAACTTAAGTGTGTCTCCCAAGACAAAGAGTCTGGGGAAAAAAAAGGAATTTGAATACCTGAAACTTCACCAATATACTTATGTGTCATAATCCAAAATTCTTGAATTCTGGGACAAGACCAAAGTGCATGTATAAGTCCCCTTAATCTGCCTCACAGCGCCAACATTTTTCAACCCTAATCTATATAACCTTACTGAGTCCAATAGAAATGGTGCAGCATCTTATTTTAAACTGAATTAGGTGCCCTCTCAGGCCTCTTGACATCCTTCTATCTCAAAAACCACACTCAGGTCTATTTCCTGTCCTCTTTTAAGACCCACCAGGTCTTAATCTCCCCTGAGATTTGTGCTAAGACTGAATAATAAAATAAGACTTTGTGACCTTTACCATATGCACCCAACACAGTAGACAGTATCACAGCCATTTGTGAGGTTAAGGTTTTGTGTCGCACATGACACAGTTGAAGATATCTTCAAAATTATGACCTAGAGAATCATACTGTTGGATTAGTTCATAAAAGATTTTAAACTGTCACCATTATAAAGGTCTCCCAATTTAATTATACTTTTCCCTTGCCATTCCCACCAGTAAAAAGGGGACTTATCAATACTCAACTTTGGATTCATCCGAATACTTGACGCTCATTCAAATACAAATTAAATTTAAATAATCTGGCTAATTTATTACAGAAAAAATGCATATGTGATATAATCAGGTGAGATCTTGCTTCAGAAGGTAACTTGATAGACAAATATTGTATTGGAGGGATAAGAGGAAGAGTAGGACACTCAATATGATACCAAGGAGGGGCTCTCTCTGGAGGGAGGGAGGGAGAGACCAGTTTGCTAAATGCTTAATAAAAGTACATTAAATTTTGGAAACTTAAGCCACCCCACCCCACCCCCCCTTTAACTGGTAATTGTAATTTATCAAGTTTCATTGGTGTAAAAGCCTAAATTATTTTATCGAATCATTTAAAATATATTAATGGGATTTGCATTGGTAACGATTGGAACAGGAAATTAACCTTTGGAGTACTATTCATCTTCAAGGCATTTATTTTTCCTGACATTGATGACCATCTATCTACATCACATGAAATTTTCTGCAGTAAAGGATCAAAATTCACCTTTATTAAATCCTCCAGCTGAGGGGAAAAATTAATACCTAGATATCGTATCCCTTCTTTGGCCAATGAAGTCAGCCTGGGTGAAAAGCAGATACAGGGCAGTAAACAGTCAACGGTAATGCTTCTGATTTGGTCCAATTAACCTTATAAGCTGAGAATCTAGAATAAGACTTTATAATATTCAAAGGACAGGGCATCGACTGACCAGGATCAGACACAAATAATAAAATGTCATCCGCATAAAGCATCAATTTAGGAGCCTGTCCTCTCACAGGTATCCATACAAGGTTCTCATTCTCTCTTATAGCTGCTGCCAGGGGTTCCAAAGCTAGACAAAACAACACTGGGGAAAATGGGGAAGGTACCCTTCCTAAGAGAGAAATAAGGTGAAATGTAACCACTAGTTTGAGTCAACATGGTTTCCTAAAGAGAAATCTTGCCTGACAAACACACTGCATTTTTGTTGTAGGAAACCACAAGCAGGCTGGACAAAGGTTATGCAGTGGATGTTGTATATTTGGACTTTCAAAATGCCTTTGACGAGGCTGCTTCACAAAATGAGAGCCCATGGAATTACAGGAAATGTACTAGCATGGGTAGAGAGAACATTGACTGATCAGCAGGAAACAGTAAATTGGAATAAAGGAATCCTATTCTGGTTGGCTGCAGGTTACCTCTGTTCATCGCAGGGGTCAGTGTTGGGCCCATTCCTTTTTACGTTGTATGTTAATAATTTGGATTGCAGAATAAATGGATTTGTGGCTAAATTTGCAGATGATACAAAGGTAGGTGGAGGGCAGGTAGTAAGTAGGAAATGGAAGAGGCTGCAGAGAAAATTAGATAGATTAGGAGAATAGGCAAAGAAGTAGCAAATGAAATAAAATGTTGGAAAGTGTACAATTATGCACTTTGGTAGCTGAAATAAAAGAGCCGATCATTTGGATGGGGAGAAAATTCAAATATTTGGAGATGCAAATTGGGAGTCCTTGTGCAGGATATCCTAAATGTTGACCTTCAAGTTGAGTCAGTGGTGAAGAAGGCGAATGCAATTTTGGCATTCATATCTAGGGGAATAGCATATAAGAGCAAGGATATGATGTTGAGGCTTTATAAGGCACTGCTGAAGCCTCACTTAGAGTACGGTTTTGGGCTTCTTATTTGAGGAAGGATTTGCTGGCATTGGAGAGGAAAGGCTCAGGCCTGAAATGTCAGTAATATATCCTTACCCCTGTGGACTCTGCGAGACTGGTTGAGTTCCTCCAGCATTTCTGTGTTTTGACTACAATCACATCTTCAGGGATTGGTGTTTCACTGGCATTGGAGAGGGTTCAAAGATTTACAAGAAAGATTCCTTGATTGAAGGGATTAGCATATGAGGAATATTTAATGGTTCTTGGACTGTAGAGTTCAGAAGAATGAGGCGGGACCACATAGAAGCATTTCAAATGTTGAAAGGCATAGTCAGAGTAGATATATCAAAGTTGTTTCCCATGCCAGGTGAGTTGAGGATAAGAGGACACAATATTAGGATTGAAGGCCACCCATTTAAAACAGATGCAGAGATATTTCTTTAGCGAGAGACAGATGAACTTCTGGAATTTACTGCCATGAGCAGCTGTGGCGGCCAGGTTGTTGGGTGTATTTAAGGCAGATATTGATAGCTATCTAAATAGTCAAGGTTATGGGGAGAAGGGAGAGGAGTGGGACTTAATGGGAAAATGAATCAGCTCATGAAGGAATGGTGGAGTGAAGTTGATGGGTCGAATGGTTGACTTCTGCTCCTATATCTTATGAACGACTGATGTACTGCTCATACAAACCCTTCATGACTTCACTATTTATTTAACAATAATATATATTTATGTTAATATTTGTATCTACATACTATGCAAATGTATCATTTGCTATGTCTATCGATGTGCTATGTCTGTATGTGCGTTTGTAGTGTTTTGCACTGAGGACAGGAGAATGCTAGTTCGACGGGTTATATTTATACAACCGAATTATAATTAAATTTGAATAAACTTGAACTTCTCCATACTGTGAACACAAGCTACATGCTGGATGATGGAACCAGTACTGCCTCATGCACCCGTGGTGAGCTCGTCAACTTTATTCACTTTTCCATTAACTTTACCCGGTCCTCAAATTCACTTGGTCCATCCTACCATACTGTCCCCTTTCTTAATCTCTCTGACTCCATCTCAGGAGACAAGCTTTCTACAGACATTTTTTACAAACTTCACATCTCCCACAACTAACTCAACTACCCTTCTTCACATCCAGTAAGGATTCCATTTCTTTATCTCAATTCCTCCATCTTCATCTCATCTGCTCCCAAAATGAGGTCTTCCAGTCCAGATTGAGAAAGAAGGAAGGAAGGATTGTTTGGGACCCCAAATGGTGGTGAGGGAGCAGGTGTGGGTGCGTGTAGCATTTTCTGTGGTCACAAGGGTAGTTACCAAGGGAGTGATTAATGAGTAGGGATGAATGGACTAGGGAGTCACAGAGGGAGCGGTTCCTGCAGAAGGCAGAGAGGGAAAGATGTTCCTAGAGGTGGGATCATGTTGGCAGGTGGCAGAAATTGTGGAGGATAATGTTGGATCCAGAGACTGGTGGGATGGTAGGTGAGGTCAAGGGGTATTCTGTTATTGTTGCATATAGGGATGGAAAGGGAGAGGAGATGCTGATAAGTTTTGAGGTGATTGTGGTAGAGCGGGGAAAAAATCATTTTTTGAGGAAGTAGGAAATTTCAGATGATCTGGACTGGAAGACCTCATCTGAGAGCAGATGTGATAGAGGCAGAGAAATTGAGAGAAAGGAATCCTTACAGGGATGGAATGTGAAAAGATGTAGTCATGTTAACTGTGTATATGATAGGTTTATAGAAAATGTCTGTCAAAAGTTTGTTTTCAAGGTGGAGATAGAGAGATCAAGAAAGGAGAGAATGTTGCCAAATATGGACCAAATGAATATGAGGTCATGGTGAAAGTGAGCAACAAAGTCGATGAAGTTGGCAAGCTCATCATGTGTGTGTGAGGCAGCACCAATGTAGTTGCCAATGTAATAGAGGAAGAATTGAGGAGCCTTGTCTGTGTAGGCTTGTAGCATGGATTGCTCCACATAGCCAACATAAAGACAGGCCTAACTAGGATCCATGCAGGTAGCCATGGTGTGGAGAAAGTGAGATGAGTCAAAAGTTATTGAGGGCAAAAAGAAATTCTCCCAGCCAGAGGAGGGTGGTGGTAGTGGAGGGAGACTGATTGGGTCAGTTGATGAGAAAGAAACAAAGAGCTTTAAGAACTTCAGTATAGGGGAATGGAGGTGTATAGAGATTGGATGTGCATGGTGAAAATGAGGTGGTCGAGTTCACGGAGCTGAAAGTTGTTGAATGATGTGAAGTATCACAGATGTAAGTGGGGGGATTGGACCAGGGTGACAAAATGGACTTCAAGTAAGATGATTCCAGTTTGATAGGGGAGGAACATGGGGAAACAATGGGTCTACTGGGACAGTTGGATTTGAGGTAGAACTAAGCAGCGCAGGGTTGAGAGACAATGAAGTTGGAGGCTGTGGGAGGGAGATGACTGGAAGTGATGAGGTGAGAGTTGTTGAGAATCGGGCTGAAAATTAACAGAATTGGTGTGGAACTTTTGGGAGCAGGCTGAGAGAAAAGGAGATATTGATACTGCTCCAGATTTCCCAATGCAATGTTTATCTTTTTCCTCCATACAAGCAGCCAATGATGATGTATAGGTGCAACGTATCAATATTTCATCATTTCCTTTGCATTTTTCTCTTTTTTTAAATGATGCAAACATGTCTTTTTCAAAAAGGTTCAAATTTTGAGTGGTAGATTTTCTTATCAATAATGCTCTCCATAGTATGACCTGACAGTGTTGAAACAGACATTCTTCTTTGTAAATTCCCAAGCCTTCTGTTATTACAGATGATGGAATCAGCCAGAGAAATTTTGCTGGTTATTAAAGGGCTGCCAAAAGAAACTGGCTGATACACACACTTCCAGTATGGAAATGCGCCCCAGATGGATGTTCAATCACTTGTCAATCGAATTTATTTATAGTTATCAATACCCACTCTGATTGATCATGATGAAAAACATTTTGCAGGAAGAAATTATCAATACACAAAAGTGTTAATATATCCTATATGTTCTATGCTTGAGTTTAAAATGCTTAAGTCCAAATGACCATATTACCATAGAACTATAGAACAATTAGAGCACAGAATAGACCACTTCAGCCCCTCTTGTCTGTGCTGAACCACATTTTTTTGCCTAGTTCCACTCAGTCCATAGCCCTTCATACCTCTCCTAGCCATATAACTGTCGAAATTTCCCTTAAACATTAAAATAGAGCCCGCATCTACCATTTCACCTGGAAGCTCATTCCACCCACCTACCACTCTCTGAGTGAAGAAGTTCCCCCTAAAATTTTCCTCTTTCTCCCTTAAGCCATGTCCTCTTGTTTGAATCTCACCCACCTACCTACATTTACTCTGTCTTCCATCATAATTTTAAATACCTCTATCAAATCTCCCCTCAATCTTCTATGCTCCGTGGAATAAAGTTCTAACCTGTTTAACCTTTCCCTGTAACTCAGTCCGTGAAGTCCTGGCAACATCCTAGTAAATCTTCTCTGCACTCTCTCTATCTTATTGATATCCTTCCTGCAGTTAGGCAGGAGTACTACATACAGTACTCCAAAATTAGCCTCAGCAATGTCTTATTCAACTTTACCATAACATCCCAACTCCTGTACTCAATATGTATATTATATGTACATTGGTAATAATAAAACTTTATCAGAGGACATCTGTATAATGTGAGAGGAGAAAGTTTAGAGAACATCAGGGATAAGTTTTTTGCAGAGAGCAATGGGTGTCTGGATTGCATTGCGGTAATGTAGGCTGGTACAATTGGGATATTTAAAAGACTTCAAGATCGGCACATGGACGAAATAAAAATAGAGGGTTATGGGTGTGAAGTAGGGAAGGTTTAGATTGTTGACATGGTTCATATGGAGTAGCACAACATCTTGGGCCAAAGGGTCTCTACTGTCCTGTATGTTGTATGTTCTATGTACATCAGTTCATTAGGGATGCAATGCATCAATACAAATATCTTGGTGGGCATTTACTATTCCATTCCACTGCAATCAGAAAATTAGACCCAGTAGTAAACCATGAAAGAGCATTTTGGCAATAAAAAAAGGATATCTTTGAATCAGCTCTTAAAAAATAGCCCTTTGTGCAAAAGTTAAGAATGGATTAACTTGTTGAGATTTTATTTAGCAGGTCAGAAGATGCTCTATGCAGTAGAACAACAACATTAACTTTCTGTCAAAGGAAGCAAAGTTATCTTTGCATCTGGGATAATACTGGAGCAGTGAGTGAATTTATAGATTTGGCCTTGCTACCTCTTTTTTCCTGCTCCCTATTTTTTTTAGGAAATATACCAAAGTTCATATTTTTTGTTAGAGTACATACATGACATCACATACAGCCCTAAGATTCTTTTTTCCTACAGGCCAGGCAGAATTTCTACTTATCAGTAGTGCAAAAAATTGTTCTCAAGAACAGATATGGATACAAAAGAGAAAAATGTAAATAAAGAAAATGTAAGCAAACTGACTGTGCAATATAGAGAAAGATAAATATTGAGTAATACGTAATATTGCAAAGAAAGCCCTTAAAGAAAGAGTCTCTGATTGAGTTTGTGTTTAGGAGTCTAATGATGGAAGAGTAGCAACTGCTACTCCACGAGTCACGTGGCACCTATACCTCTTTCCTGGTGGCAGCAGTGAGAACAGAACATGTCCTGGGTGGTGAGGATCCTGGATTATTGCTGCTGCTCTCTGACAGCAGCATTCCATGTAGATTTTCTCCATGGTGAGGAGGGTTTTTCCTGTGATGTACTAGGCTGCGTCCACTACATTTTGCAGGGCTTTCCATTCAGAGGTATTGGTGCCCTCATACCAGGCTGTGATGCAGCTGGTTTGCACACTTTCCACTACACATCTGTAGAAGTTTCCAACATTTTTGATGTCATACCAAAACTCCACAAACTGCTAACAAAGTAGAGGTGCTAATGTACTTTCTTCATCATGTGTTGGGTCGTCCTCCAAGATAATGAGCCCCAGGAATTTAAGTTTTCTCACCCTCTCCACCTCTGATACCCCAATGATCACTGGATTGTACACTTCTGGTTTTCCTTTCCTAAACTCCACAATCAGTTTCTTGGTTTTGGTGACATTTAGTGTGAGATTGTTGTTCGTACACCACTCATCCAAGTTTCATTCACTCTCCATTATGCTATTCCATTCTTATACAATCCACGAATGTGGTATTGTCAGTAAATCGATAAATGGTGTGGTTTTTGTACCAAGCCACACAACCATAGGTGTAAAATGAGCAGAGAAGCCCTGTGGTACTCTGGTACTGATGGAGATTGTGGGGCTGTTCTTTCCAATCCTCACTAATTGAGGTTTGGAGGTGACGAAATCCAGGATTCAATTCCACAGTGAGGCCCAGGTTTTAGAGTTTGCTGATCAGTTTTGAGGGGACGATGGTGTTAAATGCTGAGCTGTAGTCAATAAAGAGCATCCTGATTTATGCATCTTTGCTGTCCAGGTGTTGCAGGGCCCTGTGTAGAGCCAGTGAGGTAAAGAAATTGGAACTGATCCATCTGCCGCTCAGACAGGAGCGGATATGCTTCAACACGAGCCTCTCAAAACACTTCATCGCTTTGGATGTGAGTGCCAATGGTCGGTAGTCATTTAGGCAGGTATCACACTCACCATGGGCATCAGTACGATTGAAGCTGGATTGAAACAGATGGGTGCCATGCCCTGCTGTAATGAGATGTTGAAGATATCTGAAAAAAAATTGGCAAGTTAGTCAGCACAGGTTTTCAGTACTCATCTAGGTACTCAATCAGACCAGATGCTCTCATGAAGTCATCCTCAGATACTGATAATAATGAGAGGACATGGGGTGCTCAATGGTACTTCCTTGTTCTGGTGATCATATCAGATGTAGAAGGCATTAAGTCAAACTGGGAGTGAAGCTTTGTTGTCTCCTACTGCATCAGATTTGCTTTTGTAGCAAGTTGTTTCATTTAGGCCTTGCTGTAGCTGTCAGGCATCCTTTGTTTTTTGCATTCTTGTCCGGAATCTACACTTCATATCTTCTCCTTGTGTAGTGTACTGGATCTCCAGTCTTAAATGTCTGTGATCTGGCTCTCAGCAGATTCCAGATTTCATTAATGAAATCTAAAGCAGATAATCAAGGAAAGTCAGGCAAAAATATTGTGGCAAAATCATGGCAGAGATTCAATGATTGTAAACAGATAGAAGACAGTATAGCATTAACTAGTTCAAAGGTTAAAACTCTGTGTTGGGACTATAGACAATATAAATTCACATTAGGCACTTCAATGAATACCTATTTGAAATTAGTGGTGAGAATTATTGGATCTAGCAGTTTTCAGAGAGCAATCAAAAACAAAGTGGTGAGTGATGGCTTCCAACATTAATGTGGAAACTAGTATCTCTGGATTCAGTGAACATGTTCATCAGAGTGAAATAAAAAGCTAAGACCAATGAAGTCTAATGTAGCCTGATGTGATCTCTTAAGAAGGGGAGGGTGACCACAAAGCATTTGATGGATAATAAGGTGCACACAACATTGTCTGCAGCAATAGGTGCCAGACAATATTTCTGGAAAGAGCATACAAGTGATTCATTCCACATACATGCTTTATGAGAGTTGTATTAATTTCCACATGAATTATTATTCTATGTAGAAAAACAATGGCAGCTAACTGAGCCAGTTTTCACTGTTGTAATTTAATAGGCTTTTTTTTCATTCAGATGCATTATAAACCAAATGGGAATGTGATAGGATTTTTCTTTTGAAAATAACCTTATAAGCAGGCAATGATAGAATTGATGCAAGTGATATGGAAACCATAACCATATAACCATATAACCATATAACCATATAACCATTTACAGCACGGAAACAGGCCATGTCGGCCTTTCGAGTCCGTACCGGTTGACCAGGTAGAATGTAAAAAAAGAACCTACTTCCTTATGAAACCTAAAGAACCAGAGCAGGAAAGAAACTTTTTGTAGACAAGACCTAATTAAGATTAGAAGATCTAAGATGGATTTATTTTGTGGGAAATGATTTTTGGAAATTTGCAGTACCATGATCTTAAACTTCATTCCCAGCTGGAAGTTTTTTTCAACAATTTTTTTTATTTAATACTTCAATGTAAACTACATTAGTTACAAAATGTACAATTTTAAGTTTACACGTAGAGTTGCACTCAAGGACTGTTTTACAATTATTCATCCTTATGCATGCAGAATTGTCGATTTTAAAATGGGTACTCAGAACCTATGGAGAAAAAAATCTTATATTTTACTTTAAAGTATTATTAAATTAATTTGTGGTTTACAACACAGCATAAGAAATCATGTATTTAGCTTAAACTATACTTCACAACATTCAATAGAGTTACAGAATCTCAAAATTAGAATTCCACCAACAAAGAATGTAGATAATTTGGGGGTTGTCATTTCTTGGTACTGAGAATATTAATTAAGTAATTGAGCTTGATAGCTATGTTTTAACTAAAGTAAAACTTCTTTCCCTGCAGAATCAAAGAACTTCTGTTCAGTATTCAGCACAATGGTGCATTTTAATGTGTCTACTGCACATGCTGAAGTCTACGTTTAAACATGGCACAGTTCTCGAATTTATCTCAGACTGACATGGGGAGAAAAGCAAAGACTATGTCCATTTAAAATAGTTCTCAAATACAAAATTTAACTGCCAACTGATTAAGTAATGGGAAATAGTTAAATGAATGGGACGCAAAAAGAGATGTAGAATTTCCTCTTACTCCAGGGGAGAAATTATTTCCAGGACAAAGAAATAAAAAATTGTGTCAATAAATGTATACCATTTTGATAGGTTTCAGTCTGTTCCCTGTTCACATTCACTCCAGGAGGTTCTATTCATCTGTCCAGGAGGGCATCATGGTGTCTTTTTTTCCATGATTCACTTCCATTTTTTAAATTAGAAAATCTCTTATTTTGGCATAAAGTAGTTATCATCTTTCTCCCAATTTATTTTTTCAACATTCAGATTATTAACTTGCCTAAATTAATGTAATAATGTCCACGATAAATCTAAAGAATTCAAATAAAAAATGCTCTAGAATCCTATAAATTACAACATAGAAGAAACCATTGTACTGTCTCTGATATTCTGCAATGGCTCTTTCTGAATGGTCATATCATACATTGCTCTGGAAATTCATTCGCTCAACTCCAAATAAAGCTATACTGACGCATTGAAAGGATCTAAACTCAGAGTCAACCAATTCATTGCACCTTTCTAGATGATTTGATGTACTTTTGGACATTCATTTCATTTTTCAATTGAATATTTATTCTCCCTAGCACTTTTTCCATGCTCTAATCTCCCTCAATTGACATCACTGTGTAGCACAAAAAATTAATCTCCAGTGAGATATTCAACCATACATCTCTAAAAAATGACATAAAATAATAGATTAAAAAAGGTGTACATTTAAAATTGTAAAAGTAAAGGTTCTCTGAAGTAACACATAAACCTTTGGTGAAGATGGAGCAGATATTCAGCCAGCGTAGTGCCTTGATTGGGCTTTGCTTGTAGTAGGTGTTTGAATAAAGTTGTGTGAAACAGCAATGACATCACCCAGGATGAACAGCTGGTTGATGTCGTTTACTGTTGGGTGACTCTCTTAAAGTATCTCCTTATCCCTGCTTAGTAAGCGTTGCCTCAGTCAGAGGCTTTATCTGTAAACTTGAGAGAAGGGGGTAATTATCTATAATGTTATTTTTCATCTTTCAAGCAGCTCCGTGGAGGGGGAGGAACCTGCAGATGCAGCGATGGTTAAATGTTTTTAAGAATGTGATTGAAAATAAAGTAAAATGCTTCAAGGATTATATATTCATGCAAGTGAAGTTTGTTCAATGTAACTACAGTATAGTATTTTTGTCTTTTAAACTGCTTATGCTTCATTCAGGTATATTAGTTATGCATTATAAGATTAAATCTCAAGCAATCAGAAAATACACTTATGTGGCATTTACCAGATAAGTTACCATTACTTATCTGGCATCCCCATAGGTGCCAGATACAAGGGGTTTTATTGTAGATAAATATTCACAGTTGCAATTAGAACAAGAAAAAAAAATGATATTTCAGTGGCGCAGATAGATTTTTTAGAGGTCCTTGGGTAATTTATGGTTAGAGTAGTATGGGGAGGTACAAATGCCTGACAGCTGTTGGCTAAAAACTGTTATTGAGGTGGACTTTATTTCTCTAGACCTTCTGCATGAAGGGTACAGCAAGAAAACTGTTCTTGAGCTGGACTTTATTTCTCTAGACCTTCTGCATGAAGGGTACAGCAAGAAGAGATTGGAATCAGGGTACTTTATGATATTGACAGCACCCTTGAGTCAGTGTTTCACATCAATGCTCTCAATGATGTGAGTTTGGTCCCCATGATGGACCGGGATAGATTTGCCACTTTCTTCAGCCCTCTGTATTCCTAAGCACTTGCATTTCCAAATCAAGTTGTGATATAGCCAGTTAGTATACTTTCCACAGCACATCTCCAGAAGTTTGATAGAGGTCTAACAACATGTCAAATCTTCTCAGACCTCTGAGAAAGTAGATATATTGGTGAACCTTCTTCGTAATTGCCTCAATGTGCAGACTCCAGGAGAGGGTGGACCCACGAACTTAAAAGTACTAACCCTCACCTCTGCCATTCCATCATTCAAGATAGGTACATGGACCTTTGGCCTCCCATTCCTAAATACCACAATATAATCTTTGCTCTTGCTGATATTGTGAGCAACATTGTTGTTCTGGCACCACCCAACCAGACTTTCAATCTCCATCCTACATTTTGACTTGTCATTTCTCATCATTCAGCCAAAAATGGTGGTGTCAACAGCGAATTTTGCTTTAGTATTCACCAAGAAGAAGGACATGAAGGGGAGTGAAAGAATGTAAATGTTTTAGGGCATTTTGAAATTAAGAAAATGGTGGTGCTGGATATTCTGAAGAACATTAATGTAGATATCCCAGGATATTGAAAGAGGCAAATGACGATATCACTGGGGCCTTCACAAAAATCTTTGTACACTCACTAGCAACAGGTGAGGTCAAGGAAGACTAGGGGGTAGGCAATGTTGTTTCTTGGTTCAAGAAAGAAAATGGGAAAAAGCCATGAAATTATTGACAAGTGAGCTTCAGTTCAGTGTTAGGGAGGATACGTAAGAATAGGATTTATGTGCATTTGGAAACCCATGGTTGGATTAAGGACAGTCTGCATGGCTTTGTGTGAAGGACGTTACATGTACAAACTTGAGTTTTTTGAGGAAGTGATGACAGTAGTTAATGAGGGTAGGGCTGTGGATGTTGTCTTCCTGGACTTTAGTATGGCATTTGACAAAGTCCTTTACAGTATGCTGATCCAGATACATGGTGAATTGATCATTTGGATTCAACATTGGATGGCACATAGATGATCGAGAATAATGACAAAAGAGTGTTGTTCTAGCTGGTGACCCATGACCAGTGGTATTCTGCAGGGTCATCGATCCATACCACATTTCTTTCTCTCTGCCTCTTGGTCCAAGTCCTGGACATCACTTTACACCAGGTCACTACTGTGGCCATTGCCGGAGGAGCCATAGGTAAGGTGTGAAACACTTAAATTGTAGTACTGTGACAGATTAGTGCTTGCAGAGAGCCACACCTCCATTGGTACAGGGAATTGGGAGTGTGTTTGAAAGTCCACGTCTGTGAAGTGTGTACATGTGCGGGAGTGTGTAGAAGATAGGCGGCCGCTGGTATCAGAGTCCAACCTGGGTCCAAAATAAATATCTACATGGTTGTTTAGTAGTAGAATAATTAAGTATCATTTAATATCTTCTCCTGTTTGTCTCCCATGTGCTCGGTAAAGTTACCTTTGATTGTATCACTTGTGTCCAGACCTGTCTCTCTGTGAACCCATTGAACCTGATATTTTCCAAATACAACAATGACCCGATAGATGGTGGAATTATGGACAATGTAGTGGGCTATCGAAGAATATGTAGGTAGTTACACATACAGATCATTACAGGTGGAGGTGGACAAATGTAAGGTGTTGCACATGGAGGGGGCACACATACAAAGGGAATATATACAATTAATGGCATCACTTTTAACAGATCTCCCTGAGAGTAGCTGTGTAAGTCAATAGGGTGGTAAAGCTGGTGTATGGTACATTTGCCTTCATTAGTCAGGATATTGAGCATACAGATAGGGAAGTCATGTTGCAGCTATATAAAACTTTGATTAGACTGCATGAGGAGCATTATGTTTAATTTCAGGATTCAAGGGAGAGTCTGGACAAACTTAGGTTGTTTTCACTGGAGAGGTGGAAGCTTGATAAAGTTTAAAGCAGATATTAAGAACAGGCTTTTTACCTAGAAAGTGATTAGTTCCTGGAACAGGCCGCCAGGAGTAGTGGCAGAAGCAGATACAATAGTAGCATTTACGAGTCTTCTAGATAGACACATGATTATTCATGAATGAAGAGATATGTAATACATGAGCAGAGTGGGCTTAGATTAGTTCAGCATATTGTTTGGAACAGGCATTGCAGACCGAAGGTCCTCTCCCTGTGCTCCGGTGTTCTACATTCTATGTCCGCCTTGACTGTTTTACACTTGACGTCAAGGTGTGAACTTGGAATATGTGGATGTATTCCTCACCAGCCTCTTGGAATCACTTTCTGCTCCCATCATTTCAATATCCATTTATTCAATAGTAACACTCCCCAGCAGTTGGAAGAGTGGTACTTGTATTCATATAAGAGCTAGTCACATCCACTGAGTTAAATGGTTAATGATGTAATTTATCAATAAGGGATGTTACTTTGTGTTAATTTCAGCTCGACGTTACACAGAAAATAGGATAGCATTTCACAATGTCATGACTGAAATTAGTTCTCTTTCAGCAAATTTCTTCAGGGTGAATTCTGTCTGAATGGCTTGGGCAATTTCTCGACCAATACATTTTAAAAATTAAAACTCCCTTCAAGGAATTTCACTTGATGAATGAGAAAGTGAATCAATCAAATATTAGCTGTTGCTTCCTGTGGATGTTGTGTGACCTGCTGAGTTTCTCCAGTATTTTTGTGTATTGTCCTCAATCCCAGCATCTGCAGAATTTATTTAACCCTCCCTTTTCATTGAGTTGTTAACTTTAATACTATAAAAATCAGCTGCAGCAGAAACTATCAGTTGGTCCAAACTTCTTGTCTGTTTCAGTAAGCAAGGATTTTATTAGTAGTGCTAATTGGAAAAAAATATATATATTCCTCTGTCTTTGTGAGCATCCTCTTGTTTTCTTTGTAGAACATCCTAAAGACACAATTGGAACAAAAAAAACAGGGTGGAAATCCAAAACTAGTAATTGAGAGCAACCATTGAGTAAACAATATGGAGAAAATGGATGTGCTTGCAGTTCTATGAGCTCTTCATTATCATTTCTGACTTGTATCATATTCTGGATATCTGGATGGGGGATCCACTTTCAAATGTTCAAAGAAAAATGTAAATATGTGTAGAAAATATATTTAAATGCAGACATTTCCTTACACTGGAAAACCAACAAGTTTCAAGTAATGTGCATTTTTCACTGAATACACTTTTTTTTCCAATAGCAGCTGAATATTTCTCAGCATGACTCCCTGAGATCAGAGTTATCTGTTGTACGACTCTGGACAATCCTCAATAAGGACCTTTGCATTCTTAACCAAAGCTTCTTGGCACATGCACTGCATAAGGAGGTTGACAGTTATCTGATCCATGCCTCCAGGGCTGTGTTTCAGTACTTAACAAATCAATTTTAAAAAATGAGTCCGTGACTTTTAATAGGAATTGGGTCCAGAGATCTAGTTTCAAAGCTACATAGAGTTTTAATTTCTAAATTTGTACTTGTAATTGTTCATTTATGGTTATTTAATGCTTCCCACACCTTTTGAGACACTTGATCTTTACTGAATCTACTCAGGAAATTTATTACAATCTGATGGAAAACTATTATCAAAAGGTGCTGCTTTCCACGCCCCCCCCCCCCCAGTGAAGCAATAAACCAGAGACCTCTTTTTATGAAGAAAAATCCATCCACAATTCAAAGAATTTCACTTCAAATTCATCTCTCCAATAGAATTTCTTTCATCTGCTGTTTAGGGGAAAATGTTGTGCATGAACTGTTCCCCGTCACTGTATAGCAACATTCATTACATTTAATTGAAATAAAAATAATGTTTATTGTCATATTTATGGTACAATGTACTTATGCACTAAAATTATTACTCTGTAGTTGAACAGCTACTTTCTAAAGATACCACTACAAAAACAACTAAAAAGTAATTACAATAGTGTACTCTTTCTTTCTTCTTTGGCTTGGCTTTGTGGACGAAGATTTATGGAGGGGTATGTCCACGTCTGCTGTAGGCTCGTTGATGACTGACAAGTCCGATGCGGGACAGGCAGGCACGGTTGCAGTGGTTGTAAGGGAAAATTGGTTGGTTGGGGTTGGGTGTTGGGTTTTTCCTCCTTTGTCTTTTGTCAGTGAGGTGGGCTCTGCGGTCTTCTTCAAAGGAGGTTGCTGCCCGCCGAACTGTGAAGTGCCAAGATGCACGGTTTGAGGCGATATCAGCCCACTGGTGGTGGTCAATGTGGCAGGCACCAAGCGATTTCTTTAAGCAGTCCTTGTACCTCTTCTTTGGTGCACCTCTGTCTCAGTGCCCAGTGGAGAGCTCGCCATAGAACACCATCTTGGTGCACTCAATTGAGTTAAAAGAAACAAAAAATACAAAACAAGCTTGATAATATATATTTACAGTCACCTTAATGCAAAAAAATGTGACTGAGCAACAGTTTGAGACTAACCAGGCCTGTGTCAAGAAAACCCTACCCAACTACAACCAGCATGTTACCTGCTGTACCAGAGGTCCCAGCACAATCGAACACATGCAACACCAAGATAAGAAAAGCCTGCCATTCTTTCCCGAGAACACATTTTGGATCATCTGGCTATGCTCTTTCTGCCTTCACACTAACAGTGCCTAAAAAGAGGGGCTCCGGAGGTTAGGGCAGCTAGAGGGTTGTCGCATGGCGCTGAAGAACAGCTACAGGACTTACTCGATTCAGCAGATTGAGCAGTGTTCAAGGACTCAACTGAGGATCTGAACGATTACACCAGGGCTGTCACAGACTTTATCAAAACAGCTGTGGATGAATGCGTCCCCACCAAATTGTCAGGTTTTCCCCAACCGGAAGCCCTAGTTGAACAATGAAATCCAGAACCTGCTGAGAACCAGATCACAGGCACTTGAATCCAGAGATCCAGATCCATACAGAAGGAGCAGGAATGACCTCCAAAAAGTGTTCTCATGGGTGAAATGGAGTTTCTGGACAAAAATGAAAACCACAAGGGGTACCCGATAGTTGTGGCAGGGCCTAAATGGCATAACCTGATACAAATCAAAACCTGATGAACTCCATGCCTTCTGTGTCCGAACCGATCTCAAGAACAAGAAAGAACCACCACTGCGCACCATGTTCCCTTATAATCCTCTCCTGTCAGTATCCAAGGAGGATGAGCGGGCTGCCTTCAGGAGAGTGAATCCGAGGAAAGCATCCAGTCTGGACTGAGTACCTGGCTAAGAATTAAACTCAGTGCTGACCAACTTGCCAACATATTCACACACATCTTCAATATCTCACTCCAACAGGGTGCTGTACCCACCTATTTCAAACAGGTGTCATTCATACATGTGCCCAACAGTGTGGTAACCTTCCTAAATGACTATTAACCAGTGACACTTACATCAACAGTGATGAAGTTCTTTGAAAGGCTGGTGTTGAAGCATATCAGGTTCTGTCTGAGCGGTGACATGGATCTATTCTGATTTACCTATCATAGCAACAGGATGGCATCTCACTGGCTTTACACAAAATCCTGGAACACCTGGATAGCAAAGATGTTTTTTATTGACCACATTTTGGAATTTAACACCAACATCCCCTCAAAATTGATCAGAAAACTCTAAGACCTGGGACTCAACACACCATATTTTAATTAGATCCTTGTTTTCCTCACCTACAGACTACAATCAATGGGTATTTGGTAAGAACATCATCTCCACAATCTCCATTAGTACCAGAGCACCACAGGACTGCATTCTTAGCTCCCTGGCCTACTTTATACCTATAACTGTGTTGCTCAGGTGGATAACAATATCATCTACAAATTCATTGATGATACTATGTTAGGGGGTTGTATAAAAAGAGGTGATGTGTCAGCATGCAGAAGGGAGATTGAAAACTTGGCTGAATGGTGCATCAAAAACAACCTTGCACTTAGTGACACCAAAATCAAGGAGCTGATTGTTGACTTCAGGAAGATAAAACCAGAGGTATTCAGAGGTGATAATTGGGGGAAATTAGAGGTGGAGAGGGTGAGCAAATTTAAGTTCTTGGAAGTCACCATTTCAGAGGAGCCAACTCTAATGGCATCATAAAGAAAGCATATCAGCACTTCTCCCTCAAGAATTTGCAGTGGTTTAGTTTGACATTAGAAACCCTGGCAAATTTCTACAGATGTTTGGTGGAAGAGCTGCATCATGGTTTAGTATGGAGACACCAATACCCCCAAGAGTAAAACCCTGAAAAAAGTAGTGGCCACAGCAGAGGATATCACAAGCAAAATTCTTCCCACCATCAAGAACATCCACAGGGAGTGCTGCCATTGGAGAGCAGCAGCAATCATCAAGGATCCACACCATCCAGCACATGCTCTTTCTTGCTACTGCTATCAGGAAAGAGGAATAGGAGCCACATAACTCACACCACCAGGTTCAGGAACAGCTGCTACCCGTCCTCCAACAGACTCAACAACAAACTCAATCAGGGACAGTTACTTTGTACTTTATTATTTGGTTTTTTTTTTCTCTTCTCTGCATTGCATAGTTGTTTACATTTGTTTCCATGTGTACATCATGTACATTTTTTTTGCACGATCAATAAGTGTTCATTCTGCCTGGCCAGCAGGAAAAAAGAATCTCAGGTTGTATGTATTCTGAAAAATAAATCTGAAATATGCAATTGTACTTCAGCAAGTGCTGAAAATGTAAACAGTGTCATAAAAATGCAAATTTTTTAACACTTTATAATATTTCATAAGTGCTTAAAAACACAGCTGGATGGAATTACTTTGGAGGGCAGTATCAGATGTTCGGTGGAAAATTGTGGTGACCATTTTCAATATAGGAAGGCAAACAACATCAGTCACTTCCAGAACATTTTTGACAAATGGACTGCCATTATGGCCTCAAGTTTGAAGTTTGCCCCCTAACCTCCTAATTTACAAGGGAATTTGCAACTCACTGAATCAAATTACCACATTTAATAATCTTCTGTTAGGTCAAACCTCAGCCTCTACAGCTCTGGAGAAAACAAGAAAAGTTTGTCCAACCTCACCTTGTATCTCGTACACTCTAATTAAGGTAGCACCTGGTAAATCTCTGTCCTCTTTCCAAAGTCTCCACATTCTTCTTGGAGTATGTACAATACTCTGAAACCTCATTGCCTTTCTCATTGTCCTCAAACAGGAAAAAGTGAGTAGGGAAGAAAAGCCTATTTGTGTTTTTTTAATACGTTCAGAAAAACAAGCCCACAAAAAGGCTTCAGGGATTGTTTTCTGGTGCAGCAACATAACAAAGAAGATGCTACATCAGTGTGACATTTCCATTTATTGGATCCTCAGCTTCGAAGTTTCTGAATGAATAGCCCAATTAGTGATGGTTTCCGGGCACATTTCAAATGTGAAATGGTTATCTGTAAGGACCAAGGCTAACTCTCCATGACCTTGTATTGGCTGAGATTTTAAGCCATTCCCAGGGGTGAAAGTGAAGTATGTCAAACCCGAGAAACCTCCAGTTATGTTTCCATTTCACCCTTTGCAAACCATTTAAGGTAAAATGTGAACAAATAATAAATGGAGCATGTTTAAAAAATATAAACATTGGTTTTGTAAAGAAAGTCAAAGCTTTTTTTGCTCTCATCTTTGGAGTAGCAAAATATCATAATCTCTAGCAAGTTAATCTTTTCACAATTGGTAATACTCACCTCTTGTAAAGCTCATTCATAAAGGTTTAATAGTGCGTGAAAATGTGTGAAATTTATTCTGTTGGTTAAATAACTTCATGTTTTATTATACTAAACAGATGAATACCACCTTTGTTCTTAACTGTGCTGATAAATATTGCAGTGTGCTAATGGCCAGTTAGGCTTCAATTAGAAATTTCTCCCATATAGTTTAATACTCCTCAATATAAAAATTTCCTTAGTTCCATGTAAGGATATTTTAAAGACTATTTAATGTGGGGAATGTTAATTTGCAACTGCATGCCAGAATATTTACGTTATTTCAGGACTGAGCAGAATCAGTGTCAGGTGCAAGGTAAGGTTTCTTGAAGGACTAAATCCATTTAGTAGTGCAGTCAACAAATTATTTATTTATGTGCTTTGTCTTCATTTTTTTGCACAGGATGTCACAGAGGGGACATCATTTTTACTTAATTTCCATTAGTGAGAAATCCCTGTGTGCAGTCCCTCATAATTTTGGGCCTCTGCATTAACCCTTTGGCCTCACTCACTAATTATAGGCAGCAATTGTAGTATCTTCCAAAAAAAAATTCTGTGTGCTTCTTCATGTCTAACGGTTGCTAGGTAATAGCCTAGCAACCATACTTGAATTTTTCTAGTTTCTAATACAGAAGATATTATTTAGTGAGATTAATCCAAACAGTGTTGTCATTCTGACTGTAAAATATTACAAGTTAGAAATTGTTCTGGATTAGTGAGTACTGGCTGGAATATAAGGTTAGAGATTGAGTCACCAGAATTAATGAGATAAAATTGAAGTGAACAGGATGGTGGTATTGAGTTGCAGGGTAAGAAATTATATATGGAACTCAGGGCAGGATACTCAAACCAGGTTACGCTGGAGTCATAGGGAGCAATTTCATTCTGCACTTTGTAGGTGAGAAAAGTGTAAGTTCTGGATGCTCACTGAGGAAATACACATACTTTCAAGAAGTATCCACTATGTGATCTTTCACCATGGCGAGGTTTCTAAAGCAGCACTTCTCATGAGGAATCACCAATAGGAAGTGGACAAGAATCAAATGGTCTTTCCTAGTGAAAGTTGAATGTGTACAAGATCTCGTGTGTGCACGATTGTATATAAATCACAAGGAGAGTTTATTGTCAAATTCACAAGTGTAATGAACAGATTAAACAAAACTCTTACTTGCTGCAGCTTCCAGTTATGTGACATGAATCAATTATAATTAGGTTACCACAAAGAGAAAAAAGATAAAGGGAAGAGAAATAAAATATCAACAGTTAATTACCCAAGAGTGCAAATAAGAGCTCTGTTGTTGGTAATTTATCAGCATGAATTAAAAATTGAAGTTATGTGAGTGAGGAACAAGAAGTATAGTATGAATTGAAAACAATGTCTCCTCCTCACTGATTATCAACACAGGCGCACCCCAAGGATGGGTGCTTAGCCCACTGCTCTACTCGTTATACACCCATGGCTGTGTGGTCAGGCACAATCCCAATGCCATCTACAAGTTTGCTGATGACACCACAGTTGTCGGCATAATCACAAATAGCAATCAGGAAGCGTAAAGGATGGAGATAGATCAGCTCATTGAGTGATGTCACACCAACAATTGCACTCAACATTAGCAAAACCAAGGAGATTATTGTGGACTTCAGGAGGAAATCAGGGGAATATTGACCCAATCTTCATCAAGGGCTCAGTAGTGGAGAGGGTCAAGGACTCTAAGTTCCTGGGTGTTAACATCTCCGAGGATCTGACCTGGAGCCTTCCTGTCAATGCAATCATGAAGAAGGCTTGCCAGCGGCTATAATCTGTGAGATGCTTAAGGAGATTCGGTATGTCACCGAAGACTCTCGTAAACCTATACAGGTGTACCGTGGAGAGCATTCTGGCTGGTTGCATCACTGTCTGGTATGGAGGTGTCAACCCTCAGGACCAGAAAAATACCTCCAGAGAGTTATTAACTCTGCCTGAAATATCACAGGCACCAGACTTCACTCCATTGAGGACATCTAGAAGAGGTGATGTGTTAATAAAGCAGCCTTAAATATCGCCACCACCCAGGCCATGCCCTTTTCACTCTGTTACTGTCAGGAAAAAGGTACAGGAGCTGAAAGATGAGCCCCCACTGCTATCAGATTACTGAATAATCAATGAACCAAAGGCACTGCCTTACTTTTTGTGGCTATTTTGATTTTTTTTAAATTTATTGTTGTAAAAGTGGTTTATATGAATGTTTGCACTATGATTGCTGATGCAAAACAGCAAATTTTGTAACTTGTTCATGATAATAAATTAGGATTCTGATTCTGAATAAAATGATCATTTATGGACAAGGCTTCAGTTAATTTTCTATTGCAAGGTTCATGCTTTAGATCAGTGGTTCTCGACTTTTTTCTGTCCACTCACGTACCACTTTAAGTAATCCCTATGTCATCGGTGCTCTGTGATGAGTAAGGGATTACTTAAGGTGGCATGTGGGTGGGAAAGTTGAGAATCACTGCTGTAGACTCACTTGTTACTTAAGTATTTTGCTTGAGAAAAATTGTTATTGGCCCATTTCCTTTGGAGTTATGAAACCGTGCACATAACAAGTCAATTAGGTACGATGAAAAGTGGTTTTCAAACTTTTTCTTTCTACCCACATACCACCTTAAGCAATCCCTTACTCATCACAGAGAACCTATGACATTGGGAATACTTAAAGTGGTAATGTGAGTAGAAAGAAAAAGATTGAGAACCACTGCTTTAGACTCATGTTATTTAGAATTCCTATGAATGATTGGAAGAGGGGGCTGTACATAATATATCATTTGCTATTAATATAAATTTGAATGGGAAAGGAATACATGTACAGATCCAGTATTGCTTGCCCGCAGCAATACTTCGTGAGTAGTTTGAGGAGATTCAGTATGTCACCAAAGACTTTTGCAAATTTCTGCTGGTGTCCTGTTGAAAGCATTCTGACTAGTTGCATCACCGTCTGGTATGGAGGTGCCATCGCACAGGATAGGAAAAGGCCATCAAGGGCATTAGGAGCAGAAGTAGGTCCATCGAGTCTATTCTATTCATGAGCTGATCTATCCTCTCACTCAGCCCCACTCCCCAGCTTTCTCACCATAGCTCTTGCTGCTCTGACTAATCAAATACATGTCAATCACTGCCTTAAATACACCCAAAGACCCTTAAAGGACATCTTTAAGTGGTGGTGTCTCTAGAAAACAGCCTCTCTCATCAAGGACTCTCAGCACCCACATAATGCCCTCTTCTCACTGCTGCCATCAGAAAGGAGGTTTTGGAGCCAGAAGACAAATACCCAATGGTGCAAAACCAGCTTCCTCCCCTGTACCATTAGATTTCTGAACCACAAACATTATCTCACTTTTTTCTCTTGCACTATTTATTTACTTTTAAATAGTGCATTTAAGGAAATGTAATTCATAATAATTTTTGCACCTATGACACACAGTAGCGCTGCTGCAACACAAATTTCATGGCATACGTTTATGACAATAAACCGGATTCTGAAATTCAAAAGAATACAGATGTGCTAAGGGAGGGGTAAAATATGTAGAATTAAAATATAATAGAGGATTGTGAAAATATCAAATCTGGTAAGAACAAAACAAAGCATAACAGTTTTGAAAGGTAAGAGACTGGGAATGATTAGTTTTAGAGGAAACATGCCTGCCAATTCTCACAGAAAAATAATCTGAAAATATAACAACAAAAATGTATGAAAAAAGATTGGTGTGATTGTAGTTGTTATAAAGGATATAGTTATACAAGAATACAACACAGAAATAGGTCCTTTAGCTCACTTGTCCAAACCACCAACTTACATTAATTAATTTTTATTACCTCCCCCCATTACCATCAAGTCAACTCAGATTCTACCACTCACCTAGAATCAATATACAGTGGTCAATTAATTGACCAACACACACTAATCTTCTTATTGCATCTTGCTCACAGCACATTTGGTCATCCTGTGTTGCATAGATCTTTCCTCCCATTGCTGCAGTGCTGCAGAGTAGGAGATCAGTTACACCCAGGTCAGGTCCAGAGAGATGTTCACAGAGGTAAGGATAGGCATCAGAAATTGGATCAAGCCAATTCACAAGAAAAGTATCCCTTGGGAAATTGGCAAAGTGATGAGTGATTGAAATATTTGGCTGCAAGGACTTTTGCAAGGAGAGGTGGTAATTTAGTGATATGAGATGGGTAGCGTTGGTAGGCTGAAAGGGAACTAATTGTAGGGATAATTGAAATATTAAGGGTTGTATATCTATTGGGGAGCTCATAGATCATGCAGGGGAAGCATGAAGGCGAATCAGTAGTTTTGAAAGTTTGATAAGGGGTGTAATAAAAGCAACATCTATGGAGAGAGAAAGCAAAGCATGTTCAAAGTTGAGAGCCTTCAGAGCTGGATAAGTGAGAGGACAAATGTTTTTTTAAAGCTACTGAGGTGAAGGGAATATCCATGAAGGGTGAAGACTGATGTTGTTCAAGTTACACTCTGTTTTTGGTGACAGGTGCAAGGGATTCTTGGATACTATACGAATCAAGAGATATGGGGATGATGCAGGTAGGGTGATAGGGTAGATCAGCCATGATTGTTGAATGACAGAGGAGGCTCAATAGCCTGTTCTTCCAACCTCTCATGATTTAAGAAAGAAAAGGAAAGGGCCACAGGGTCCAAGCAGATATACCATCCAAGGCTGAGCTGCCTGACTCAGATGCTGAGTGATAGTACATCATAATACTGAGATGCAGCTGAATAACCAAATGGATGAAAAGTTGCAAATTAAATCATTTGTTCACATATCTTATGTCAAATAAAATTGATCAAGTACTAAGTGACTTTGGTCTGAGGTTGTTTCTGGAATTCACTATGAATGCTATTAGAACCAACTTTCTGTGCATAGATCTAACAAAGGAAGGACAATGCCTCCAAGAGTTTGAGGAGATTTACCATGTCACCGAATACTCCATGGAATTTTCTCAGGTGTACTGTGGAGAGCATACCAACTGTTTGCGACAGAGCCGAGTGTGGAGGTTGAATGCACAGGATCACAAAAGGCTGCAAAAAGTAGAAAGTCTAGCAATGTCCATCACAGGCATTGATCTGTCCATGGACGACACCTACTTGATGCGCTGCCTCAAGAATGCTGCCAACATCAGAAAAGAACCCCATCACCCTGCTCATGATCTCTTCTTACTGCTACCTTAAGGCAGAAGGTACAGAAGTCTGAAGTCTGGCAAATCCAGTTTCATCAGTTATCATACTCTTACCATAAACTTCTCCAGGACCACCAAAGACATCAGCACTTTTTTTTTAAATCATAATGACCAACTTCACTGTTATTTCTTTTTTCACTTCCTTTAATATTGTTATTTTTTTTTCTCTTTTGTATGTGTTTTATGTACTTAGGAAATTACAGAAGGCAAGACTTTCATTGCATCTGTCCATTGTGCTTGTGTATAAACTTCATTCGCTCATTACACATGTCCATTGGCTTTCCCAAAGACACTGCTTAATTATGTACACCAGAACTTCAAAGTAGGCAAAGTAAAATTATAGAATAAAATTAGGTGATTATAATGTTCAATGTGAAGGATTAAACACAAGCAGGACACAACCCATGATTTCTCCAACAGTTATCAGGCTCTTGAACTTGCTTGTACCAGCTAACCATAACACAACTTCAAGACTACCAAATATTTGCCTGCAAGTACTGCCATAGAATAATTTAAACACAGAAACTAGCCCCTTCAGCCCTCCTAATCTGTGCTGAACCTTTTTTTGCCTAGTCCCACTGACTCAGTCCATATCCCTCCATACCTCTCTCATCCATCTACCTGTCAGCACTAGCGAACCTTCCTGCAAGGATATTAGCCCCCTTCCAGTTCAGAGGCAAATTATTCCATCAGAACAGGTCCAAACTTCCCTGGAAGAGAGCCCAATGATCCAGAAACTTGAAGCCCTCCATCATGCACCATGTCTTTAGCCATGTGTTAAACTGTATTATCCTCCCATTTATAACCTCAGTAGCACATGCACAGGTAGCAATCCTGAGATCACAACCCTGGAAGTCCTGTCCTTCAACATAGTGCTGACTCCCTGAACACTCCTTGCAGGACCTCCTCACCCTTCCTACCCACATCTTTGGTCCATATGTCGACACAACATATGGCTGTTCACCCTCCCTCCTGAAAATGCTGTGGCTCAATCTGAAATGTCTTGAGCCCTAGCACCAGGGAGGCAACATACCATCCAAGATCCTCAATCTATTCCACAGAACCTTTTCTCTTTCCCCCTAACTATGGAATCCCCTATCACTGCAGCTCACCTCTTCTCCTCCCTTCCCTTATCCACAGGGCCAAACTGTACCAGAGACCTGATTTTGTTCTTGTAGGTCATTCCCCCGAACAGTATGCAAAATGGTATACTTGTTGTTGAGGGGAAAAGCCACAGGGGTGGCCTGCACTGCCTGTCTCTCTGTTCCCTTTCCCTCTCCTGAGTGACACCCAACTCCACGCCCCACCGCCTCCTAGGTGTGATAGTGTCCCTGTAACTCCTGTGACACCCTCTTCCTCACAAATGGTCCAGAGTTCACCAGCTGCAGCTCCAGTTCCTTAACTCAGCTTGTCAGGAGCTGTAGCTGGAGGCATCAGGGATACTTCTGGCTTCCCTGACAATCCACATTCTGCAAGAGGAGCATTCTCCTGCCTTGGCTGCTGAACCCACTGTCTATGACTAGAGGATCAAAACAAATGGTATCTAAACCTGTGCCTGACTGCTGAATCATTATTTTTTTTAATTCCTGGAACAGAGTGGCCATTTCTCACTTATCTCTTACCACTTCTCTCCAACATTGACCACTGCACTGAACAGTCCCTCACTTTTTCTAGGGATACTCAGCATCTTCCTCCAACAAGCTTCTTCCTGCTGCCTCTCCCCTTTTTAAATTGTAACTGCTGCTGCTCCTCAAGTCACCTGACCTCTTTTGCTCCAATCAGCCTCTTCCTCCAATGTGCTGAAACCATATTTATTATTTTTTCTCTTCTTTTTATACTTATTATCTTTTGTTCTCTCTTCATGGAATCTTAATTATACTTTGTGTGTTTTATGTAACTGGGAAACTACAGCAAGCAATACTTTCATTGCATCTGTTCATTGTCCTTATGCATATAACAATAAATCCTTGTTCATTCATAAAGAGTAATGGTTAATTCAAAAGTAGGGTATATCAAGTGGTCAGGGTGAGTGGTAGACCAAACAACCAGGATGTTTTGAGGATCTAGCAAAAGAAGACAAAAAAGCACTTATGAAGGGTGGAAATTAATTATGAAATAAAACTTACATGTAATAATAAAGCTAACGTAAAAGTTTATATAAATTGGAAGAGGGGAGCTCAGATGAATGAAGGTCCTCCAGAGATTAAGACTAGTGAAGTAGCAGGAGCAATCAAGGGAACGACAGATTTCTTTTGCAACAGTCTTCACTGTGTAAGAAATTGCTAATATCCCAAAGATATCAGATGGGGTAATTTCAAATAGCATTGCAAATTTACAAAAATCCCAAATGCAAGGGATAAAGTATTAGCGAAATTCAGAAGCTATAGGCCGATGATTACTCAAGACCCAATGGACTGAATTTTAAAGGATGTGGCTTGCAGAAATTGTGGAGACATTAGTTAAATTTATGTTATAACTTTGAAAAGGTAGGAGAAGTTTGGAGAACTGCCAATGTGACTCTCCCAATGAAAAAAAGACAGACATTAGGCAGGGAACTAGAGGCTAGCTATTTTAACAACTACTATTGGCAAGAAGCTAGAATCAATAACCCAACAGGAAATAGCTAATCATTTAGGAAGGCTGAATATAATTAAAGATAGTCAACATGGTTTTATGAAAGGTAAATCATGCTTTAAAAATTTGCTTATATTCTTTGAAGAATCAAATATATGGAGAAATTGCACCTAAGAGGAGTTGAAGCCAATATAAATCAATCATCGTCATATTGAATTTCAAGGCAGGCATGAAGAGCCTGATGGCCGACTTCTTTTCCTTGTATTGGATTCATCATTGCCATCAAAACCTCCCTATTTTGTGCTTCTGTTATTCATATCACAAACCCAAAGAAATATTTGTTTACTAGTAGGTTATTTGAGTGCCAAACCTGTGATTAGTAACAATACTGAAGAAATATACCCCCTGCAACTAATGCTAACTAATCCACCAGTTCATCCTCATTTACTGGGCCTTATCCTCCGTTGTTTACCTCATTTTCTGCAACTTCTTTACCAATAGCAGAAAACCATGGAGCAGCCACTAAAAATGTTTTGTAGCCGTGCCCTACTCAAAAGAAAGACACACTCACAAGTGTAGTAAGGTTAAGCTCTCTGCTTTTATTGAAGCTCAAGCCTGACTTTTATACCTCTCACATTCCCGCCATTTTCCCCAATTGCTGACGTGATGACCCACATAACAAAAGTGGGTATCACGCAAACGAGTACCTTGTTTCATGACGCTACCTTCTTTCCTGCATGCTGTCCCTGACTGTTGGCTGTGCAGCGGGGTCCAGCACCATTTTGGGGTCACTGGCCTTTAAGATACCCTTGCCGTTCATCTGCCAGTTCACTTGCTTGGGCCAGTACCACTGAGCAGTCTGCTGGCTTTTAGGTGCATTCGCCAACTGGAGCACCGGTTTGATCATTGCAGCAGCAGGCCACCACAGATTCTTCATTTCTTTTGAAAGGAAAAGAAATAACTTGTCAAGATGTTGGTGCAATTAACCCAAGTCAGTCGCAAATCTTTTATTGCTAGATGTGTTACGGCGTTAATGTTACATGAGCTTGCTATTTAGAGAAGTCGTGACAATGTCATGCTTATTGTAGCAATATCTGTTCACAGAAATTCTTTCCATGCTTCAGCGGTTCTGCATTCCCAATGCTTTTCATTCCAATGATGTCCATTGGCCAAGATCTCTAATTTTCCTTGTTCCTGGAATAGTACAGTTTACATCAGCTGAAGGAAATTTTGTCTTGTAAATACAAATGTATTGATCCATTGACAGTACATAGAAAGTTGTTATTATTAATGGATAGTTCGGGTGATTGGCCATCACTCTGCCAAGATCGTATACGAATATTCATTCTCCCAATTATCTTTTGAAATTATACCAATGTGCAGAGATTGAAATTAGGGAAGTAAAGGGTCATATATAAGACAGCAATGAATATACCTTTGAACTGCATCTCTCTCATACCTCTGTAAACTCTTTCCCTAAATATCTCATAGCAATGTTAACTTGATTTCACTCCTTGTATTGTTTTTCAATAAAAAGCAGTAAAAAATCAAAATTTGATTTTTTTTGAGGATGTCATCATGTAAATCTGTTTTAATGCCTAACACCTTGTTCATAACATCCCAGTGATCCCCTCATTACTTTTGTAGCCTGGTTGTTGATCGTGCCTCTTCTGTTGAGGAAGCCCTCCATTTCATATTTATTTGCTTCATCAGCACGTCAAGCAGCTGGAAATCAGAATGAATCAGAACAGGCAGTATGGTTTGGACTAGGGTTCGAATCCTGCACTGTCTGTAAGGAGTTTGTACATTATCCCCGTGTCTGCATGGATTTTCTCCAAGGACTCCGGTTTCCTCCCACCATTTGAAATGTACCATTTTAATGGGGTTAATGGGGTATAAATTGGGCAGCACAATCTCTGGACCGAAATGGCCTGTTACCGTGCTGTATGCCTAAATTTAAAAATTCAAATGTAAATTCTGTCCAAATTACTGCTTTGAAATTATTGTCTTCTATTTTAAGCCTTAACCTATTGAAAAGAAGTTTAAACTGTTGCTGGGCATGAATATTGGAGCTCGTGTTTTGTTACAGCTTGCAATGGTATTGCAATGGTATACTGCCCGGTCCGGGCAGTATGGACCGACCTAGGAGGGGAGGCAGGCCCCTCCAGCCCGGGTAAGAAACCTGCATAGGAGAAGGCCACTCCGATATAAAACCTACGACCCAAGGACCTCGCTGCCACGTCCCAGCTTGCTTGGCCACGGCACACGGACCATGGGTGTAAAGGGTGGGGCCAGTACTGCGCGCACTGCACTCCACCTAAAAGCTCCTTTGCGCAGGCCCGAGGACAGGTCCACGTCCTCCCCCTCCACGTCCTCCCCCTCCACGTCCTCCCCCTCAAAAGATGCTCACAAACTCAAGCTAGCATGCTGGAACATCAGAACCATGCTAGACAAGGCTGACAGCCACCGACCTGAACGTCGGTCTGCCCTCATTGCACATGAACTCCTCAGACTTGACATCGACATAGCCGCTCTCAGTGAAGTCCGCCTGTCAGATGTAGGCAGCCTCCAAGAACGCGGCGCGGGCTACATACTCTACTGGTCTGGCAAGCCTTCGGATGAACGACGCCTATCTGGTGTAGGCTTCATGGTCAAGAGCTTCATTGCCTCCAAACTCGAAAACCTTCCGACAGGCCTCTCGGACCGAATCATGTCCATGCGACTCCCACTTCAAAACAAGCGTCACATCACCCTCATCAGTGTCTATGCTCCAACCCTCCAGGCGGAACCAGCAGAAAAGAACAAGTTCTACACCAACCTGCGCAACCTCATCCAACGTACCCCTACAGCTGACAAGGTTGTCATCCTGGGCGACTTCAACGCTCGCGTCGGCAAAGACTCAGAAACCTGGCCAAGAATCCTGGGCAAGCATGGCGTCGGCAAGTGCAACGACAATGGGCGCCTCCTGTTGGAGCTCTGCGCAGAACAGCGACTTGTCATTACAAACACCCTTTTTCAACAGAGGGACAGCCTTAAGACCACCTGGATGCATCCCCGATCCAAACACTGGCACCTCCTGGACTACATCCTGGTGCGAGAAAGTGACAAACAAGATGTGCTCCACACCAGGGTCATGCCTAGCGCGGAATGCCACACTGACCACCGGCTGGTTCGCTGCAAGCTCAACCTTCACTTCAAGCCAAAGCCCAGGAACAATAAAGCCCCCAGAAAGAGGTTCAATGTTGGAAACCTGCAGTCAGACGAAGCGAGAGGAAACTTCCAGGCAAACCTCAAAGCAAAGCTCGACGTTGCAACCCGCCTCACAGACCCGTCCCCTGAAACCCTCTGGGATCAGTTGAAGACTACCATACTGCAATCCACTGAAGAGGTACTGGGCTTCTCCTCCAGGAAAAACAAGGACTGGTTTGACGAAAACAGCCAGGAAATCCAGGAGCTGCTGGCAAAGAAGCGAGCTGCCCACCAGGCTCACCTTACAAAGCCGTCCTGTCCAGAGAAGAAACAAGCCTTCCGTCGCGCATGCAGCCATCTTCAGCGCAAACTCAGGGAGATCCAAAATGAGTGGTGGACTAGCCTCGCCAAACGAACACAGCTCAGCGCAGACATTGGCGACTTCAGGGGTTTCTACGAGGCTCTAAAGGCTGTGTACGGCCCCTCACCCCAAGTCCAAAGCCCGCTGCGCAGCTCAGATGGCAAAGTCCTCCTCAGCGACAAGATCTCCATCCTCAACCGATGGTCAGAACACTTCCAATCTCTTTTCAGTGCCAACCGCTCAGTCCAAGATTCCGCCCTGCTCCAGCTCCCTCAACAGCCCCTAAGGCTAGAGCTGGATGAGGTTCCCACCCTGGATGAGACATATAAGACAATCGAACAACTGAAAAGTGGCAAAGCAGCAGGTATGGATGGAATCCCCCCAGAAGTCTGGAAGGCTGGTGGCAAAACTCTGCATGCCAAACTGCATGAGTTTTTCAAGCTTTGTTGGGACCAAGGTAAACTGCCTCAGGATCTTCGTGATGCCACCATCATCACCCTGTACAAAAACAAAGGCGAGAAATCAGACTGCTCAAACTACAGGGGAATCACGTTGCTCTCCATTGCAGGCAAAATCTTCGCTAGGATTCTACTAAATAAAATAATACCTAGTGTCGCCGAGAATATTCTCCCAGAATCACAGTGCGGCTTTCGCGCAAACAGAGGAACCACTGACATGGTCTTTGCCCTCAGACAGCTCCAAGAAAAGTGCAGAGAACAAAACAAAGGACTCTACATCACCTTTGTTGACCTCACCAAAGCCTTCGACACCGTGAGCAGGAAAGGGCTTTGGCAAATACTAGAGCGCATCGGATGTCCCCCAAAGTTCCTCAACATGATTATCCAACTGCACGAAAACCAACAAGGTCGGGTCAGATACAGCAATGAGCTCTCTGAACCCTTCTCCATTAACAATGGCGTGAAGCAAGGCTGTGTTCTCGCACCAACCCTCTTTTCAATCTTCTTCAGCATGATGCTGAACCAAGCCATGAAAGACCCCAACAATGAAGACACTGTTTACATCCGGTACCGCACGGATGGCAGTCTCTTCAATCTGAGGCGCCTGCAAGCTCACACCAAGACACAAGAGAAACTTGTCCGTGAACTACTCTTTGCAGATGATGCCGCTTTAGTTGCCCATTCAGAGCCAGCTCTTCAGCGCTTGACGTCCTGCTTTGCGGAAACTGCCAAAATGTTTGGCCTGGAAGTCAGCCTGAAGAAAACTGAGGTCCTCCATCAGCCAGCTCCCCACCATGACTACCAGCCCCCCCACATCTCCATCGGGCACACAAAACTCAAAACGGTCAACCAGTTTACCTATCTCGGCTGCACCATTTCATCAGATGCAAGGATCGACAATGAGATAGACAACAGACTCGCCAAGGCAAATAGCGCCTTTGGAAGACTACACAAAAGAGTCTGGAAAAACAACCAACTGAAAAACCTCACAAAGATAAGCGTATACAGAGCCGTTGTCATACCCACACTCCTGTTTGGCTCCGAATCATGGGTCCTCTACCGGCACCACCTATGGCTCCTAGAACGCTTCCACCAGCGTTGTCTCCGCTCCATCCTCAACATCCATTGGAGCGCTTACACCCCTAACGTCGAAGTACTCGAGATGGCAGAGGCCGACAGCATCGAGTCCATGCTGCTGAAGATCCAGCTGCGCTGGATGGGTCACGTCTCCAGAATGGACGACCATCGCCTTCCCAAGATCGTGTTATATGGCGAGCTCTCCACTGGCCACCGTGACAGAGGTGCACCAAAGAAAAGGTACAAGGACTGCCTAAAGAAATCTCTTGGTGCCTGCCACATTGGCCACCGCCAGTGGGCTGATAACGCCTCAAACCGTGCATCTTGGCACCTCACAGTTTGGCGGGCAGCAACCTCCTTTGAAGAAGACCGCAGAGCCCACCTCACTGACAAAAGGCAAAGGAGGAAAAACCCAACACCCAACCCCAACCAACCAATTTTCCCTTGCAACCGCTGCAATCGTGTCTGCCTGTCCTGCATCGGACTTGTCAGCCACAAACGAGCCTGCAGCTGACGTGGACTTTTTACCCCCTCCATAAATCTTCGTCCGCGAAGCCAAGCCAAAGAAGAATGGTATTTAAACAATCTAGTCCATGCACATCTCTGTGCTTCATAAAGAAACTTTAGATGCTCTCATTTTCATGTTTAGCTCTCCTGATGCAAAGCTTTACTTGCCAAAAGCAATAAAACACCCGGCAATTGCTTGTTTATAACTTGCAAAATAAAAACTGTTCTTGAAACTGGAGGTGCTGAACTTTAGAGTTCTGTACTTTCTTCCGAAAGGAAGCTGCGAGAAGATGTTGTGGCTACTTTGTGAAGAGTTTGAAGGGAGTTGGTATATAACCAAAGACTCTTGAAAATTTCTACAGGTGTGCTGTGGAGAGTTTTCTGACCATTTTCATCACTATTTGGTATGGATGTTGATGCACAGGATAGGAAAAAAAACTACAGAGGTTTGTCAACATGGCCAGTGCCATCATGGGCACCAGTCTTCACTCCATCGAGGACATCCAGAAGAGGCGATGTCTGAGGAAAGAAGCCTCTATCGTCAAGGACTCCCACCACCCAGGCCATGCCCTCTTCACACTGCTGCCATCGGGAAGGAGATACAGGTGCCTGAAGACAAATACTCAGTTGCACAAGGACAGCTCCTTTCCCTCTGTCATCAGGTTTCTGAATGGACAGTGAACCATAGACACGGACCTTACTTTCTTTTATTTTTGCATTTATGTATTTATTTATTAAATGTAATTTAGAGCAATATTTACTCTTCAATGCTGCTCCAAAGTATCCAATATTTTTGACATGTTCATGACAAACAATAAATTCTGATTCTGATTCTGACCAGGGTAATAAGGCTCCTTTATGTTATTGACTGCATTCACTGGATAGGAGGTCGGTACCTGTAATGAACCTGGCTATGTTTGTTACCTTTTGCAGCCTTCTTTGTGATATACTGCACCTCTTGTTATGTTAATAGGTAAAAATAAAACTTTTAGGACATGAATTCCAATACTTCCTGTTTTTACGGGTTATGTTATATATAAATATGTCTTTAAAAGAGATAGATTGTGGGGGTTTAGTGAAGTTACTTCATACAACCAAAGTAACACATCACAAAATACATCTCATTTAAAATGCAAGACATTCAGGCTCCGGTTAATTTTGCAAAAAACAATGGAACTGCTTTGGAAAGAACAAACAGGATTCTTCTCTGAGAGAGAGAGAGAGGGAGAGAGAGAGAGGAGTCAGTTCTACAGCAGCAGTTGAGGCTGCAATATGGCAAGCTGGCAGGCTTGTTGAAAAACCTCATTTTGAAGAGAGGATGTGAGTTCTGAGTTCAGACTATTCAAAACCCTTGTAGTCCTTACAAGAGGAAATGGCTGGCTAGAATGTTTCTCCTGAAATAAGGGAAGTGAGAGGAACTCTATAATGACCTGGAAGAAGAGGTTATCATTTGGAAAACCCATGATGGGGAAAGTTTCTTCGGCAAGACACTGAAATGACTGGAGGAAATCAGTTTCTGTGTGTCCAATGAGCAACAAATTTCTCTCTGAAACCAACAAGAATTTTCCTGAGTGGTAACCATTTAACTTTAAGCTCTGGAGCCTGGTGGAGATCCATAAATGTTAAATTCTGTGCACAGTCTGAAAATTGCCTGATACCAGTGAACTTGGAGAAGTGAGAAGTGAATGATTAGACTGTGAAACAAACATACACACATAACATACACGAGCACTTAGAATTAGAAGGGGTTAAGTGAGGTTAAGTTAAGTTAACAGTAATAAGTTAAAGATTGATTTTGTTATTATGTTTAAAGAAATTTAAAAGCAACTTTTGTAAAAGTAACTATTTGCCTTGGTGAATTTCTATTGCTGCTGGGTTTTGGAGTCCTCTGGGCTCGTAACACTGGAGGAATTATCTTCACAATCAGTGAGGATTGAAGAATTACATCTCCACAATCTCTATCAGTACCAGAGCACCCCAGGAATGTGTTCTTAGTCCCTTGCTCGACTCACTTTACACCTATGGTTCAGTATGACAATGACACCATCTACAAATTCGCTGATGATACCACTGTAGTGGGTTGTATATAAAAGGGGTGAAAAGTCAGCTTACTGGAGGGATATTGAAAACATGGCTGAATGGTGCACCAACAACCACCTCACACTCAATGTCACCAAAACCAAGAAGCTGATTTTTGATTACAGGAAGGAAAAACTAGAGGTGTACATTCCAGTGACCATTTGAGAATCAGAGCTAGAAAGGGTGGGACAATTTAAGTTCTTGGGAGTCACTATCTCAGAGGATCTTTCCTGGACCCAACAAACTAATGGCATCATGTAGAAAGCACATCAGTGCCTCTACTTCCTCAGGAGTTTGCGAAGGTTTGGGATGACATCAGAAACCCTGGCAAATTTCTACAGATATGTGGTGGATAGAGTGCTGACAGGCTACATCATGCTTTGGTATGGGGACACCAATACTCCTGATCATAGAGCCATGCAAAAGGTAATGGACACAGCCCATTACTTCACAGGCAAAACCTTCTATATCATCAAGAACTTCAACAAGGAAGGTTGCCATCGGAGAGAAGCAGCAATCATCAAGGATGTATAGAAATAACCTTGAATAAAATCTGGAATGGGCACTTTAATCACATGAATTGTTTGATTACAAATTTAAAAACATGGAGCACAGAGGCAAATAAAGGGAAATAGTGTCTTTGTCCCAAACATAATCACCTGTGTTAGGGTGAATCAATTTCTAGTCGAATTTCTCAATGTGTGGAACTTAAAAATGGAATGACCAAAAATCTTCAAAGCAGAATTAAACTCTTTTACATAATTTACCAATAATAATCAGACTTGCATTGATCCATTATCTTTCTAATTATGGGTCATTTACAAAAGAGAGAAAAAGAACACAAGGAGCCTGTGATCAAAATGCACAGTTTACTAAAATTTGTATTTTCTGATTTCAGTTCAGATTTGCAGCATCCAGGATTTAGAAAGTTTGAAAACCCTCTTCTTAATGATATTCTTTAGTGATGATCCCAAGAATAAAGTGCATTTTCTCAATTATTTACTGAATTAACTGAATGAGCCCAGCCTTTTCTCGGAGCTGTCATGTTTCATCCCTTCATATAGGACTCAGTGACATTGCTTGCATTTGGAATGGCTGTTGTTGAACACAATCCACTGGAGGAACAATGGGAAAAAATAGAATGGTCTACATTTTGAGCTGAAACCTTTTAAGATCAACCTCAATAACAGTTTCCTGTGTGTCTTTGGGGTTATGTTAGACTTGGAGCTACTAAAGGAAGGAGCACTGTGACATATTTACATTGTATTAGCTATGAACAGCTATTGAAAATGTCAGCTTTATAAAATGGGACGAACTCATTACCTTTGTTTTTACCTGTGCAATTCTGCATCCAGTTTCAGCGGGCCAAGACTATTGTACAGATTTCCAGTGCAAAAGCATCCATTCATTCCAAAATTATTTTCTAATTGATTACATTACAACATAATACAGAGGGTGATTATACATTATCGCTATTTGTGATTATTCATTAGCAGGACTGAGTTTGATGTTTGTAAGTGAAGGAAATTATTTGAGCCATTTTATACAACCTTTTTTTTTCAGTGTGATTGGCAAAGGATCAAAATATATTTCAGTTTTATTCTTTCCATATAATCCCTTTTTGCAATGGATTTTTATTCACCTAATAAAAACCACTCCAGTGTTTCTGATAAACAATATAATAACAGATTTTTTTTTAGGACAAACAGTTATGAATGATTGTGAACCTGATAACAAAAGCACAATGCACAGATGTAATGAAATGCTTGTTAGCAACAGCCACACAGATACATAAAACACACTAACAAGCAAAAAGTATAAATTAACACAAAACACTGCAAGAGAAATTAAAAATGAATATTTACCAAGAGTGAGCATCGATAAGTCTGCTCCATCACAAGACACAACGTGAAAACACTCAGTAGGTGGGGCAGAATGTAATCCCCATTAAGCTCCTGAATGCAAATAGAAAAAAAAGGTGAATTCATAATTATTCAGAGAAATGTCAATACTTTAAAAAGCATCTGTGCATTAAAAAAATATTTGCCATTTTCAGCAAGGATGAAAAGCTCCATCAGAGCAGGCCTTGGCCTCCTGTAAGGGTGACCCGGGAAGGGAGTCTCAGTGGTACAACAGCTGAGGTTGTATTATCTCTGAGGTCTCGCTGCCAAACCTGGAAAACAAATATGACTGGGAACATTCATCAACATCAGGTTTCTAAAGGCACGCGGAGTCCAGTTGATTGACTTGCTGACCGTAATTTGACCAGATGCAGTTACAAATGTATCCATTGACTCTAATGAACTATCATAGGTTTGGTGCATTACTGGTTCAAGATGGAATGCAGGATATATTCTATCCCCATCTATGTGTCCACCTTTGCAAAATTAAAAACACATTTCTTGCTAAGTGCAGATCTGGATACCGGATTCAATGCTAAGTTATAGATGGTTTATTTTAATTTTTTAAATAAATTTAGACATTCTTTTTTTCTTTGGCTTGGCTTCGCGGACGAAGATTTATGGAGGGGTACGTCCACGCCTGCTGCAGGCTCGTTGGTGGCTGACAAGTCCGATGCGGGACAGGCAGGCACGGTTGCAGCGGTTGCAAGGGAAAATTGGTTGGTTGGGGTTGCGTGTTGGGTTTTTCCTCCTTTGTCTTTTGTCAGTGAGGTGGGCTCTGCAGTCTTCTTCAAATTTAGACATGCGGCATGGTAAAAGGCCATTATGGCCCACGAGTCTATGCTGTCCAATTTATACCCATTAACATACACCCACAGTATGTTTCAAATGCTGGGAGGAAACTGGAGCCCCCAAGGAAAACCCTCGCAGACCCGGGGAGAATGTAAAAACTCCTTACAGACAGCACGGGATTCGAACCCTGATCCCAATTGCTGATGCTGTGAAGGTATTGTACTAACCACTACACCAACCAACCGTATTGTGGAACTGCACCTTCTGAGAACTCGGTACCAATTGTCTCAACTGATTTCACTTTAAAATTTTCTGCAAAAAGCGTGTCAATTCCTCTTCCACTCTCTACTACCCTACATAAAAATCCAACCAGTATTATATTTAAAATAATTAAAGAACTTTGCCTCAAGTTGCTAAATACTCTGAGTGTTTTATTTAAAGATATTGTCAGAATACTCTTCTCTACATCATGGGTTGAATTAAATAAGAATGGTGGCACCAAAGATTTGTCTCATAGTCCCTTCCATTAGAAGGACAATGGTGCTGAGGCACAGCAGGTAGAGCTGCTGTCCCAGAGATCCAGAAATCCCAGTTCAATTCTGAACCAGGATGCTGTCTGTGTGGATTTTGCAGACTCTCACAATGCAGGTTTCCTCTCACATGCCAGAGGTGTACTAGTTAGTGAGGAAATTGGGATCACAAATTAACCCTTTTGTAAGTTGGCGAAGAGAATCAAGATGAATTTGATAGACACAGGAGAACAAATGGTTGGTGGGAATGTGGAGTTGTTGAAATTTCTCTCAGAGCCAATACAGACATGTAAGGCCAAATGTCGTTCACATATCATGCGAAGAAAAATGATAAAGAGAGCAATCTAAGTTGAGTCTTCAGGATAAATTAAGCTATTTGATGGAATAAGTTGAAAGAAATAGTTTCCTTTTATTTCAGGACTCAGAAAAGGGAGGAACCCTTAAAATTAGAGCTTAAGCTATTCAGGGAAGATGTCATGAAACATTGTTTACCACAAAAGGTAGTGAAATCTAAGAGTCCCTTCCCTAAAATATTGAGGATAGATTATTCAAAAATTTAAACTCTTAAAATTGATACATTTTTTGCTTGCAGAACTATTAATGATTATGAAAATAAGATTGGTGAACTGAATCAGATTCAGAACATGTCCTCCAGTTCCAGTAATTAAGTATCATTTATGTCAAATAATAATTTATTTCATTCCTCAGATGTGTTGATATCTTGACAAAAGGGACTGCAGATGTTGAAATCTAAAGCAAAAACCAAAATGCTTGAAGATCAATGGCAATGGAGAAAGCTGAGGATGGGCAGTTCTCAGCATGGGAAAGAGAAGGAGAATTAAAATGGCATGCATTCAGAAGCTCAAAATGTTAATTACAACATGATCCCAACATTTTTACCCCCTCCTCTCACCTCCATTTCCACTGTTCAGAGAGGCTGTTCTCCTCCTGACTCCATGGTCCACTTATTCCTCACCATACATCCCCCTTCCCCATGGCACTTCTCCCTGCTTTGCAGATCTAATACCTGTTCCTACATGTCCTCCCTTACCACCATAAAGGGATATGAACAACCTCCCAAGAGATTTTTTATTGTCATGTTCTAAAACAGAAAATGTAATATTAAACAAATCTTCCTTTATTCTGCTGTAAGGCATTGAAAGATTCACTATCAGCAGGTGCCCCTTACAGTAAGAGAAAGAGATGAAAGAGAGAGTCCCTTAGAGTCACTGAGTACCTCTGAATTAACCTCCATGCTTCTGCAGCCTCTGCACCCGCAGAAATCACTCTTTGATCCATTTAGAAACCCAAGTTTCAGATCCTACCCTGCAATGTGATCAGGAAGTCTTCAGTGCCCAATGCTCTTTAAGAGCCCTTCTTGCCCTCAACACCCTCTCAAATCCCAGTTCCAATACCTTGTTCCCTTGAGCTGGTTTCCAGTAGTCTGCAGCCTGTGTGGGTCCTTAAGCACAAGTTGCCAACAATCCATGGCCTGTGTGAGTCCTTCAGTCACTGAGCCCCTCACTGGTCTGCTGCCGTGGTCACCACCCTGCAGGATCTTTCAGCTTCTGAACCCTTCACTGGTCTGCTGCCTTGGTCACCGTCCTGTAGGGTCTTCTCCTATACTTATTCTCAATTGGGTCGGTGTGTTTCTCCCCAATTTTGGTGCCCTGCATTGGACCACTTCTCCCCCTGGGTCTGCATTCCTCTAGGCCACTGCTGAACACAGGTGCTGCCATCTTTGGCACAGATCCTGTGGTTGTAGGATTTTAAATAAAAACACCATTGGCTCCATTAACAGGCCATTTAAATTTAAAGCCATTGGCATTAAGACCAGGTGGTTGTACCCTGTGGAGGAGAGCCATGGGTCCACTCTCCGCTCTCTGTGAGTCCACACCATGTGCAGCGCTGCCATTACCAAAGAAGTTCGCCTGCACTCTTCCATTCTGGGCTACTCCACATTGTTATGGGGAGGGGAAATTCAAATTGAAGGAGCAATATCTAATATTCTACGTGGGTAGCTTAAAGCCCAATGGTTTGCAAGTTAAATTTTCAAATTTCAAGTAATCCACACCATTGATCTTCTTCTCCCACACATGCTCGATTCTCTTTTTTAAAGTATTTTATTTAAAATTTTATACATACATGAAATCATAAAAAATAAAAATTTCAATAATAAAATATTAATATCACTTCAATTATACATGATGGTATAAACTCCCAAATCCCCAACCCCCTCCCCAACAATAAATCCTCAAGTAAAGAAAGAAACAGGTGAAAAGAAGAAAGAAGCAAGAAGGAAAGAAGGAAAGAAAAAGTAAGAAGACATAACCAATCACACATTTCTAACTATTTACATTTTTAATTCTTCCAAGGAGGTTAACGAGGTTCTTGAAGTTTAGGGAAAATATCTATAAATTTATACCCACAGTTATACATCATATTTATTTCTTAAATTGTAAGTAATCTTCTCAAGGCGAATACAACTATGGATTTCTATGTTCCATATCTAGACAAGAGTCTGATTTCCAAGATACTGCTAAACACTTTCTCGCTAATGCTAATGCAATCTTTACAAATTCTTTTTGATATATAGTTAATTTCAATTTTGGTCTTATCCCTACCATATTACCTAATTAAAAAAAACATTGAATTTTGTGGACATTTAATTCCTGTAACCTGTTCTAAAAGTGTTCCCAAATTTATGCAAAAAGGTTTCACTTTCAGACAGGACCAAGTAGAATGTAAAAAAGAGCCTATCTCCTGGCTACATCTAAAACATTGATCTCATAAATCTGATTTCAATCTATTTAACTTCTGCAGCATTAGATATAATTGATATAGAAAATTATATTGAAATAATATATACCTAACATTTATTGTATTTGTCATATTGTCTTGACAGAGCTTGAATCAATTTTGTTCTTCAACATTAATATTTAAATCTGTCTCCTATCTACATGCTTAATTTTCCACTGAATTTTCATCTCCTTTTATTCATTTTTCCCAACCCCTCCCCCTCCTCCACCCCCACCCAGTTCTATTTGCCTATTAGCCCCTTCCTATCTGGTTTGATTTATCTCCAACCAGTCTCTGTCTCAACCCCCTCCTATTGTCACTCTTTCCTCTTCCCTCGACCTCACAGTCTAAACTCAAAACGTTGAATGACAACTTTAACCTCCACTGATGCTGCTTGACTGCAGACACGGGGAGAACGTACAAATTCCTTACAGACAGCTTTTGCTGTAACAACTTTATGCTAACCTCTACGCCAGCCGTGCCACCCTCATTTGATTAATAATTAGATTGGAATAGATGTGCACCGTGTATGGGTTTTCAGGATATGTTCAATAAGCTGTCTCAAAGGAGGTTTATTTGAGTGTTCAGATTCAAGCTCTGAGAATGAACCAACAAATTAAATGAACGATTGTTTCTTGAATTAGAGAATGGTAGAGTGGAATATATCCCAAAGACCAGTCATATCTCAACTTAGAAGGAAATAAAAATAATTTAAATTTGACCATTGAAGAACAATACCAAACCCTGCTCTCTTGAGTTGACATGATACTCAATAACCCAGTCAGTTAAAACAGTGGGATGGTGCTGCAAATGATTTACAGAAGGGCATGGACAGTTTATCTGGTTGAACAGAATTGTAACAGATGTAATTTTTCATAAACAAGTAAGAGATAGTTGATTTTATAAGGGCAACTAATTGTAGGGTGTACAACTGAGCAGGGAATCCTATGAATCATTCTGGCAGATGAAGGACAGGTAACATTGAGGTTTTAGAAGTCAAGATTCAGAATATAAGAAAAAAAAGATGAAGATAACCCTGTAAAAGGCATGTTGGGATATCATCTGCTGTTTTGTTCATCCTATTATTGAAAAAACATTGGTGTCATTCTGAGTATATTGCATTGATACACCAGGAATGCGAGAAATTGAAACTTACTCCTTCAAGGAAAGATGCAATCATAAACCTGTACAGCAGATATACCAAGTGATTTGGTTCATGTTAACCATTGAATATTATTTCCTTTGATACCACAGGCAGCTGTGGAGGCCAGATCATTGGGTGTATTTAAGGCAGAGATTGATGGCTGTCTGAAAGGTTATGGAGAGAAGGCAAGGGAGTGGATTTGAGTGGGAGAATGGATCAGCTCATGATGGAATGGCAGAGCAGACCCATTGGGCCTACTTCTGCTCCCATGCTTTATGGTTTTATGGTCTTATTCTCTATATTCTCCCATCTCTAAATTCTAACATTCATTTACACAATAGGGGACATTTACAATGGCACAATTAGCAAAGTGGTTAGCAGAAAACTATGACAGCGACAGTTACCTGGATTTGTATATTTTCCCCGTGACCACGTGGATTTCCTCTAGGTGCTCCAGTTTCTTCCCATCCTACAAAAATATATAGGGTTTTTAGGTTCATTAGTGTATTTGGATGATGCAGGCTCATGTGCTGGAAGAGCCTGTAACCATGCTACATCTCTAAAGTAAAAAATAACCTATGAACTCACACACCTTTGTGATATTGGAGGAAATCAAAGCATCTGGAGAAAATATGGTCAAAGGGAGAACATATAAGCAATACTAGAGATAAGGATTGAACTGGGTTGCTGAAGTGGTGAGGTAAGCAGAGCAACCTACTGGGCCACTGTGCTGCCCTGCCTGTGTCACCACGATTGTTTCTTGGAGGCTGAGATGGCAAAAAAGAGAGTTTATGAACATTTTCTTAAACCATGAGTTTTTTACATGTTGAATCGGCAGACATTTTCAATCAGTCATGAATCCGTTAAAGAGGATCTTTAAATGTCAAAAAAGAAGACACATTTGGGAGAAATTTCTTTCTATAAAGAATTGTTGGAACATGGAAAATGGATTCTCAATGGGATGATTGAGGCAGAGACTATCCCATGTTCTGAGGGAAATTTAGATAAGCATTCAAAGTATCTGCCTATTCTGGCTCTATAAGCACATGATGGGATAAATGAGCACTGCATGAACACAAATTCTGTCATTCTAGTATTTCCAGAACCATGTTTCTCTTTCAACTTTACTTTCTTCATGGAGCCATCAACTTTTTCAGTTTCTGCTCTCCTCTCCCCTTCTCCCCTTCTCTCCCCCTTTCCAGTTCTCCTCCCTCCCTTCCCCCTCCCTTCTCCTGGCCACCCCTCCTCCCTTGATCACAACTGACTCCTCCCTCCCTTCTCCACCTATCACTTCCTGCCTTTACAACCACCCCTCTCCCCCTACTTTTTTGTTTGGATGCCTGCCGACATTTTTCCATACCTTGATGAAGGGCTCAAGCCCAAAATGTTGGCTATGTATTTTTACCTGTGCTATATAAAGGACACTGTTTGACCTACTGAGTTTCTCCAGCTTTGTGTTTTTACTTTCTTCATACTGCCTATTCTGGCCAAACGTTTTGTCACTTACATTACACCAAGGTTCATGACTTTGTATCACCTAATCTTTTCCTTTTTTTTACAATAGTTTGCATTGTAGCTTTTGAATATTCACCTTGATGGTTCATTAAAATGATGCATTTCATTAACACCAAGTATAGATTGTGCAGGACATCAGAAAATTGAATTTCTTCTTTTGAAGACAGGTTTCATTTGATGTCGAGTGTGCAACACTTTACCAGTAACTAGAAAAGTAAATTTTGTCATAGCCCTAAGTAGAGTCTTCAGCTGCATCAAAATTCTCACTTGTTCCAGCCAAACAGGTACGTAAGATATGCCAATACAATAGTAAAAATTAAAATTAGCACGCATGCCAAGACAAAAAAAAAGACAACTATCAAAAATAAATAAATATTCACAGTCACAGTTAGTGTAAGAAAAGATCTCTTGGTAGTCCTGGAGCTGTTTATGGTCAGGTTAAGGGTCAAAAGCCTGATAGCTATAGCATAAAAATCGTTATTGAATATGGAGGAGCTGGATCTCAGTCTTCTCTATCTCCTGCCTGAATGGAGCAGTGAGAAGTGATCGTGACGAGAGTGATTGGGGTTCCAACCTCAACAAAACAATGGTTAATTGCCCATTGGAGGCAAACTATTCTGTGTTCATGCAGCCATAGATGCATCGAGCTCAGAAACTAGAGCTACGGCCCACCTGGTTCGAATCCACCAAAATGCCCATCGACACTGATCTGGCTTTTTCCTCTCATGTTCCCATCAGTTCCTTCCTAATTCTACCATTCACCCAGACACTAGAGGCAATATGCAGTTGTCAGTGAGCCTACTGATCAGCACATCTCTTGGATGTGGAAGGAAACCAGAGAGAGCAGAGAAAGCCCATGCAGTTTCAGGAAAACATGGAAACACCATACAGATAGCACCAGACACCCCGACGTTATGCACAAATGATCACCTTATTTGGGCTTTGAGAGATGGTATTAGGAAGAATAATCATTAATCACAGGAGTGGGGTATTTGAAGTTCAATACCTCAGAATAGGTGCAAAGCTCATGGTCCACTGGAAGAAATCAAGTCCAACATTCAAATGAGTGCCATCAAAAAAGAGTGGGCAACCATGCTGAGTTAGGAAGGAACAACAGAGTGAAAAGTTAAAAAAAACTAGGGCAGATTAAGGAACAGCAAATAAAAGCATGGAAGTAACCTTGGATATAGAACCATCATGGAAATAGGCCCTTCTACCCAACTTGCCAATGTCAGCCAAGTTTTCTACCTGAGCATTTAGCTCATTTTCTTCTAAACTTTCCTTATCCAAGTAGCTGTTTGAGTGTGTTTTAAATATTGTAATTGTACCCACCTCTTCAGCTTCTTTTGGCAGCTTGTTCCATGCACCCATTACCCTCCATAGAGGAAAAAGTTGCCCCTCAGCTCTCTTAAATTTTTCCTCTCTCATCTTAAATGTTTACTGTCTAGCTTTAGGCTTACCTCCACTTGGATAAAGACTCCTTATCTATTCCATACATGTTTTTATAACATCTGCAAGGTCACCCTCTTATCCTCCAATGCTACAAAAACAATCTCACCTGGGATGTGAAGGCCAATAAACAATTGTGGGCACAGTAAAAGGAGTGGCTACAATTTAAAGATGAAGGCAATATGAATATGTTCTCAGTGGGTGGACAACCATTCTCAGTTGAAGTTTCATTCTGTTATATTGTAGATAGAGAAATCATGCAGACTTTTAAACAAGAATGCCACTCTCTGAAAATATCACTACTTATCACTGATGCTATTAATCATAAGATTATTTAGATGAAAAGTTCACATTAGATATCAGGATTTATTAATGTATTAAGATCAGAGGTTCAAGAGGACATTGTCTGCTATCCAACAGCTCAAGATTAGGGAGGCTAGCAAACAAGCAACTAAACAGACAACTTTCAAATGCAGAAAAATAAAAATGAGGAAGTGGGATTTTTTTGTCTTTATTGATGTGAAGTTTTGATATTGAGTGCGTAATTTAGCAAACTAAGAGTGTCTAAAGAGTAAAGTCATTGTTTCTGCAATCTAGCCTTTTGTGAGCCATTTAGTGGAAAAGTACTTTGAAAAAAAAGAACTTTATATTATATTAAATTAAATAGCTTATAATTTTCTGCCCATAATTTTACAAGGCAGAACAACACGCCCTTAAATACTTCAGGTCAAGAGCAAAACTCCACCTGGCTATGGGCCGTGGAATGCTAAAATCGTCTGAAGATTTGTTGAAGATGAGGTTGACAAATAGGAGCATAGCAGTAGACTACCCTAAGGCCACATTACTCTTGATTCCTTGTTCTGGAAGCAAGGATATGTGTTGGATTGTGCACAAGGATGGAAAGATAAAAATGAAAGGAACATTTGGAGGAGAAAAGGCAGTGGAATTCAGCTAAAATTACTGAGTCATTTGGTAAGAGATAGCTGTATGGCTACTGAATGCATGAACATGCATTTCATTGTACAGAGTGAATGAGGTGAATATTTGGCCTCACCACTTGCCAGTCCCTCACATCTCCATTACCAATAACTACCAATTAACAATTTGATCCACCTTTGGTGATACTCTTCCCTTTCAATGTCTCTCCATCTCCATCTCGGACAGACATTTCTTTACAAACCCACTTACTCCCACAACTTTGATGCACTATCAATCACTCGAAATAGAAACCAGTAGGCTTTTATTCACAAGAAGAAAAGCACATCTATACTGTTCGACAGTCCTGCCCTGAGGAAGAGGGCAGTGGAACAGCCAGCTTTATACAGGAACCTGTGGGGAGGGGCCACAGGTACAATTGGCCAATAGATGTGCCCGACCAGGTAATTATCTGTAACAGTGGTTTACCACACACTTCTTCACACCCAGTCCTCTGCAAGGATTCTATTCCTTTCTCTCAATTTCTTAGTCTCCATCGTATCTGTTCCCAAGATGGGGTTTCCAGCCAGATCATCCAAAATTTCCTCCTTCTTCCAAAATATGACTTCATTTCCACCACAATCAATTTAATCCTTACTGTATCACTTCCAACTCCCGTTTATCTGCCCTGGCCCCTCTGCCCCCAGATGTAACAAACATAGGATTCCCCTTGTCCTGACCTACCACCCTACCAGCCTCTGAATCCAACATATTATCCTCTGTAATTTTCATCACCTCCATAATGATAACACCACCAGACACATCTTCTCCTCTCCTCCCCTCTCTGCCTTCCAGATGGTCTGCTTCCTCCATGACTCCCTTGTCAACTCATCCCTTCCCATTAATTGCCCCATGAGCACCTTCCTCTGCAGCCATAGGAAGGGCCACACTTGCGCCCACACCTCCTTCCTCACCACCATATGGGGCCCTAAACAGTCCTTTCAAGTGAAGCAGCACTTGCACATCCACAGAAGTGGTCTACTGCATTGGGTGCTCTCATTGTGGCCTTCTCTACATTGGAGAGATCGGATACAGACTGAGAGATCACTTCACTGAGCACTTTTGCTCTGTCCAAATCAGTGACAGGGATCTCCCAGTGGCCAACCATATCATTTCTGCACCCTACCCTCATGCTAACATGTCTGTCCATGGCCTCGTTCTATCAAACCAAGACCACCCGTAAATTGGAGGAGCAACATTTAATTATCCATCTCGACATTTTCCAACTGGATGGCATTAACACTGACTTCTCTGTTGTCTGCTAGCCAACTCCCTGTTCTCCCTCCCTTCCCTTTTCCTCTGTCTTCTTTCCTCCAGCTCCCCACCCATTTCGCTCTCCCTTCATAGAGACACCCCCATCCCCTCCCCCTGCTTACTGGCATCCTCTCCCTCCCTTATCCACTTATTGCCTCCTGCCTGTGGGGCCATGCTACTCCCCCTGGCACCTCCACTCCACCATTTTGTTTGGGTGCCTGCTGACATTTTGTCATACCTTGATGAAGGTCTCAAGCCCATCTTTGCTATATAAAGTACACTGTTTAACCTGCTGAATTTCTCCAGCATCGTGATTTTACCACCAAGTCCGCAGACTCTGTGTCTTACTACACTACCAATAACCTCGAATAGCTTTGAATTTTTGAACTTTGAACCTACTTGACCTCCTTGTTTGCAGAGAGTGCCTGAGTGAATGATTTTCTTCCTATCCTCATTATTTTTCACGATTTTTTTTTGGCAGGCTTGCTCTGCTGTTAAATGTTAAAAGCAAAATACTGCAAAAGCTGGAAATCTGAAATTGGGTGACTGAAGTAATAACCAGCTGTCCCCTGCTGAGAATAAGCAGATGCAAGCTTGGAATATTAATTTTCACAAGCAAGGGCAGGCAGATGTATTAGAAAGTTAAGGAAGTGCCAGGGAAGCAAGTCGAAAGTGCAAATTAATATTAAAACATTGAACAGTACAGAACAGGTAAAGGCCCATCACGCTACAATGTTGATGCCGAGAATGATGGCAATTTAAATTAATCCCATTTGCCTGCACATTCCTCCATTCCCTGCCTGTTCTTTCATCTCTATCTTGAATATTACTGTGGTATTTGTGTCCACTTCCTCTTCCGGAACAATATTGTTTTGCAAATATCTTTTAAACTTTCCCCTTCTTATCTTAAATCTATGCCCTCTTCCATGGGAAAAAGGCCAATTCTCTACCTTACACTGTAGATTGTAGAGGATGAAGTTAATTAGGATTAACCTTTGATTTGCTTCACACGATTAGAATGCCAATTACCTCAATGGCCAGTGGTGCTCCACCCATCCATTCAAGTTCATTTATTTGTCATCCAATTGTACCAGTGCAACCTGACAAAACAGTCCACAGTGCAGAACAGTGCAAACACACATACAGACATAATACACATACAGACAAATATAAACACAGAATATATGTACGTACTGTATATTAAAATAAATATTATTAATAAATAGTAGACTCAAGGAGAGTTGTTTTAGCAGTCATTCAGCAATCTCATTTGCCATGGGAAGAAGCTATTCCTCAGCTTGGTGGTTCTGGCTCTAGTATTTCTGTATCATTTTCCCAACAGTAATAACTGGAAGATGTTGCACAAGGGCTGGTAGGGGTCCTCAATGATTTTGCAAACCCTCTTCAAACAATGATCCTGGTAAATCACATGGATGTGGGGAGGAGGGAGACCTCAGTGATCCTTTGTCACTTTTATGGTTCTGTGGATTGACTTCCGATGCTCTACAGCAACCGTCCCACACTGTGATACAGCCAGCAAGGACACTCTTGTTACAAGCCCAGAGGACTCTAAAACCCAGCAACAATTGAAATTCACCAACACAATGGTTACTTAAACAAAAGTTGTTTTTAATTTTCTTTAAACATAATAACAAGATCAAACTTTAACATTACTATTAACTTAACCCCCTTCTAATTCTAAGCACATGTGTATGTAAAGTGTATATGTTCAGAAAAGTTCTTTGTTTCACTATCTAATCATTCACTTCTCACTTCTCCAAGTTCACCAGTATCAGGCATTTCTCAGACTGTGCACAGAATTTAACATTTATGAATATTCACCAGGCTCTGGTGCTTAAAGTTAAAAGGTCGGCACTCAGGAAGGTTCTTGTTGGTTTCAGAGAGATATTTGTTGCTTGTTGGACACTCACAAACTGATTTCCTCCGATCAGTATTTCAGTGTCTTGCCGAAGAAACTTGCCCCATAATGGGTTTTCCAAATGATAACCTCTTCTTTCAGGAAACCTCTTGTTTCCCTTATTTCAGGAGAAACACTCTAGCCAGCCATTTCCTCTTGTAAGGACTACAAGGGTTTTGAACAGGATGAACTCAGAACTAACAACCTGTCTTTCATGTGTATTCTTTCAACAAGCCTGCTAGCTTGCCATGTTGCAGCCTCAGCTGCTGCTGTAGAACTGACTTCTCTCTCTCTCTCTCTCTCTCTCTCTCTCTCTCTCTCTCTCTCTCTCTCTCCCTCTCCCCGAGAAGAATCTTATTTGTTTTTTTCTCTCTCTGCTTGTAAAAACCAAAAACCTCTCCCAAGGCTCCAAACCCAATCTTTGAAAGATCTTATCAGTACTTCTGAGCCTGGACTTTATTGCTCAAACACAATAGATCAGCATTCTTCATTGCTTCTGCCAAGCCAACCGGAACCTGAATGTCTTTTGTGAATTGTTACCCTGTTATCTAATAATATGACCTACACTAAACCTCCACAATCTATCTCTTTTAAAGATATATTTATCCATAACTATTCTAATATCCCCTCTAGATAGAGCTCCTGCAGAAATTTGACAGAATGCTGTCCTGCGGCCTTGCCCACCTCAGCCTTCTAAGGAAGTTCAATCGCTCTTGTGCCTTCCCGACAAATGAGGAGATGCTGTGTGTCAAGGATAAGTCACTTGTTAAGTGGACTCCAAGGAACTTGGTGCTCTCCATTCTCTCCACTATCAAGCTATTAATATGTAGTGGAGGGTTCTTGGAGATGGATATTGAATTTCCTAATCAGAGTAGGTTCTGTGCCCCTGTTACAGTCAGTGTGTCTTCCAAATGTTGCCTGAAATAGAGGAGTGTCTCTTCATTAGTTGAGTGTGGCAATCAGGAAGAGATTTTCTTGGCCATGAGGTTTCAGGCAGTTGGAGTCAACATTAAGTATTTTGAGATTGTCTGAGCCACTGTGCAACCTGCAGTGGTGCTGGAGAAATCTAACATCTGCATGGTGTGATTCTCTGTCAATAGCTATACGATAAGCAGGGGATTAATCTGTTCAACCCCTCAAGCCTGCTTTGCCATTTTTTTGTCAGCCTGCAAGTTAGAGAGAAATCCCCAAATGTTTCTGTGGATGACGTTACAAGGTAATTGAGGCTGAAAGTGACTCTGATATGTCCAATTTTGGTGCCAAAGTGAATGTTAGTGTTCTGTGCTGTTTGGTACTTCTTTCATTTCAACCTCATGGTATTTTACAGCACAGTGGCTTGCTCAAGATTCAACTATCAATTTATTGTCATGTAATAAAAAATAGTGTCATATTTCACGAAATTGCTTTTGCCTGCTGTGAGGCAGACAGAAATTGACTGAAGCGCATCTTACAGTCAGGGAGAGACAAACAAAAGAGAGACTACCCCCCCCCCCCCACCTGAGTCACCGTTTCCATGGATTCACCTCCAGTTCACCCACAGCCTCCACTGCCAAACAGAGTTCAGTCCAATCCATCAGCAACTTGAGCACCAGATCCAAACCTTCTATACAATTAGGAACCCTTCAGCACCCTCAGCCCACTCTCACATCCCAGCTCAGCCATTTAAGAATCGTAACTCCAAACTCCTGGAGGCCAGCCCACTACTAGGCTCAAAGTTCAAGGTTCAGATTTATCATCAGGGTACATACATGAATTCACATACAGCCCTGAGGTTCTTTATTCCTGCAGGCCAGGCATAATTTTACTGATCAGTAGTGCAAAAAACTATACTCAAGAAAATATACGTATACTAAAGAGAGAAATGTAAGCAAAAAGGAAATGTAAACAAATAGAAAAAAATTCAATAATAAGTAATGTACAAACTAAGAGTCCTTAAACGAGTCCCAGGTTGAGTTTGTAATTTAAGTGTCTGATGGTGGAGGGGTAGCACTGTTCCTGAACCTGGTGGTATGAGTCTTTTGGCACCTGCAGTGCACAAATGTGGTGGACAAATGGGTTTTATGAAAATTTTCTGGTCATCGTTGCAGAGGATAGTTGTTTTCCTTTTGATTTCCAAAGTCCATGGGCTTTGAGCTTGAATCTCCAGATTGCTAGTCCAGATTTCTGTGTTATTTGTCTAATAATATGACCAATTCATTGTCACCATTCATTCTGCTGGGGAAAAATGCCTTGCATTCACCCCTCAGACTAATCATTATGCTTTTTCCATACATTTCCTGACACCAGTCATATTTGTCATTTCCCACATTGCTGAGATACTAGTCTGGGTAAATCCAACAATCAGTAGGAAGAAGTCATCCTTCCTGCATCCAGTCACCTTCACCTAAGAAACAGAATACTTCAGTTTCTGGCTTTTCCCCAAGTGCCAGTTTAAGAGGTGTATTAAAATATAAATTAGTGTATATTATATTCATAAACCAGATTAGGCAAGTTTTACCATCAGCATGTCTCGATGAGGAGTTCTAAATAAGTTTACCTTCTCATGATTGAACGCACTCTATAAATTCTTCCTCCCTTTTTAAGAGGACTTATCTGAGTTAACCCGAAGGATAAAGGTATTACTTAGCATCAAAAAGGCAGAAGTCAATTGGCTCCTCTGACTATGTGATATATTCAACCAAAACATGTGAATCCATTGCATACCAAATCTCCTTTTGACAAACAAATCTGATTGATTCCTTTTTCTTGAAGGTGATCAATCAGAATGTGATCCTGTAACAAACGCAGAGAAAGGGTTGATTTGATTGTTTTATATCAAGTATCATGACTCTTCTCTGTTCATGCCAAATCAATTAGATTGAATTAAGTAGATTTAGGCATTCTTCCACACTTTCCCAATTGGTTTAATCTATTATAAGTGCCTCCCTCCTTTTATAGGAAGATTTCTCCTAGTCTTTGACTGACATTATTCCCATCCAGTCACCTTCACCTAAGAAACAGAATACTTCAGTTTCTGGCTTTTCCCCAAGTGCCAGTTTAAGAGGTGTATTAAAATACAAATTAGTGTATATTATATTCATAAACCAGATTAGGCAAGTTTTACCATCAGCATGTCTCGATGAGGAGTTCTAAATAAGTTTACCTTCTCATGATTGAACGCACTCTATAAATTCTTCCTCCCTTTTTAAGAGGACTTATCTGAGTTAACCCGAAGGATAAAGGTATTACTTAGCATCAAAAAGGCAGAAGTCAATTGACTCCTCTGACTATGTGATATATTCAACCAAAACATGTGAATCCATTGCATACCAAATCTCCTTTTGACAAACAAATCTGATTGATTCCTTTTTCTTGAAGGTGATCAATCAGAATGTGATCCTGTAACAAACGCAGAGAAAGGGTTGATTTGATTGTTTTATATCAAGTATCATGACTCTTCTCTGTTCATGCCAAATCAATTAGATTGAATTAAGTAGATTTAGGCATTCTTCCACACTTTCCCAATTGGTTTAATCTATTATAAGTGCCTCCCTCCTTTTATAGGAAGATTTCTCCTAGTCTTTGACTGACATTATTCCCATCCATCCACCACCCTGCCCCACCACACCCCCTCTGAAGTAAGCAGCCATTTTGCTCTGTCTAATGTGCTTTGAAGTACAATCTCTCATTACTATTTGATATTCCAATGCTTTTAATAATTCTACCATATCCATTGCAAAATAAAGGATAAGAGGCAAATAAATTTGTAAAAAAAAAACCATCATTGAATGCTTCGAAATTGCTATTCATGCAGTTTTACTCCAGAGAAAAAGTTCAGAAAAAAAAAGTAAAACACAATGCAGGAGAAACTCAGCAGGTCAAACAATGTATTTTATACAGCGAAAATAAAGATACATAACCATCATTTCGGACTGGATCCTTTCATCGCAGTATGGAAAAATGTCAGCTGGCATCCAAACAGCTTTACGTTTTTACTTCAGACTTTACTACAGACTTTTGTGCCTTATTTCAGGAAAAATTTGCTGTTTGAATGTAAGTGACAACATAATTGACATTACAGCCCAAATGGAATGTATCTGAACACTTGAGCTCATCAACTACCTGGGTTCAGATAGTTTTGGTGGAATATCCTCTTCTTTGGCTTGGCTTCGTGGACGAAGGTTTATGGAGGGGTAAATGTCCACGTCAGCTGCAGGCTCGTTTGTGGCTGACAAGTCCGATGCGGGTCAGGCAGACACGGTTGCAGCGGTTGCAAGGGTAAATTGGTTGGTTGGGGTTGGGTGTTGGGTTTTTTCCTCCTTTGTCTTTTGTCAGTGAGGTGGGCTCTAGGTCAAGATCAAACAGTAGAGAGTTGAAGAGCTTAGTTTAATATCGTGTGAAGACAGAGTGAAAAGTTTAGTTTAACATGTTATCCAGCCAAACTGCAAAAATGTCAGCACTCTCCAATATCATTTTTAAATTGAAAATTCACAGAAAACCACATGGTAAGCAAACAATACAAAAACATGCAAAGTAGCTTTCTTGCATTTCACTGCAGGCCAATCAAAATGATAGACATGGGAAGAATGGTGTCTGTAGTCACCATAATTGTCCTGTCTGCTGTTACATCCAAGTAGTGAGTAGGCATACATTGTTCACTGTCAGAATACTCTGGGCAATTGTAAGAACCGGCGAAGGCCAGCATCAGGTGATACAGGTGTTGTATGTGAGGGGGGATTTTCTAAACTAGAAGTATCTGAAAATTTTGAAAATAAAAGAAGATAGAAATTTCTTTTAAGATCATTTGTTATGTTGTTATTCTGCCTATGAACATCCAGACTTAATTTTCATAATTTTTCACAGGGATAAACCACCAGCAGCTTTTTGTACCAACCCTCAACCCTCATTAGCTGTGTATTTGTAAGAAGAATATAGAATATACAATATTCCCTTTGATCACACTTTTGTTTCCCATTATTATGAAAGATAAGGAGTGCCACAAGTCTTAGCATAGGAATTGGGCAGAATTTCCTCCGTGATGTATCTCCCATGCCTTCACTGAAGACGTCTGTGGATTAATATAATTGGAACAACCTGGTGACCTTAATGAACCATTGTGAGGTCAGTGGACAGAAGGTTAAGGGTGAAGTGAATATCAGTTGAGCAAGGGAAAAGGAGAATATAATAGCTGAGCGGAAATGCACAGATCCCTTTAAGGGAACAGGATTGTATATATTAGAAGACTTTGTACCACACACGCACACGCACGCACGCACGCACACACACACACACACACACACACACACACACAAACCTCATCATCTCGTCAAATATAAGAGGAGAAAGGAAGAGGAACACAGATCCATGAGGAAAGAAGCTGGAACAGTGAGTTAAGCAGTCTGTGTGTGGATTCTTCCTTTTGGTTTGGTACATGAACACTCTATTTTGCATGTTACAACTCCTCAACTTTTAATGAGCCTTTCTATTTGCTGAAAAATATCTAAATTCCAATCTTTAATGACCGGAGGGAAAAAAATGATGAGAAGGAAAAATATTAAAGTAATATAATTACTTAAAACATCTCATGAATACATTTTTAATAAGTATTGATATTTCAATAATAGACTTTCTTGAAATTAATCCCGAGTTGGTATCATTAAAAGTGCTATCTGGTAACATTATTTGCATTGAATTAATATATAAAGATAGACCTCCCCCCAATATTTTTCAAGGCTGGGACATGTCCAGAGCATATGAATTAAAGAAGCCTCTTCGTTCTTACACTTGTCACAATAAGCATTTACATCTGAATAGATATGAGATCATTTAACTTTAGACATATGGGCCCTATGAACAACTTTAAATCGTAACAAGCAATGACGGGCACCTAACCAGCTTAAGAATTAGATCCCAGATTTTGTCTATAAATGAGAGGTTTAAATCCTGTGCCCAGTTGTTTTTAATTTTAACTAGAGGGGCATGTCTCAAACCCACCAACTTATCATAAATAATGGATATTAAACCTATGTTGTAGCCTAAATAATACATCAACTATGTTCACATCAGGTGCCCAAGGAAAATCAAGTATCTGATGTTGAAGAAAATATCTGATCTATGGATATCTGAAAAAATGACTATTTAGTAAATTGAACTTTCCAGAAAGCTATTCAAATGATGCAAAACTATTACCAATAAAAGATCTTGGAGGGAAGAATTTCAAACTTTATCTTCAATTCTTAACATAAATTTGGAGCCTAATCCTTTGGTTGCTCTTTTTGGTACAACTGGAGAGGATGATACTTTTCTAACTCCAATTAAATGTCTCTTCTCTCTTTTGCATCTCTCTTGGCTAAACGTGCGATGTGGCTTTGGTGGAAGAATACAGCCCCGTTCACTCATGCTCAATGACTGAGGGACATTATATCCTGTTTAAACTTAGAAAAGATCCGTTATTCAATTAATAATTCAAGTATAAGGTTTTAAATACTGTGGGGACAATTCCTGAATTACTTTCATAACCTCTAGGCATAATATTATTTTTGAAATACAATATTTCCCATTTTATTTCATGAACGAAGTACATTTTTTTCTTTAGTCATACACCTTGGGTTAGGGATGGGGTTTCAAATCATGCTGTACATGATAAAAAAAAATATTTTTGATGTAAGGTTGTGTTATGTGTTTTATAGATTTGTGAGTTATCTTTGCATTCCATAAATACTTTGTATATGCATGCTTATTTGTGAAAATCAATAAAAATACTTAAAAAGAAATATGAAGATTATATAGACGAGAAAGTTTGTGATCATGAAACAGATAGTTGGGGGATGGGGAGGGGATCATTGAGCTAGTTGAACATAAATTTGGGGTGTTCATATTCACTGATGAAAGATCATCATTTTGCAAGAGGGGCCAGACTGATTGGACATAATTGGCAGGTGGGTTGCTCAGGACATTTGTGGACATGGCTTTTCGCTCTGGAGATTTAAATGCTAAGAACAGTTAGTGGAGGGGCAGGTATATTGTGAGGATCATTTCAAAGATTGTAAAGTGATAAATGAGACCACAGTGGAATTTTGAGTAATATTGATAAAACGAAGCTGTTCCAAGGTTAAGGAACAAGAATGCTTATTGGGCAACATGGACTAATTTCCTTGGTTAATTTGAGGTACATCTCTTGGAAAAACTCAAAAACCCCACAATCATACCTTCCTCTCTCTTGGGTGAACACAGCTTACCATGTGGGCTCAGAACATTAATGGATTCACTTTGCTTGAAGCCAAGTTCCTTCTGATGAGTATCATAGTGACATTTTTTATGCAATTCCTGTTCAAATCCAAACTCTAAATTTAATGCACAAGGTGCAAGCAAGTTCTCAAATCATCTTATCATTTGGAGATTTACAGGTACTTACCCTGTGGTTGGATAGATATTTGTTTTGTACTCCAGCAGGTGGTGTTTCATCTGAATTTGAGATAGCCTTACATTGTGATAGCGTTAATAAGTCTGTTTTATACCATGGATGGAACTGGAAGACTATTGTCAGTAATGAGCTCCTCAGGTAAAACATGGCATTGCATGTAGATTAAAATTCATCTATCATCTAGATTAGATATAAATCCACATGTTTCTTTCAATCATTTTTAAGTCACTATCCATCATTGCTGGGGGAAAAAAATTAAAACTAACGCCAAATCAGGTTACCCCAAAAAGTCACAGATATGAGATGGAAGAATATAACTTCAATAAATTGTTATGAAAACACAAAAATGCTGGAGGAATTCTGCAGGTCTTGCAGCGTCCATAGAAACTAAAAATATACAGTCTAATTGAAATTTTGGGCCTGACCCCTTCTTTAAGGTATGAGCAAAAAGCAGGAATGGCAACTAAATAAACATGCAGGTAGAGAAGGGAAGAAAGGGCAGGGTGAGGAACGCAGGTCAACAGACAAAAAGTGATGATTAGATCGATAGGAGGACAGGAAAGGAGAGATGAGAATTGATTGAGGGAGTGAATGCAGAGGTAGAGAAAATGGAGAGTGAGAGAGATACCCAGAGCTAGAAGAAAGGAGAAATAAGGAAAATAAGGATAGCAGAAGGGAAGAGACGGTAGGGTGGAGAGGGCTAACAGAAACCAGAGAAGTTGATGCTAATACCAGCTGGTTGGATAGGGCCCAAAGGCAGAGAGGGCAGAAAAGTGGCAGAAATGGCAGAGGATGATATGTTGGATGCCGAGGCTGGTGGGGCAGTACATGAGGACAAGGGGCATCCTGTCCTTGCTGTGAGTAGAGGTAGAGGGGGCCATGGCAGATGAGGGGTAATGGAGGACATGCAGGTGAGAGCCAATTTAATGATAGTAGAGGGGAAGCCACACTTTTTTTAAGAATTCTCAAATGCCTGCAGACTTCCGTTTTTCACTCAATAAACTGTTAGGATGGATTTTATTAGATTGTGGCATTAAAATGGAACCTGGATGGTTTCCAAGAGCAGCCATCTTGAGGGATTACAGCTGCTTCATCATTGACTTCCAGGAACCATGAAAAACAAAACATTCCCTCTGTGGCAGCAATTGTAAAGCTGCACAAAAGACTGGGGAGAGAGAGTGACAGCTTTTAGTGCATGTGGCACCACTCCTTCCCCAACCCCATCACAATTGTCCTTGCAGATTAAGCCTTGCGTCATAACCAGCCTGCACACCTCTCTGGGCCATAGATTCATTCTTTAAGGAAAGGTGGCGGCACATCTGAACCGTGCATCATTTTATAAGCAAACCGTGAAACCCAGCAATGATGTAATAATTATGCACAGCATTGAAAACTCCAGCAGCAACAAGCAGATAACACATGGACATGCCAGTCTCAGTCTTTTAATTCATATCACCTTGCTGACTTCCTGCAGGGGCTATAAATTAATGTCATAGGTTGCTCATTATTGCCTCATTTCAGTCAGGAAGGTCCTATTAGATGTACAAGTCTTGCTGAAGAAATTGAAGCTGTCATTCAATTAATGGTATCCAGATGTGCTGGTTCATTTACTTTATGGTAAAAAACGCAACTGAAAATGGCTGTAATCACGACAAAACCTGTAAAATGGCTTTATAATTTGCACTCCTTAGTTTTGTGATCTGCAATGACTTCATTAAAGCATTGTCTATATATCCAAAAAGATTATGGCAAAGCAAAGCATTTCGGCTGGCAATATGACTTTTCTGGCTATCTGGCACAATATTATATTGCTGCAGAACAAGAACACGACGTTCATACAGAACGAAATTGAAATATTATCAGCTTCAAACAACTGCTTCAATTCATTTCCTCACTCATTAATCCAGGAGGATTTCTAAAGTATAAATATATTAAAGTTCTCAGTTTGTTTAGCATATTTATTTGTTGTTCAACTGAAGTGACTGTGCCTTTCATCTCATTGAATCCATGCCACCCATAAAACATCCATTTATACTATAACTTTTTTCATTATTTTAAATGTTTTTACTTATTTTTTTTTTAAATGTAGACATGTAGCTCAGTAACAGGCCATCTCAGCCCACGAGTCTGCCCAATTCAGACCCAATTAATCTACACCCCTGGTTCATTTCAAATGGTGGGAAGAAGCCCGAGCCCCCAGGAAAAACACACGAAGACATAGAGAGAACATACAAACTCCTTACAGACAGCACAGGGTTCGAACCCCAGTCCCGATCGCTGGCTCTGTAAAGGCGTTACACTAACCTCTATGCAGACCATGCCACCCAAATCCTAATCCCCATTACCCCTTTTTAATTCCCACACATTCTCATCAACTCCAACTGCCTCCACCCCAAATTCTGCAACTCCTCTATATACTACAGGTAATTTACTATGGCCCATTAACCACTAATCCATGTGTTTTTGCAATGTGGGAGGTACTGGGGCACACAGACTAAATCCATGTAGTCACGAGGAGCGCATGAGTAGTTCACACAGACAGCATCCAAAGTCCAAGTCAAATGTGGGTCACTGGAGCTGTGAGATGCTGTAGTACATCTGCCACCCGTGCTACTGTGTCACCTACAATATCCTTCCAACATTATTAGCACAACAAGCAAAAAAGACTCCTTCTGTGCCAAAGACCCCCATTACTTCCATAGGAAAGAACAAAAAAATATTTTGAGACAAGATTTTTAACAAATATTGCTACAGTTTCTTGCAGTTTTCTGTAGACTTTCCTCTAGTACTAAGAATATTTATTTCTTGAAATTTACTTCATGCACGCCCTTGAAACTCCTTTGCAGATAATTTTATGAGGCACTGACTGCCTCAAGAAGGCAGCCAATATCATAAATGACCTCCACCACACTAGTCACAACCCCCTTTCATTGCTACCCTCAGGCTGAAGGAGCAGAAGTCTGAAACCAGGACCTCTAGGTTCAAGAACAGTTTCTTTCCAACAGCTATCACACTCTTGAATCTCCCTTTGCTTCACACATCCTGAACTGTTCTTACACACAGAGGACTGTCTACTCTGTTATTTTATGCAGACTGGGAGATTGCTTTATTGAGCACCTCGGCTCTGTCCGCTGCAATTGTGTGATCTCACAGTGACCATCCATTTCAATTTCCCATCCCATTTCCTTGCTGACGTATCTGTCTATGATCTCATACTGCCAGACTGAGACCACCTGCAAACTGGAGGAGCAGCACCTCATCTTCTACCTGGGCACCCTCCAACCAGATGGCATTAACATCAACATCTCCACTTTCCATTAAGAAACTCCCCCTTCTTCTTCCCTCTAGTTCTCTCTCTCTCTCTCTCTCTCTCTCTCTCTCTCTCTCTCTCTGTTCCCTTTCACATAGTCAAAATCAATTCTCTTCTCTCCCCTTGTGGTGAATGTCTTCCAAGCTGCCTGTCTCCCTCTGGCGAGGCCTTGCTGTACTAACATTGGCTGTGCATTATCTCTACTGTTAAGGACACTCCCCTTGGGTATAACTGTGTATGCACCTATTGTCTTTCATTATTGTACCATGAGTTTCTGCTAATAAAAGCCATGATTATTATTTGACCACATCGTCTTTGTCTGCTTCACCAACTGGTACTTCACCCTTTAACATATCCAATTAACACCTTTTGTTGGCCTGGACCTTCTACACCCAGCCTTTATAATGAAGCCAGTCTTTATTCTGATGTTTTCCTGTTCTTTGCTTATTCCTTGAAAAATGGCTCAGGCCCAAAACATCGCTAATATATCTTTACCTCCTATGGACCACTGTGAAACCAGCAGAGTTTCTCCAGCATTTTGATGTTCTTTTACTATTATTTTACAGATTCATTGTAAAATTATTACACTACTGTATAATGTCATAAGAAAAAGGTGAATTTAAAATGTGTTGGAGTATTAACTGAATAACAACCAGAAAATCTGCCAGTCTGACACCACAGAAGTCCCGAGTGTACCATATTTGGAGAAAGATGGTGCCACATGATCATCGCAAGGCTCAGTGTCCAACAGGAATTTGGAAAATAACGTCAAAGTATTTGCTTGTGTTCTGTGTGTTTGTTTGATTTAACTATACATATTACAGCTACAGCAGGCAGACACTTTTGGAAGTTTATCAGTGTTGCAGTGATGTAGATTTGGATCAATGATGAAGCTCACTTAATTTTGATCAAACCCTGCCACCCCCACCCCCGCCCAGAGCCAGAACAGATACCACGGACTTGTGTTAAATTCACCCCAACTGGAAGGGTTCAGTGTCAAGATCATAAGTAATGAATGGGAAAGCATGGAGGCCTGAGTGCCAGGTTATGACTAAAACCACCCAGGCTGCTGTTACTTGAGAATTTTTCCTTATTAGTGCTTGGTCTCCGTTGAACAATCTGGATGAATTGAAGACCCGGCTCCTCACACAGAGAAGGCTTACAGACTGTAATGTGATGTTTTTCATGGAAACATGGCTTAATAGCGGTGTACCAGACATTAGGTGGTGGAATTGGAAGGTCGAACGGTTTTCAGGGCTAACAGAATAGTGGTAGCGACAGTAAAAAGCAAAGCAAGTGAGTTGTGTATCTATGTAAATCGATTATGGTGCACTAACTCTATCATTGGTGATACTCATTGCTCTGTAGATCTGGAATACCTGATCATTAAGTGCAGGCATTTTTATCTATCAAGAGAGTTTACGTGTATCATTGCTGTGGCAGGTTATGTACCTCCGGATGCAAATGCTAAAGTAGCCTTGAAAGACCTCAGTGGTGCTATCAGCAAGTTGCAGATAGTACATCCAGATGGAGCCTTTATTGTGGGTGGAGACTTTAATCACTATAACCTATGTACTAGTGCTTCCAAGATTCCATCAAAATGTAATACATATTACAAGAGGCAATAAAATCTTAGGTCAGGTTTATACAGACGTGGCTGATGCTTACCCTCCCTCATTTGAGTCAGTCTGACCGTCTCTCATTGTTTATGTTCCCCAAGTACCACCCAGTCATTAAATTGAGACTATTAAGATCTAGCTGGAGGCCTGCTGACTTTGTTCTTCAACAATATTTTCAACATACAGACTGGAGTGTGTTTGCTGCTCGTGCTACAGTAGATTCTCAGATTGATATCGATTTATATACCAACTCTGTACTTGACTATATCAACAGGTGTCTGGATGGAGTGACAACACACAAGAAAATAAAAATAATTGCTCATCAAAAACCATGGACGAGCAATGAGGTTTGCTGTTTGCTCAAAGAGCCTTCAGATCTGGAGTCAGGGAAACATAGATTAGCTAGGACCAACTTTAGGAGGGGTATCTCTCGGGCTAAATATACATATAAACAAAAGATCGAAGAGCATTTCATATCCTCTCAGACTCTTGGCGCATGGTGCAGGGCATGCAGATTATCACAGACTATAAATCATCTAGTATTGCGCCTCCTTCAAGTTATGACTCCTTATCTGATGAGTTTAACTATCTTTACGCTCGCTTTGGCCAAGAGAATAGGGAGGTCACTTTCAAGGTGGATCTTTTACCTGAAGAAATACCTCTCTCAACCTCCATCATTGATGTATGGGCCACCCTGAGTAGGGTGAACATACACAAGGCGACTGGTCCTAGCCCAGGCAGTTGTCCAACGAGCTTTAAGACTGCTATCATTGTGCCTGTGCCAAAGAACTCGACCACTATGAGTCTAAATGATTACCATCTAGATGCACTTACCCGCATCATCACAAAATGTTTTGAGAGGTTGGTCTTATCTCACCTGAAATCCTGTTTGCCTGCCACTGTGGATTCTCATCAATTCGCCTACCATACTAACAGGTCAACTGACGATGTCATTTCAACTGTACTTCACTCTGCTTTGACTCATTTGGACAGCTCTAATTCCTATATTAGAATGCTGTTCCTCAAATGTAGCTCGGTTTTCAACACTTTTGTAACACCTAAGCTGATAACCAAACTTTGTCTACATGATAACAGCCCATCCCTTGTAATTGGATTTTGGACTTCCTAACTAACAGACCTCAATCTGTTAAGCTGGGCAATATTTTCTCTTCCATTCTTACCTGGCATGTCCCAGGGTTGTGTGTTGAGTTCCCTGTATTCCCTTTTTACCACCAACTGCATTCCTATGTACAGTACAAATTTAATAATCATGTTCACAGATGACATCACAATGGTAATCCTGATTAAAGGAGATGATAAAATGTCCTATAGGGATGAGGTTCAGCATCTGGCCTTGTTGCGTGTCGATTACAACTTGACACTCAACATTCAGAAGATCAGAGAGATCATCATGGACTTCAGGCATGCCAGAAGCCACACTCACATCCCGATTTAAATGTACTAGTAGTAGTAGTAATTTATTTATATAGCACATTTAACACAATGCATGTTGATCCAAAGCGCTGAACATGCAATTGGGAATAAATTGGTTACTATCTCAACGACAACAGGCAGCCAAAATATACCAGCATGGCCATCTTTTTACAGATTTTCCAACTTAGAACATTAATTATTTAAACCCTAACCTGTTCCTCCTGATCTCAGCAATGAACGACTTCCCAATTTCAAATGAACAACAGTGCTACAAACACAAGACTTCAATGAACCAGCAGTGAACACAACTTAAGCCCCATGGCAATTTTGCTTGATGTTACAAAATGTCCATCCACAGCCATCTTAAGGCTGGTTTACCAATGTCAGCAGGACTTAAATGTTACCGTCTGCCAGATTCAAAGGGGAAAGTACAACCAAGTCACAGTTTCTCAAAGTGGCAGAGCAACAGTTCACCTCAAACCCCCCCCCACATCCCTGTCGTTGGATGATCTGAATGCCTTGCGGCCGCGCACCTCAAGTGGACATTGACCACGATTAACATATCTTTTGGGATTTCTCCACTGTTCCACTGCTCCAGTCATATCAGGACATCACTTCTGTCTCTGCCATGTTGCACCATTTCCACAACCATCGAAGCAGGCATTACTAGAAGGCCAAGGCCACATCACCATGCTTGATCTCTTCAGTAGGCCTCACTCCACAACCGTTGAACTGCAAACCTTGGGGCTTCATCTCAGCGATCTCCTCATTGTTTGACAAGCCAAATTGCAGTCCCAGACTCACTGCATTTCACCAAAAACTCTTATCGAATCCAGGTTTGTGCATGGCATGTCTACTTGTTAGTTACAGCAGTCCTGGGATTCAGAGCGGCTGCTACTGTGACCACAGTCACACCACGACTTTGTCCACATCCACATCCATCTTGTACACATCCATGTCTACATTAATGGAATAGTGGTGGAACGTTTACCAAGCTTTAAATTCCCAAGCATCCATATCGCTGAAGATCTCACTTGGTCCCTGAATTCTTCAATTCTAATTAAAAAAGCACATGGTGTCTTTATTCTTTGAGGAGCACAAGAAAGATCTACCTCTGTCCCAGATACTGTTGGATTTCTACAGATGCACAATTGAGAGCAAGCTAACATATGGTATTTCAGTGTGGTACAGGAATTGTATTGTACAAGATCGCAAGGCGGGTAATGAAAACTGCCCAACTGATTATTGGCATCCAATTGCCTATCATTGAAAACATCTACAGGGAAGAATGTCTGAGCAGAATGAGAAACATTATCAAAGATACGACACACCCGAATCATGGACTATTCACTCTTCTCCCATCGGGCAGATGTTACAGAAGCCTTTGCTCATATATGAGTAGGCTCAAAAAGGGCTTTTTTTTATGAAGCTGTGACTATGTTGAACACTGAATCGGGGGGCTGAGTGGTCCTGCGCTCACATTGTAACATTAGTACTTTTTAACAGGGCATTGTAGAATAGTGTTGTCGGTTTTAATTGAACATGTTTTATTGTACTGTATATAGCACTATTTTTTTAACTTCTGGTCGATGCTGATGGTATTTCATTAGCTGCTTTACAGCTACAATGACAATAAAGTGAATCAACATCATAATTTTTGTGTTATTATAATATGCTTTTCCTCAAACTAATATTGTGTAGATCTTTCCTTCCACTTGTGAGTCTTCTCCAAATGGCAAGACCAGTAACAACCTGCTGTGTCCAAGTATGGGTATATAGGTACAGGTTTTACAAATACGTACTCGCTTTTATGAAGAAACCTGTGTTCACTTTTACTAAAGGATTTTCGCTTTTACAAAATAATGCGGCGAAAGCAGTGAGCCTTTATAGAGGCTGTGCACACACCACGAGTAACTCCTTCCCCGGAAACTATGATGAGATGTCAATATATGACCCTCTTCCTGTCCCTCCTACACCCTAGTCTCCTGTACCTCCCACCACTCCAACGTCCAAAGACTCAGCCTAACTACACTGTACATACATTATTTCTACTTTATGTAGGCTGTGAATTTATCACATAATTCCTGCTTTTACCATAAGGCAGTGTTATTTTAGGTTTTATGTGTTATTGGGTATGATTTTTGAGGGGGGAGGTCTGCAATGCTCAAATTTGCTTCCCATCGTTGGCTGAAGGGGGGGTTCTTTTCTTTTCTTTTTTTTTATATATAAAAAATAGCATTCATGTTTATGGTTGTATATGTCATATCTTATTTGTTTTTTGAACAAATAAATAAAGTTTTTTTTTAAATTTGCTTCCCATCGAAATCAATGGTTCTTTGCTTTCCACCATTTTGGCTTAAGGAAGGTTCCGTAGGAACATTACAGTTTTGTAAAGCAGGGTATACCTGCATTGTAAAATCAAAAACAGAGCATGACAGAATTCAGGGAGTTAGGAAACATTAATGTAGAGAATGAAAAATATTACAAGAAATTGGGCTCTCTTCAAAATAAGCATAAATTACTATTTCAAGTTTTTTTAAAAATCTCTGCAGATCAGTCTGCTGTGCTGGAGTGTCAGCATAGATATTGTTTTTATGACCCTAGAGTGGAGTTTGTGCCACAACCTCCTGACTTTGAAAAACAGTAAAAGCAGATTGAATAAGAAACACATCTTACTGGAGCATATTATGGAGTTTGCAGCCCAGTTTATTATGGTATATCTAATTCCTCTGACCATTGGTTCTCTGTAGGTATTCCCTCTTTTCTAAACCAATTATGTACCAGCAGTTGCCAAAGTGTGCTTGTGTCAACACCTCTGAGTGCTCTCCTGCAGTGAAATTAAACTGCAGTTATTTGAAGGGTGTAATACTCAAAGGAGATAATAAAGTAATTAACAAGCTATAGCTTCAGTTGTAGACAAAAAGAATGACTTCCTTTTCGATAAGATTGAAAGAAAAGTGCAATGTTCATTTTTTTTGCATCTAATTTACATTAAGGCTTATAGACTCGTGGGATAATGTATTTAATCAGATTGGGAGGAACAAGAACTGCAGGTGAATGGACCAGATTTGCATTCAAGTCAGTGAAATCAGGATTGGCATGCATATCTCCAAGTTTTTTTTTGGTAGATTTAGGTTTCAGTCTTGAATCAGACTTTGCATTAAGCACATAACACTAGGCTGCTTACGATTACCTCATTCGTTCTTAAAAATAGATCTCTTTCACCAGCTTCTCCCCATGGAGAAACACCTTGCTTCTGTTGTAGTTTTGTTCACTTTGACTTGCAGGCACTGAGCAAAGTAACAAACAAGAATTTTGTTTTTCAGCTGGAGCTAATCTGCACCCTTATCAATGTAATTTTCGTAATTATAAGCCATTATATAATTACAAAAATAATTTTAACTATAATTACAAAAGTCAGATTTAAGAACTCAAATTTATATTCTTCTTCTTTGGCTTGGCTTCGCGGACGAAGATTTATGGAGGGGGTAAAAGTCCACGTCAGCTGCAGGCTCGTTTGTGGCTGACAAGTCCGATGCGGGACAGGCAGACACGGTTGCAGCGGTTGCAGGGGAAAATTGGTTGGTTGGGGTTGGGTGTTGGGTTTTTCCTCCTTTGCCTTTTGTCAGTGAGGTGGGCTCTGCGGTCTTCTTCAAAGGAGGTTGCTGCCCGCCAAACTGTGAGGCGCCAAGATGCACGGTTTGAGGCGTTATTTATATTAATGCAATGAAAAATTGCCCATTTTTAAAAACGTTACTTCTACATGAAATAATTATGCTGCAGTATTAGGTTCATTGCATTTGCCTCTTGGCTGAGCTGTAAATAAAATAAAATGTTATCATTTGCACGCGATTTTAGTTGAAAATTTATTAATAAATTGATTGATGAAAGGCTTCAGCAAGCCTTTTGAAAAACTTCCGAAAGGTCAGATTGCATGGGATAGAGGGTGACCAGCTAATTTGATGCAAAATTAGGTTAATAGTACAAGTCAGAGGATGATAGAGGATGGTTGTTATTGGAGGTCCGTGACCAGAGGTGCACCACAGTGATTGGTGCTGAGTCCCCTGTTGTTCATCATCTACACATGTTAACAATGTGGATGACAGGGTAGTTAGCGAGGATAGTAAGTTTGTGGATGAGACCAAAGTTGATGGTACAGTGGCAGTGAGGAAGGTTATCTGAGATTGCAACTGGATCCAGATGAGCTGGGATCATCCACCAAAGAATGGCAAATAGAATTTAACTTGGACAGCTCTAAGGTGTTGCACTTTGCTAGGTAAACCATGGGAGAATTTGCACAATTAATAGAAGGCCCCTGGCGAGTGTCGAAGAAGAGGCGCTTAGGTAGATAAGGTGGTGAAGAGGGTGTTTGACGTGCTTGCCAACATTGGTCAGGACATTGAGTACAGGAGCTGGGATGCGATGTTGCACCAGTACAAGCTGTACTAGAGACAGCACTCGGAGTAGTGTGCACAGGAATATTGTGCACACGAGTATTGCAGGTCACTCAGCTGCAGGTAAGATATCATAAAGATGGAAAGGATGCAGAAAAGATTTTGCGAGAATGTTACTAGGACTGTTACTGGAAATGTATCCAGGACTGGCTGGCTTGAATGAATAGGAAAAACGAGACAGCTGGGACACACGTGGATGCGATCCTGACATGTATTTGGATAGCAAAGGTTTAGAACAGTGGTTACCAACCTTTTTTATGCCCCGCACCCCTAAAAAATTTTAATATGTTCTCGCACCCCTTAAAGTAATAATTTATTTAAGAATAAATGTGAAGGTGACCAAAACAAATTTGTATAATCAATTTTTAATAATATATAAGCAAAAATGAAACCTATGGAAAAGAAAAAAATATTACAACAAATTAAAAGTTGCATAAACCCTACAAAAAAAATTAAATTTTCATCCATGCATGAAATTTCTTTTAAAAAATTAAAGAACTAATGTTCAAATGTTCATAAGCCAATTTAAATTTAATGACTCTTTTGTTCCTGTTTATTGCTTAAGAGTTTTTCAAAACGTGGCACTTTGTTCCTGATAGCAATCAGCATGTCTGCCTGGGCACCCAAGCAATTTCTAGATTTTGTCTTGATTGACAAAAGGGCACTAAATCAAGGCTCGCATAAGTATGTCGTCGCGAATGGGATGAGCACAGTTAGTGCTTTTTCACAAAGTCTTGGAAACATGTCCATTGCCGAACACCAATATTGTTCCAAAGTTTTGCTTTCAAACTGTATTTCAAGAACACGATTTGTGTGCAGTTCAATAAGATCTTCCTTCAGCTCTTCATCATCCAACATATTATCCAAGTTGAATGAGTATGGATTTATAATCCATTCTTCAGAAGTTTCCAGTTCTCCTCCTCCAAAATATCCATCAAATGACTTTGATAGTATTTCCAAATGATCCACAATTTCTTCACACACACTTGGAATTTGGGACTCATCGTCATTTCTTTGAGTGATGGAAAATTTGAAAGATTCCCTCTTTTAACTCGTCGACACCAAAGATGTAACCTTTCTTTGAAAGCATTTAACTTTTCGCAGCATTTCAATATGTTTGTTTTTCCCTTGAATAGATACACTCAGGTCATTCTATTGAATAGAGAAAAAAAGAGGACATCCCCATCTTTAATTTGGACTTTATTTTTATCTTGATTATATAGGACAGTAACCTTAATATAAACAAAAAAACTGAAATGCTATCTCGCACCCCTGGTTGGGAAACCCTGGTTTAGAGGATATGAACCAAATGGAACTAGCTCAGTTGGAAAACCTGGTCATTATATTGTCCCCTGCACTTGATTTGTCTTTTAATTCAATATTTGAACAAGCACATGATTATCATGTTTTGCTTTTCGTCCGTTTTGCAATAAATTCCAGTGCAAAATCCCATCAAAGTTTTATGGCCAAGTGTAAACATAATGAATGTTTGATTCCCTTTGCCAACTTTCTGCTAGAATTATAATCTGGTCCATTGCTTAATCCGATATAGAGAAAATAAGAGAAGGTTGGAAAAAATGGATTGAAAGTGATAAAATTAAATGAGGCAGAAGGATATTTTAAAGGTTCGTAGGTTTTGGCAGAACTCCATATTTAAACTCGCATTGAACTGTTTTACATCTAGCATTCACATAGAACCGTTTATGTATTGAAAGAAAGAGAGCATATACACAGTAACTGTTCACTTTCCGAGCGGAGCTGATTGGCAGTTATTGATAGTTAGCATGTTATTAAAATGATATTTACACTTAATTACAGGAGTATTTCTGTGTCAAGTTTCTCTTTCTTTGGCTTGGCTTCGCGGACGAAGATTTATGGAGGGGGTAAAAAAGTCCACGTCAGCTGCAGGCTCGTTTGTGGCTGACCAGTCCGATGCGGGACAGGCAGACACGATTGCAGCGGTTGCAAGGGAAAATTGGTTGGTTGGGGTTGGGTGTTGGGTTTTTCCTCCTTTGCCTTTTGTCAGTGAGGTGGGCTCTGCGGTCTTCTTCAAAGGAGGCTGCTGCCCGCCAAACTGTGAGGCGCCAAGATGCACGGTTTGAGGCGTTATCAGCCCACTGGCGGTGGTCAATGTGGCAGGCACCAAGAGATTTCTTTAGGCAGTCCTTGTACCTTTTCTTTGGTGCACCTCTGTCACGGTGGCCAGTGGAGAGCTCGCCATATAATACGATCTTGGGAAGGCGATGGTCCTCCATTCTGGAGACGTGACCCATCCAGCGCAGCTGGATCTTCAGCAGCGTGGACTCGATGCTGTCGACCTCTGCCATCTCGAGTACCTCGACGTTAGGGGTGTGAGCCCTCCAATGGATGTTGAGGATGGAGCGGAGACAACGCTGGTGGAAGCGTTCTAGGAGCCGTAGGTGGTGCCGGTAGAGGACCCATGATTCGGAGCCGAACAGGAGTGTGGGTATGACAACGGCTCTGTATACGCTTATCTTTGTGAGGTTTTTCAGTTGGTTGTATTTCCAGACTCTTTTGTGTAGTCTTCCAAAGGCGCTATTTGCCTTGGCGAGTCTGTTGTCTATCTCATTGTCGATCCTTGCATCTGATGAAATGGTGCAGCCGAGATAGGTAAACTGGTTGACCGTTTTGAGTTTTGTGTGCCCGATGGAGATGTGGGGGGGCTGGTAGTCATGGTGGGGAGCTGGCTGATGGAGGACCTCAGTTTTCTTCAGGCTGACTTCCAGGCCAAACATTTTGGCAGTTTCCGCAAAGCAGGACGTCAAGCGCTGAAGAGCTGGCTCTGAATGGGCAACTAAAGCGGCATCATCTGCAAAGAGTAGTTCACGGACAAGTTTCTCTTGTGTCTTGGTGTGAGCTTGCAGGTGCCTCAGATTGAAGATTGTGAAGTTTAATGAGTTTAATGAGCAATTAACATACAGATGCAGCAATTTCATGAAAATGATGTGAGTTAGAGTGTGAAATGGCATTTTTGCAATGCTGATGGGTGGGAATGGGTGAAATATCCAACAGTAATGACTCCCTTCCTCATTGCAATCAGCATAACATTAGCTATTTCTGCCCCCCCCCCCCCACCCCCCAGAATATCTAGATATTGACATTTTTTTTGGAATTTTTGAACTATTTCCAAAATGTCTGTTCCTGTACCAAACAATGAATTGAAGTGCAGCTAATGCAGCACTTGAAGCATAAATTTGTTTCTTTTTATAATCTTGTCTGCATTAAATCTTCTGGCATAAACTGACCTGATGATTTGAGTTCATAAATACACATAATGAAGAACTAATGAGCTGTTTAGATTGTCTAAAAATCGAGAAACAACCATTAAAATTCTGTCATTTCTATACCATTTTCTGTTGGTAGCAATGGGTTTTTTTTGATTGTTCCAATATAATTGATGACTAACATTCAAGGTCAAAGGTTTTGGTACTGGGATGAGAAAAGAATGTGGAGAGAAATGTGGAGTGAGGCACTTTTTATCAATCCTTTCTGAACTGTTTATGCTAACCAACTGCATTTTCTTTTCCACGTCTACTTTATAAAAAAGTTGATTCCCGTTTGATGCCATATCTTGTTTCCTAGTTCTATCATGTATTATGAGCTCCTGTTTCATTTAGTGTGAGTATCACTTTAAAGGCTAGTACAGGCTGCAACCATTCACTGCATTGAAGAGACTGGGTGGTATCAGCTAGTACAGGCCATCCCCAAATTCACGAATTTGAAGAAGAGAAAGGACATTGGGTGCTTTTTCCAGGTGGTGAGAGAGACTTGTGTGTGGAACCCTGAAGGAACAGCACTTTTTTGATCAGCCGCCATCTCATCAAACATGGAGTAGGAATGATTCTGTTTGATAATTGTCAATTCGGTTGATTCTCCCTGTCAGGGACATGATTGAACCCCACACTTTGATTGACCCATAGCTGGGTTTTGGAAGCATCGTGGAAGTCATGCATCTTATTTCCCCTACATAAGAAAAAGGGGAGTTGTGACAAATGTTTGTACAAAAGGATATTTCACTGGAAGAAACTCAACAAGATTTTGTTAGTTTTTGGCAGTCCAGTCACTTAGTCTCTCCCATCTCCTTTGTGATTACTTCTGTGCCTCGGTTTAAAAGTATTCAGCCTAATGGTTTGGGTATCCCACACACACATACATTTGCACATAGTTGGTTTTGATTTGATTAATGTGTTATATTATTAGTAGTTATTAATAAATATAGTGTTTTAAAAGAAAAACAATAACACTGCCTTGGTGAATTTCTATTGCTGCTGGTCTGCAGCATAACAAACGTAAGACATGGCAGTAGGCTTGGGGAATTGAGGTAGCTTACTGAATAACCTCTTTAAACATCTTATCTCTTTGTTCTTCATCTTCTTAGGTAATTCCTCTGAATCAAGGATATTTTTTTCTAATCTTGTTTCAAGTGCCTGATGCTTGTGGTGTGAGTTCTTTTAATAGTGGGTGACTATCTCATCAGCTACTGCAGACCCAGTGGCAAAGGGATTGAACACAATTGGTTACCTGACTGCTGCACAGCCTTAGGACATCTGCACATGGTTTTGCAGATACAAATACACCTCCAAACACTAAACATTCTCACTATAAACACTTTATGTCTAGTACCTCTAAGGTTCAAGAACAGTTTCTTTCCACTGGCCATCAGGTTCTTAAACCTTCCCATGTTACACTAACCATAAAATATTCTAACACCACAAAAACGTATGTTTGCTTGTCGTAACACCATTTTTTCCAGCATGATAACTGAATACTATCTATCTATTTTTTTTTAATCTCTCTTTAATTTAATGTATACTAATGTAGTTGTTTTATTTTTTTGAAGTATGTGCTCAGCTGCAGCAAATGAGAATTTAGGTGTACATTGCACAATGTATTTGACAAGATATTCATTACTATAATCATTAAGCATACGATGTTAGAATATAGATATGTTTTTGGGAGATAAATAGGGTTTTTAGTGTAGATCACATACAAACACTTTAAAACAGATCTTTGTTCATTCTAGACATGTTGGCGCCAAGATCCTTTGCAAAAGCTTTGAAGAGTGCCCGAGACTTCACTAATGGATTGTTGTTTACAAAAAGGCAACAGATGAAAGAGCTTGATGGAGTCACATTCATCTCTGGAGTGGAACCTGCTGTTCTAGGAGGGTCATGTAGTTTTGGATGCAGTGAGAGTAAAACAGGCTTTTTTTTTCTCTCAGAGAGAGATCAGTTCTACAGTTTTATAGTCAGCAGCACTAAAAATGAATAGTTGCGGGTGTCAGCATACAACAAATCTCTCTCTCTGAAAACCGACAAGAACCTTTCTAAGTGGTAACCTTTCAAGCACCAAAACCTGGTGAACTTTATAAATGTTAAATTCTGTGCACAGTATAAGAATTGCCTGCAACCAGTGAACTTGGAGGAATGAGAACTGAGATTGGGCTGTGAATCAAAGAACTCTTCTGAACTTACACACACATTACATACATGTGCGCTTAGAATTAGAAGGGAGTTAAGTTAGGTTAGTTAAGTCAATAGTGATAAGTTATAAAGTGTGATTCTGTTTTCATGTTTAAAGATAATTAAAAGCAACTTTTGTTTAAGTAACCATTTGTCTTGGTGAATATCTATTGCTGCTGGGTTTTGGGATCCTCTGGCTCGTAACAATACATGAATACCTTCTAACCATACAAGTGAGGTAGATGTAGCCTTCTAAATGTTGAAGTGTTAATCTATGACCAGACATCAGGATTTTCCAGAAACTATTTCTTGCTTCTTTTTAACACCAACAATTTATACAGAATCTCACCAAGATTAGAGGAGATCACTTAAATCGGTATGGACTAGAGGGTCGAGATGGCCTGTTTCCGAACTATAATTGTTATATGGTTATTATCAGGTAACTCAGAGAAATGGTGGAGTATTAGAGGAGCATTTGTGTCTCTCTGCTGCTCTTGCCAATGAAAGATGTTATCCAGTACCTCTTGTAGTAAACAGTTTTCAAATTCTATTAATTAATGAGCTGTTCTGTAATAAAATATGTACTTTCTTATTTTTGTTGAAATTAAGATATGGTTAATGAAACTTCATTTTGAAATGAGGGTTCAGGATGCACTGCATTATAGTCAATTGAAAGAAAACCACTGGGAACAAAGGACTTCAAATTGATTGGTATAAATCTTTAACTTTCCGCATTAGGAAAATTATAGACTCCTTATTGCTTCTGATTCAATTTTCCTATACAGAAAGTGGACAAAATTGGTCAGTGATTCTAAAGGGACTCCATAAACCATATAATGTAAATTGTTGATAGTGAAAAAAATTGTTGTTTTGACTCTCATTTAAAAATAAATTAGCTTTGCTTTAAAAATGGTAATGCATTCGATCTAGATGAATTTAATAAACTGCAATATAACAAAAATATTCTATACGTTATTCTGAAATGAGAGAAATTGGACTTGTGAAATATATCTATAAACCACAATAAATGTCACAAAATCCCTGCTAATTTTCTACTAAATCAAAATATCCAATAGTTCTGAACACAGAATGTGAATTTATCAAATTTTTTTGAATTCCTACTTCCATTCAACTGCTCTCAGTGCTGATATATACAGACTTAGAATAATAAAACTGGCAAAACAGGATTTTCCAAACGTTCTATTATACAGTACCTCAAGAAGATACTAATGTTCTCAAGATCAAGATCAAAAATTCAATTTATTATCATGGTAATAAAACAATATCATATTACATGAAATTTCTTTTTGCCTGCTGCAAGGCAGACAGATTTGCCAGCTGCAGGAATTGCCTAAGTGTCCCTTACAGACTTGCAGTCAGAGAGGGAGTCCCCCAGAGTCACTGAGTTCCCATAGATTTGCCTCCAGAGTTTCCACAGCCCCCACAGTCACACAGAGAAGAGTCCAAACCATTGGGTTGCCCAAGTTCCAAATGTGAACCTTTAATATGGTCAGGAACCCTTCACCACTCTCAGCACCTCCTCGCATCCCAGTTCTGAAACCCCTCCAACCAGTTCAAGCCAGTCTCCAGCAGTCCACAGCCCCAGCAGAAATCTCCCAATAGCAGTCTCCAGCAGACCACAGCTTCCATAGGTTCCTTGCCTTGAGTCGTCAGCAGCTCGCCACATGCACTGGTCCCTCAGCTCCAGAGTCCCCTCACTGGTCCACCGCTATGGTCATCGTTCCCGCAGGTTGTCTCCTCGCTTCTCCTCTCAGACAGGGCGTTACTTTATCATCCTCTGCTTCCCAGGAGTCTGCCACCCCTCTTGGCCGCTGCCAATTAGTAGCCACTGACATCAACTAAAACTGCCGTCGACTCCCTCAACGGGCCATTTAAAGACCATGCAGAGCCAATGGTAGTCGACTGGATGGTTGGACCCATTAGGTGTAAGGAGTATAACTTGGACACAGTTCCTGAATTACTTCAGATAGTTGCAAAATTATTCACCCAGTTTTAAATTTTAAATGAACAATAAGGACATTATTCTGGACTTGTCAGAGTTCTTTTTGGCAGGGTATAGCCCAGGGGAATATGTATCAGAAACTGTGACATTGCTCTGCCCACCTCCCTGAGAACAACTTCTCTTTGAAAACATGATTGCAGAATCATTCTTAATAGATTTGATCATGTGCAATTAGAATACAACTTAAAGTTGCTCCTTCGTTTGTTTGCTTCATTGGTACAAGAATATTAAGACAGATATAAGCTTAATTAATAAGACTAATACCTCATAATAAATTGAAGCATAGTTCAGCAAAGTCTTTGTCAAATTGTGAAGTTAGCAGAATATTGTTACGTGATCCAAAGGTTGACCAGGGCTGTCATAGTCACATTCCAACAACACATTCCATTGGAGCACCCCAGCTGATTCTGAATCCACTTTTAAACACTCCATGTTTCTCAAGAGGTCAAACTAGATGCTATATTGTTGGGTACAAAATTTAACACCAATTCTTGGTGTTGGCTTCATTCAAGTTCTTTTCCAAGCTGCTGTATTATCCTGTCCTGCAAAAGCTTGGCCAAAAGAAGTTGTACAGGCAGGAACAATTGTAATGTTTAAGAAACATTTATAGAGGTGCGTGGATAAAAATGGTTTAGAGAGATTTGAGCTGATGCAAGCAAGTGGAACTAGTTCAGATGAACAATTTAATCAGTGGACAAGTTGGGAAAAGTTGCTTGTTTCAGTTTTGTAAGTGTTGTGGAAATTAACTCAAAGGCTGAAACTTCAAGATTCACTCTGAGAATTTATTAACATATCATGGAAAATCTTCAGCAGACAGATCAGAACTGGAATTTTTGTTTTTGTTTTTCAAGGGCTGACTTACTCGCCGAATCAGTTTTTCGTGGATTGACTTATACGTCGGATCAGCGCGGATTTGATTTTGAGCTGAATTTAAGGTCTCAATAATATATCCGGCGTATAAGTCAACCTCCATTTTGAAAGATTTTTTGGGGTTTCATAACTCTACTTATATGCCAAAATATACGGTAATCATAGCAACTGCAGGGTGGTGGGACAAGTTAGTAATCAGGTTAATCTAATGGAGGATGAGCTTATCCAATAGTTGCAATATTGCTTTACACTCCCTCATGCTAAAGGAATTGTGAAAACATATATATACTGTGTTGTGATCATCCACATTCATTACATTGTTCAGTCTTTAAATTCTTGAGAGTAATTTCTGTTAAATACTCGTGTCTACTTGGAGCATATACTGAAAATTTACACACAACTACAATTCACCTGAATTATTCATTGACTTTGGCTTCCAATAAAACTACTGCTTTAAGTAATGCTTGTATGGATGTTATCTTCTGACTCTAAATTAGATCTGATAATTAAGAAATATGCTACTGTCACATTTTAGCATTAAATGGCACTGATACTTGTTAATATAACCTGTTGAGTACCCAGCAATGCACAGGGTGCTAGAGGAACTCAGCAGATTCAGGCAGCATCTGTGGAAAGCTAGAGACAGTCCATGATGTTTTAGGCTGAAAATCCTTCATCAGGAATACCAAGAACCAAGCAGACAGCACTGGTTGTCCAGTATTCCTTATTACAGGAACAGCAGATATAGATTATATTGTGGAGGGTTGGCGGTCAGCATAATAATCATCTTTTTTGTTAGAATATATTCCAGTCATAATTGATGTTTTGGTCCTGACAGTCTATGCAAAATGCTATGTTTGGATCAGTAGGTTTAAGAATGTTTTATTGCTGTATCTGAAACTCTAAGAGAAACCATGACCAGTTAAAAATGTCATTGGCTTTGTGCATTTAGAAGTAGTTTGCAATTTGTGAAACAAATGCTGAGCACCTTTGAAAATCCTCTACAAAATTAAAGATTTTGATGGCTGAAGCATCAACCCATTGCTTATTTTTGTCATTTCCCTCGATTCTTTGTTGCTACCCCATTCTCTTCCACATGCTGACGACACTAGCAGTAGTCTGATGCATTTCAATACCTGTGCATTATATAAATGTTGAAATAAAATGTAATATTACATTTTCTTTTTTATTACATGACAATTAAAGAATATTGACTTTGACCATGCTTACTGCAGCCAGGAAGAGAGATACCTACTCGTGTAGAGAATAAAACTTCTACCTCTTTCTAGCCTATCAGCTATATCTTAATCTTTTGGACAACAGGGCTGAAAGCTTGGGGCTTGGATTAAAGTGCAGGGCTGGCAGAAATACTATTTGCATCAAACCTGAATTGTTTTCAATATAACTTGATCCTAGTTAACTGGAGTGAAGCTAAACTCCAGAGTGAAATAAATGTTTCAATTAATGTCACTTTGAAACGTTAAATTTCTTTCAATGGCAAAATATAAAAGCTAACCATCCATTGTTTGACAATCAGAAACAACAAAATACAAATCATCGTGTCAGCTTATATTTGGGTTCCACATGGTAATTCTCCAACATACTTCAAAGGCAATTTTTTTTTAGTACAGCTGGTGGGAAATTTCATCTTGAACTGGATAGAAGAGAAAAGAGTCATTGATGGGTTTAGATGAAGGGAATTGAATGGAGATTTGTGTCAAACAAAAACACGACATATTTTGAACGACTCATTACGTTTGTTATTATTCTTTCAATGCTGCTCGCCAATGGTGCTGAAGAATTAATGTAACCTTCAAGTCTTCTTCTCCTGCTACTCCCAAACCTGATGAGGCCATTGGCCAATCCCTGAGATTTCTCTCAGGAAAAGTCACTGAGTCTTAGAGTTTTGATGGATGAGATGGTCACTGTTCCACCAAATTAATAGCATTTCAGCACTGGAATTTGTAGACAAGATGTCTGCAGTGTCCAAGTGTATTGCTGTAGAGATTCTTTTGACTAGCTGACGATCTTTGGCCAGGATGGAGTTGGGGTATAAAATATAAGTGGGCATTTGTAAATACTGTCCCATGATATAGAGGAAAATAGTCTAAATTTTGATGGTGAGTATGAACTATAAAAAAACATGGAACAGAAGTTATCAGCCACACTGCTTCTTGTACATGCTTCTCCATTCATGGCTGATCCTCTATATGGTTCTTGGACTAACCATATATCCCTCGATTCACTGAGCATCCAAATATCTGTCTATCTTGACAACTGAACCTCCACAGCCTTTCTGGATAGAGAATTCTTTTAATGCACCACAATTTGGATGATATTTTTTTCTCATCTTAAATTATGACCACAGGTTCCACACACAGCAGTCACGGGATCACCATTCTAACTGTCATCCTGTCTCTGAATATTTTAGTGACATTTCTTATTTTTATAAACCATCTTGGCCCAATCTGCTGAATATCCCCTCAAACCTAATCTACTAAACCTTTGCTATACTCCTTCTTTTGCAAGAATAGGAAGTCTGGACCAATTCCAGTCTTAACAGAACAATTTAATTTCAGTAAGACATCCTTATTCTTGATCTCTGTTAGTCTTGTAATGAAGGCCAACATCCAATTTGCTTTCTCATTGCTTCTAGCTTAAAAGTTAAGCATCATGAAATATTTCATTCCTTCCCTTGGTTATTTTGCTACGATATCTCTATATCAATTAAATGACCTATTTATTTTAATTTGTAGCATCTTGTTAGGAATGCTATCTTCATTCAGATAAAGAGCTGTTAATATTTACAATTTTCCCTTCTCTAACTCTGGTTGGAGATATACCATTAAAATATATTGAAGATCTAATAACAGGGTTCTCACTGACCAGGTATTAAAACAAAAATAGCATATATTATGGAGACAATGCATAAAATTCACACCGTCTCGTATATTGCTATATCATTATAATTTTTTTCTCTTTGGTTTTAGCAGCATGAAACACAGACAATTAATCTGAAATAGTATTGGATTAACGAGTGTAATCACTAGTAGTATAACATATTAAGCACCTAATATAGTGTGTCACACAGTGGGAGGATTTGGTTCATGCCTCTAGCTGTTATTAAACTAATTCTTGTTCAAGAAAATGGTAGCCAATTTGGTCATTTAATTATCATTTTATCTTTTCTCCCAAGATGGAAAGTGCCTTACAAAATATATAAATATTTCCACTTACATGGAACCTTATCATGTGATTGAAATACATCAGCATTTTACAGAAATTATGATATAAATAGCTAGATAACAATTTGCACCCTCTTCTGTAGTTTGTTCCATGTCACCATTAAGCTCAGACATAGTTTGAAATGAAGGCTAATTTTATGTATTTCCAAAATTGCCCATTAAAATCCAAGCAGGACTGCAAATTCTGTTTTATTGCTGTTTTTGGTTGTCTGGAACAAGAATAGTGAATTGAACCAAAACCAAATGATTGGATCTGCCTGCTTTGTGCTACCATAAACTGCTTCATATCTATTAAAACATTGGAGTGTTCATTTAATTTTTAAATCACTAATGGATATCCCATGGCATTATTCAATGTTATAAGCATTGGAATATAAGATGCAAGTGTGTGTCATTAACCTTTCTTTGAAAAAGAAATAGGTCTAATTTCAAAAGAGCATTATTTTACTCAGACATGTGTCCCTCACACAGAAGAATTCCTATCTATCTTTGCGATGCCAGCTGGATTTTTTTTTGAAAAGAAACATAATTGTCAAGGCAATATCATCCATACATTCCTGTCCATTCATCTTAATTCTTATTCAAAAAATTGCCAATTTTATTGTTCAATTATAATTTTTATTTCTTCTCCTCTCCTGAATAGATTGTCCTACAAAAACTCTGTTCCCAGCAACTTTGTTCTTGCATCATCTTGTTGGCACGGTAGAGCTATCCCATGAAATGGAAATGGTACCAGTAATGCAGCTTGATGCCTACAGTCTCTCCCCTACAGTAGAGCAATGGCAACTCATTCACATGGGATAGCACTCTTATTTATATAAAGAGGATTATTGGCATTCAATACAGTAATTTTCAACATAAATTTGATGTTGAAACTCATCAGTAACTGACCATGTAAAAAATGAAAAGTTCCAAAGTACCACTCTACTTTCAATTGATCTGTCAGTTCCAGATTCCTGCTGCCTTTAAGGCTTTCTATTGCACCTGCCCTACACTCATATTAATTAAATCACAACAGACAGGCAGTTAGGCTGCTGAGGTTGTAGCTGCACTCAGGTTATTTGGAATAGCTGCAACACACCTGCTGTGATCTTATTGAATGTCGGGGCAAACTCAAGGGCCCAAGTGGTGTATTCCTACTTCTTTTTGTTTTTGGCAACATTCACACATTCTTTAAATTGGCTTCCTAATCCACAAAGCAATTTTTAAGGTGAGGGCAGCTTGGAATTATTCAAAGCTCAAATGATAAAAAATGAATCAAGGCATGCTAGAGAAACAAGAAGAACATGCATTTGTCATAAAGTTATTAACTATATTTATAAACTCAAATGCAGTTGTCTGTGAATGAAGAAAATTCTCCATTGGCTCAAAATGTTGTTTGTATAGCTATGCCTTCTGCTTGGAGGCATTTCAAAATCACTATTTCATTCAATTATGGTGTGTTTGCCCTCTCACAGAGCATGACCAGCATTTTCACCTCTTTTCTGACAAACCTGTAGCTGGTTTGGTAGATCAAAATTGATCCCATAGATTGATCAAATTTAAAATTTTAAAAGGTTCATCACAAGGTGGGAAATCTTTTTTTACTTGTCCATTTGTTTCCAAATTCCTGCATACAATTTACATGTAAGTTTTTTAGCAGATTCTTCAACAAATTTAGGAAAGCTTTATCTTTAACACATTTAAACATCATGAATTAGTGTACTCAAGGTATTTAATCTGTTAATGTAGTGGTACAATTTTCATAATAGACCGCAGTGTAAAATAGCTGGCATAATGTCACCACTTGCATTTACCCATCAGTTCACTTCACGCGTGTGAAGTTTGGAAATGACAGGCATTGGATGCTATTGGCTGTTGCCTGTTGCCTTAAAAAATAATAAATTTGCTCCAATTTTTGCTTCTCTGTCTGCTTAAAATAAAAACAGAAAATGCTGGAAATAATGAGCAAGTCTCACAATATCCATGGGGAGAGAAATAGAGCTAACGTTTCAGGTCAATGACTTTCATCAGAATTGCTTCATCAAATTCTCTTCCGTATTTATTTTTGGCTGTGGCTATTTTCTGCCCAGCAACCTTTTGTACCATAAAATACTGTATTAGGAATGAAATAAAAGAAAGATTTCCAACTTTTTGTTCCTTTGCACAATCCAGCCTAAATTGACGACACCTTATGAGCCTTAAGAGGTAGAAATACCCTCCTCTCCCCAATCTCTTTTTAATCTTGTACACAGACACATACATAATCACATGCATATTATCTAGGTATAATTCATGCCATTATTTTAACATTTTTATCTTTCTCTTTAGATATTTGCGTACAATATATCTTGGTATCAGAAGCCGTCGAAGTGGAGAGCTTGACCGCTGGCGATTTTACTGGAACATGGTGTATGAGTATGCAGATGTAAGTATGTTACATCTGCTGGCAACATTTTTGGAAAGTGCCCCACAGCTTGTGCTGCAGCTTTGCATTGTGATTCAGAGCCATCGCTTAGAAGCACTTCAAGGTAAGAAATGATCCTTTGACAGAAGATGTAATGAAAATCTGCAATTTTCACTGACTGCAGTATATAAAATTATTGAATTAATACCAACACAGAAATGGGCAATTTGTGCTGGTGTTTATCTTTAACTCCACCCCTAATCTGACATCACCATCCACTTCCATATTCCTATCTGACATCCCCATCCACTTCCATATTCTTATTCCACTATAACTCTTTATTAACCCATTCGTAAATGTTCCAGAGGGACATTCTGGATGAGGTGAAAATCCCCTTTTGTATGTAAATGTGGTGAGAGGAGATAATCCTCCTCATTCGGTTAGAAATAACAAAAGCGAGAATGGAATAACTGCCTTTTAGAATCTCTCCCTTTTTACACTGAAAAACCACAGCCCACCTCTAGAAGCCAGCTTGCTTGTTCACACAGAATAAAAGAAAGGCAGGATCTGTGAGTTATTTTACACAGCAAGCCGGCTTCCTGAAGCAAAAGAGGTAGGACACGTAGTACAGCCCCACTTTGCCTATGACACTACTTAACTTGGCGAAAAAAGCCGGGTAAGTCCGCACCCCCCCCACCCCAATCCGCCTTTGATGTGTTCACACAGGTATGCAAAGTGTTCTTAAGTGGCTTGAATCCTCTGTGTAAAAGGTGCATCTGGTTAAAATATTAATTCTTGTATTGTTTTCTATAGTCCTGCATGAAAAAAAAACTTTTTGTGGTTCTCACATCTGTCATTGGGAGACTTAGTTTTATTCTCAAGTTTGTCAGGAGAAAGGTGATAACAGAAAAAGGATAAGAAAAGACACTTCGTAATACTTGAATTTTTGATGGCCTTATATTTATCCAAAATACAGGTACAAGATCCTAGCAATTCTATTAGGTGTCAAAACAAATCTAAATTTTTAAACCCACTCCGTGTGTGTAACAAAGCAGAAATGATTTACTTTGCAGCTGTCAAAAACATTACCAATGCAAACTCAGGCTGAAACTGCCAAAATTGTTTTTGCACACAGTCCTTCCATCTCCTCGCTCCAGTTAATGGTAATAAAATTCAGGATCAATTAGGTCCACCTGCGCCTCACCTTCCCACGTCACTAACTCATCATACTCTCTGAGAACATCGAAAACACCCTTTTTTCCTGCTAAAATATTTTACCTGGATTCATAATTCTCCACTCAAAAGATTCAAAGAAAGTTTTCCTCTATATAATGAAACAATCATATCATTCTTTGTACAGTTTACCCTGCTGCTCTGCAGCACATTGCAAATTCTAAGTCCCCCTCCCATTTATCCAGTACATCTGAGGCTGCTCAAACCAGTCGGTATCTCTTGTTCTTTGTGCTGTTTCCGTATTGGGACTGCAGTGTGTTGCTAGTGGTGATGTAACCACTTGGAAGAAGCTGAGTAGCTAAAAATAACACATTACCACCACTTTTCATCTTCAAGTGCAGTGCTCAGCTTTGAATGCAAGTGTTTGGTTTTGATCCAATCCAATCAAACCAATGCAGCTCGGATCACCTAAGATTTTTGCCCTAGATCTGCAGTCTGCTGTGTGATTGTGGATAATTGTTTTGTCAATCCTAAGGGCTTATAAATATTGATGATTGTGGCAAATAGCTGGTCTTCTACTTGAAAAGCTTCTAATGACAACAGTTTAAATTCAATAGTGTGCCATTTAAAATGAAAAATCACAAACTTCAAGCATAAAGGTTGAATGTGAAATTAGACTGGAACTTAAATTATTACAGCAGTTCAAGGTGAAGTTCTGTCTGAAATTGCAATGACGGCCATTTCCAAATAGGTTCAGAATAAATTTTGAGGGTCATTAAAAATGAGAGCAGTTTTGCTATTGTTGAAATGACGTTCAAAGCTTTCCTTCGACAATTCATAATTTTTTTTTTCTAGGAAGATTGGAAAGCAGCAGATAATGTGCAAGGAGTATTTGAGTTCCTTGCAACAACTTTTGAGACAGAGATCTCTTCTTTCAACTGATGGATATTTTTAAATGTAAATAAAAGCTAGGACAAAGATTGGGCAAGTTTTAATCACTTAAAACTGCTTCCCCGACTCTGATTATTCAAATTGGGCTTTAATTTAAGTTTAGGCTTTGAATTCTGACTCGCCCAACAGGAATTACAGCCTCTTGGGTAATATTTATCGCATGATGCAGAAAGGATTTCAAGTGAGTCGAAGTGAGTGGATGGGTCCTTTCTTGCCTGTCATCTCTACAGATTCACTTTTCTCCAAGCCCCTGAGAACTAATCCAATGTCATCAGGACTAAACCACTCTACATGTAACCTACACTTTTTTAAAACTATGAGCTCTGAAATTCCATCCATAATTCTTCACCCCCACCCACTCCCAAGAGTGGTTGGCTTCAGAATGTTGCGGCTACAGCTCATTTGGACAACATTGAAGTGTGGAGCCAATCAGAGAATAACATTTTCCTGACACCATGTCCTCTCTGCCCGAGCAAAATTCATACAATGAGTATCAGGAGCACTAGGTGCTTTGTTTGCAAGTGATACCATTGTCACCAATTTTCAAGGCATCTGCTGGTTGGGCAAACAAGAGTCATTAGATGTCATATTTTAGGATTCCTTTCAGTGTACGCAGGATCCTGGTGTGAAATTATGGGTTTGGATAGGACTCTATGAGGCTGTGGAGGCTGTGGAAGCATTGGAGGAGTGACTCTGGGAGGACTCTCTTTGGCTTCTCTTTCTCTTTCTCTGACTGTAAGAGGCATTTCAGGCAATTTCTGCCAATGGTGAAGCTGTCTGGCTTACAGCAGGCAAAAGCAATTTCATGTAATATGACACTTTTTTTATTTTCAGTTTCTTGAATCTTGAATTTTTTTGAATATTTAATTTTTTCCATAAATGTGCATAGTATATACATAGTAAACTCTCCAATATAAAAGTGTGTGCATATATATATATAAACTTTCTTACAAAAAAAACAAACAAAACAAATAAAATAACCGCTCCCACCAACACCCCCCCCGCCCCCACCTTTCGTAATATAAATCCACACACCGTCAGAGCTCACATTTATATTAACCATTAAAATTCTTTATGGGGAAGTCACGTGTATTGATATTATAGCAGAATCTTTAATTGTCCTTTTTATTATTATATGTATAATTAAAATTGGGCCCCTACATGATCAAAATATGGTTGCCATATCTTAACAAATGTGTCATATTTGTTCTTTAAGTTGTATGTAATTTTTTCCATAGGTATGCAACTATTCATCACAGCAGTCCATTGTGCTCTATGTAGAGGGGAATCGGATTTCCAAGTAATTGCAATACATACCTTAGCCATTGTTAAGGCTATTTTAACAAATGAAATTTGGAATTTAGTTAATTTATTGCTTATAAAGTTGCCCAAAAGATAAAGCTCCAGATTACCTGTGAAGGTCACCCCTGTTATCCTTGTTAAAATTTCAGTAAAATCCTGCTAAGAAAGTCTCAACTTCACACACGACCACGTAGCAGGTAAAAATGTTCCTATTTCTGTCCCACATCTAAAACACATTTCCGATATTTCAGATTTTGGTCTATGCAACTTCTATGGTGTAAGATATAATTGGTGTAGGAAATCATCTTGCATTTATACTTGATGTCATGCTATCCAAACACATAACCTTGTGTTTGGATAGCATTCTCTCCAGTTGGTATCTCGATTTATTGATTTGGAAAAATTACCTGAACACATTTGACAAATGCAAAGCTATCCAGCTCTTTTACAATATTGAGTCCCAGTCAATATATAGAAAATTAAATAACCTACTATCACAACTTTCTATTTCCTGAAACTATCTGCTATCTACCTGCAGATTTGCAACTCCAATTCTTGCTGACTATAGGGTGGACTATAATACAACCCCCATTAATGTGGTTGTAACTTTCCCCTTTCGCATTCCTCAGCTGCACCCATATAGCCTCAGTAGACAAGCCCTCTGGTCTGTCTTGCCTGTGATGTTTCCTGTTGAACAACTCTACACCTCTCCCTTTCATCGCTCCTGCTCTCTCGTGTCTGAAACAACAGAAACCCTGAATTTTGCTCCTCCTGTGGTCAGGTTTCAATTATGGCCACAATGTCATAATTCCATGTGCCAATCCATACTTTAAGCTCTTCTGCCTTTCTTACAATACTTCTTGCATTGAGAATATTTCCACCAAGCACAACCCTTTTATTTCTGCCTCTTTATGCAGCCTTAACATCATCTTTTTCCTCCTCCACTCTCCTGTCTGCTCAGGCACTCTGGTTCCCACCCTCCCTGAAAATCTAGTTTAAACCTCCAGACCAGAACTAGCAAATCTTCCCACAAGGATATTAGTACCCCTCCAGTTCAGATGAAAATCATCCCACAAGTTCCACCTTCTCTGGAAGAGAGCCTAGAGATCCAGAAATCTGAAGCTTTCCCTCCTGCACCAATCCTTTAGCCATGTGTTAAGCTGTATAATCCTCCTATTTCTAACATCACTGGCATGTGGCATGGGTAGCCATCCTGAGATCACAACCCTGGAGGTCCTGTCCTTCAACTTTTTTACCTAACACCCTGAACTCTCTTTACAGGAGTTCATTGCCCTTCCTGCCCATGCCATTGGTCCCTATGTGGATGCTTACCCTTCCTCTTGAGAATGCCATGAACTTGATCTGAAATATTCAGGATCCTGTCACCTGGGAGGCAACATACTATCCAGGATTCTCAATCTCTTGCACAGAACCTCTTATCTGTTCCCCTCACTGTTGAATTCTCTATCACTACGGCTCACCTCTTCTTCTCCCTCTCTTTCTTAGCCACAGGACCAGAATCTGTGTGTGGTGGTACACCACCGGCCTACTGCAGGGGGAAACCTCTGTACCTGCAGGAGTGTAAGGGGACAGGACAGCACCTGGTCGGCTGTCAATCAGTTGACCTGAATGGATCAAGCCCCACCCGGTCGGGTGTCAATCACCCTCCGGGATAGAAGCCTGTGCCAGCCTCCTGAGGCCTCACTCAGAATTGCCACAGCCACAGCCAGCCTAGCTCTGTGGGTCTTTGTGGATTAAAGCCTGTTGTTCACTCTTTAGCTTTGTGTGTGTCTGATTCTGGCTAACAGTGAACCACACTGTGCCAGAGACCTGACCACTGTGGCTTGTCCCTCTTAGGTCATTCCCTTCAACAGTATCCAAAATAGAGTATGTGTTATTGCGGGGAATGGCACAGTGTACCTGTTCCCTTTCCTTCTCCTGTCACCCAGCTGACTTCCTCCTCCCTCTAAGCTCTGATTGCGTCCCTGTAAATCCTGTCTATCACCCGCTCAGCCTCCCAAATGATCTGGAGTCCTTCCAACTCCAGCTCCAATTCTCTAACGTGGTTGCAGTTGGATGCTCTTCTCACAGATAAAGTTGTCAGGGATGCTGTTGGCTTCCCTGACTATCCACATTTTTCAAGAGGTGCATGTTCTTGTCCTGGCTGCTACTCCACTGTCTAAGAAATAGAGAAAAAAGTTAGAAAAAAAGTTGTCCTTACCTCTGCTTCCTTGTTGAATCCTTTTGTGCCTCGACAAGGTTGTCCTTTCTTTACCTCAAATCCTATGACACCACCTCACCTTCTGCTCGCCAAAGCCTTTGACTTACAGACTCAAGTTGCCACTCCACTTGAGCTTTCCTTCTTGTTATTTTCTGCTGGCTCTATCTGTATCATACAGACTCCAAAGGTGATGGGAAAGAATCCTCCAGGGAAAATTCTCAGCATATTATATCTATAATATCAGCAAACTGTTTAAGGATGAGGTTCATTGCAGTTGAGCCAATTGAGTCATTACCAGAGCATGCACACTTTCCAGCATGTGCCATGATGGGATAGAGGCTGATTTTTTTTCAATCCCACACCTAAAAATAGGGCCATTGAAATGAGTTGTAAAAGCCCGACACATATTTCTGCTGGCATTTACTGCTTTAGTCAAGATCAGTGAAACATTTCAGGTTTTTATGTCTTAACACTTTCAACTTAATGAGATTATTTTAAAACAGGACATATTTTTTACATATGTGGGAGCATCAACAATTGGTATGAATTCTGAAGAGTGGCATTAAAATAAATTGTGTAAGTCTTTTGCAAAAAGAAAGTAATTTCCTGACCCATATCCAAAAGCCTTTTACTACAACATACAAATGACATTTTATAAAAATCCTTAATTTTCTTCCGGCTAAGCATATTAGGTGCTGTGTGAGAAAAAAAATTTGTAACATTTGTAATCTCCTTGAGTTCAGAAAAATAAAATCACAGAAAATCTCCCCCAAATCTTAAAAGATTTGTTAGCCTAAATGCTTCCCAGGTTTAGGAGTGTAGAACTAGGTGCACAGTTTGAGAATATGGGGTAGACCGTTTAGCACTGAGATGACTAGAACAATTCTCCGAGGTTGGTGAATCTTTGGATCCAGAGGTTACGGAGACAAGGTTATTGGTGATTTATTCAAGATAAAGATGAGTAGGTTTCTGGATTTTAAAGGGAATCAAAGGATCATATTGAAATATGGCTCTGAAGCAGAAGACCAGCCAGGAACTTGATGAATGATTGAGCAGGCTCAAAGAGCTCTCTGGCCTCCTCTTGCTGTTATTTCTTCTGCTCTCCAATAGACTTGGCCAGACAGGAGGTAAAGCACAGGATCCTGTTGACACCGGTGGTTAAGTGAAAAAAAAAACCACACAAATGCTGGAGAAGCTCAGCAGGTCAAACAGTGCCTTAATGTAGCAAAGGTGAAGATACATCTCCACTGTTTCAGGCTTGAGCCCTTCATCAAGGTTTGGGGAGCATGAGTGATGTCCGGGGAAAGGGGGGGTGGTGAGGGTGGGAGATGATAGGTGGAGGGGGTGGGGGGAGAGTCTAGGCTAGGTGGAGAGTCTAGGCTAAGTAGGAACTGAAATAACTAGTTAAAGGGGGAAAAAAGGCAAGCTGATTTGTGGAATGCAGTGAACTCGATGTTCATACCCTGGGGTTGGAGGGTGCCCAGACAAAAAATGAGGTGTTGTTCCTCAGGGTGGGGTAGTATGAAAGGCCATGAACAGACATGTGAGCTTGAGAGGGCGATTCAGAATTGAAATGGTTTTGAGAGTGTGACTCAGATGGCAGAATAAAAGGAGTTTTAACAGTTTCAATCTAAACTACAACCACAAAACTGCTATTGATTTTATTCATGGCTTCAAAAGTACATTTAATTCTCCATTGCATGAATTGGAAATGCCATTCTAATCAATTTAAGGCAGGTTCTTCAATGCCCATCAAATTGTTTTTTTTCATTCAGGACTAATATTGAAAGATGTTACCATTGGCAATAACTATAATTCATCCTTGGCAAGTTCATCTTTAAAGAAAATATGAGCCATATTCTGTTCCACATTTGGATAGTAAGAAATGTAACTATATTTAAATCAGTGACTAAGTTTTCACCACAAGCACACAATCAGAAAACACAAATAGGTGGCATGGGCTCAAATGAATTACTGTCATGTGGCTCCAAAATGGTGGCGCTACCGGAGCTGCTGTAACTGCAGCACTGCCATGTTGCTGACCCAGGAGAGCAGGGAGCAGAGACAGAGCACTGCTCCAAACGGTTCAACCTAATACCAACAGCTCTGTACCAGGTTTAAACAGCCTGTTAAAATCCTGCAACCGCGGAGGTCTGTGCCTGAGATGATGGTGCCTGTGCTTGACTGTGGCCATGAGAGATTGCATGTGATGTTTCTTCTATTGTAATAAGAGACTTGGGTTCTTTTAAACCAGCTATACTTTATTAGCTATATTCATGACCATGTGGAGGCATCCATCTTGAAGCCAACCCACTGCAATCAACTAGTCTCTGACTCTCTCTAGTGACCAGGAGGATCACTAGCACTCTATCACTACATCCTCTTTCCTTGAGATATTTAATCTAAAAACATAATACACTAATACAGTATTCATTTTAATTTAAAGTTCAACACAAATGCAAACACAAACATTGGCAGCACAAACTTTTTAAGTGTGCAGTTCTTTTTTTTTCTTTTAGAGATTCAGCCTGTCAGGTGCTTTGATAACATGTGTGGATCCTTTTTAGCACAGGTGCTTGTTTCGGCTCTGCTGCTCCACTATGGTCTAGCATTGATTAAGTTTCCTCTGTTGCTGTGCAGGATGGATCTTCTGAATTTGTCTGTCCTGCAGTGTCACTTGCATTTTCAGCAGGCTTTTTCGATTCCTCTCAGTATTTGACCATCCTCTGGTCTGACAGTGTAGGATCTTGGATTTACTTCCTCTAGAACAATAGCCTTTTTGCCCCAAGTGTTGGAATCTCACTGGGTCATGTTGTGCCAGTGGCCCTAAACTTCTTGCTGACATCATAATTTGCTTTTTGTTCACGGGTGCTGAGGATCCCTGGCACCTGCCCACTGCCATCACCAAACCTGCCCAGGAGCCAAGGTACCTGCTCCTGCCACTGCCACCCCCCACCCCCAGTCCAAAGTTGCCAATACCACCTCCCAATCAGACGCTGCCACCGCCACCCGCCATCCCTGGTCCAATGCTGGTGAAAAATCATTTCCCCCCTTCTGCATTTACCCTAATGGCCCCAATTAAATTTGTTCTGTCACTAACTCTGGGAACAGCGAAGAACAGAGTACAATGGAGGGTAAAGAATAAATGGAAAGAGAGGGGGAGGGAGTTACCTGAAATGAGAACAATCTCCACATGCACTGCCCGACCTGCCAACTTCTTCCATTCACTCACTGATTACTGTGCATTAAAGCTCTACATGAGCATGTCAGGTGAAAATTTTTTCTCAATGTGTAATGTCATGGTGCTACTGAAAATAAATTTGGATAACTGAGAATTTTTCTTCAGTGGTTTTTGGGTAATCAGAAACATACTGTACTTAACTTCACCCTGCCCTTCTGAAGCTCAGAGCCAACAACAGTACTATTGGTCTGGCAGCACCTTGCCCAGATAGGTCATCCCCTAAGCAGTATCCAAAGAGATTGCTGAAGAGAATGGCCACAGTGTAACACTGCACTGACTTCTTTCTCCCCTTACCTCTCTTACTGTTCATCCATCTATAAGTTGAATTCTGCACTCTGGGAATAACCACCTGCTCAACAGTTTTACTTATGACTTGTTCAGCCTCTCAGATGATTCTCAGTTTGTTCAACTCCAGCTCCAGTTCCTTAATACTGTCTTTCAGGAGGAGGTGGAGAAGGCTACACTTCCCGCAGATGTCAACATCAGAGAAACAATCAGAATCCGTGTTCTACGGGACGGCCATTCCACCAACCCCCCTATCTGCCATCTTTCCTGCACCATTCTATAGACGACCAGGATCAAATCAGCTATAATGAAAGGAAACTACTTCTTTGGTCTCAGCACCTTTTCACTGAAGCCTCTTGAGTCAAACCCTCAACTCTCCATTCCACTCTGGCCCACTCACCTGATGTCTGCAACACTTATACATCTCACCATTTTAAACAAGCCTCTTCTCATACTTTCTCGCTCCAACTCCTGGTTCCTGCACTTAAACTCCCTTTCCCTTTATTGGCTAAAGCTAATTAGCCAATGGAGAAATGTAAACATGCATCTGCTTTTCCCGATGCTTTTTAAATAGTCCTCTTCTCATTCAAAGTACCACTTTTGCAGTTCCTGACGACAAACAAAATGGTGTATGTGCAAAAATTGATAAGACCGCAAAATTCAAGATTCAATTCATTGTCATATAATAAAGACAATGCAATATTACACAAAATCTGTTTTTGTCTGCCATAAGGCAGACAGATTCGCCATTGGTAGAAATTGCCTGAAGCACTTCTTACATGCCCATGGATTTGCCTCCAGTGCTCCTGCAGCCCCGGCAGCTACAGAGTCCAATGCAAACTATCAGCAGCTCCAACTCTAGATCCAACCTCAGCGCCGTCGTGCATCATAGTCCCGATACCTGCTGCCCCTTCAGCAAATGAGCCAGTCTCCAGCAGTGCGTAGCCTGGTGTCAATCCCTCATCTGCATTCACCAGCAGCCCCCAACCTGCATGGGTTCCTCACCTTCAGTCGCCAACAGCCTGCCGTCAGTGTGTCCTTCAGCCTCAAAATCTCTTACTGGTCCACCGCCAAGGTCACCATCCAATGGATCACCTCCTCTGCTTCTCCTTCTCAAATGGGTGGTGTTCTCCCCATTTATCTATGACTGCACTAGTCCTGTGCTTCTCCAGAGTCCACAACCCCACATGGCTGCTGCCAATCATAAGCTCCGCCATCCTGGGTGCAGACCCTGTGGTTGCAATATTTCTAAATAAAACCACCATCGGCTCCATTTACAGGCTGCTTAAAGCCTGTAACTGGGTGTTGGGATCCCAGGGGAGTGCTGTGACTTCACTTCCCACTCTCCGCAGGTCCGGACCCACAGCAGCGCCACCATTTTTGCCCTCAGGAACATGCTAAATTTCCTCTGGCTTCTGAAAAGGTTGTGTTGTTGGTACACTTTCTTGGTTGTAGTTTTGATGTAGTTGAACCAAGACAACTTGTTTTTCAAACTATCTTGCTGCAGGTGCCCCTTGGCAACATCTTCAGTAAATACACGATTAATATGCACATAACTGTGACTGATGCTTAATTTGGCCACAGATCAGTGTCTCTCCACACTCTCACTCAGTTCTGATTATCTGACAACAAGTCTTGGTGAACAGGAACTTGTATCAACCTTGTCCATGCAATAGAAAGTTGTTCTTCACCTTAATATCACCCTTTCCATGGTAACTGTCTGAAGTATAACGAGGCTCTTTGCAACATTTGTGAATTGATCCATAATGAGCTTCAGAACATATACATTTATCATCAGTAATACTATCTAATACTTCCCAGCCTAAGTTCATTTGCTGTTAAAAATCTCATCTACATTTTTTTTATCATTCATCTTCACTGTTCCACGATTGGTCAGACTCCTTCGTGCTACCCTTTAAAATGTGATTATATTCATTTATACAACTGGTGTCCTTTTTTTTCCACTATCACCTCTGCACTTGTAACTCTAATGGCTTCAACTGAGATAAGGTGGATCCTATCCAGGGTGAGCCCACACAAAGCAGCAGGACCAGATAACATACCTGGTCGGGTGCTAAGGAACTGTGCAGACAAGCTGACTGAAGTCCTAATGGATATGTTCAGTATTTCACTCCAGCAGTCCATTACCCCCGCAGGTTTCCAAGCAACTACCATCATCCCAGTGGCTATGAAAGTGATGGTTATCCAGTAGCACTGACCTCCATGATCATGAAGTGTTTTGAGTGACTAGTAATGGAGCCCATCAAAGCATACCTATCAGTGAATGTGGGCCCTTGCCTATTAGCCAAGCCAATCCACAGATAATGAAATAGTCCTGAACATTCACTCTGTCCTGACCCATGTAGAAAATGATGTCTCATACTCTGGTTTGTTGACATTGAATTCATCTCAGCGTTCATATAATCATTCCTTATCAGCTGTTGGATAAACTATCCTCACTGGGACTTAGTACCCTTCTCTGCAACTAGATCCTGGACTTCTTGATTGAAAGACCACAGTATGTCCAGGTTGGCAGCAAAACCTCAAGCCCCATCGCACTGAACTCTGGTGCACCTCATGGCTGTGTGCTCAGCTTGTTACTATTCATACTGCTAGCACACAACTGAACTGCCAGGTTCAGCTCCAAAAGAATCAAGTTTGTGGATGACACAGCAGTAGTTGGAATCAACAGGTTTCAGAGAGGGGGTTGACAGGCTTGTACAGTGATGCAAGAAAGACAACCTGAATCTCAACATTGACAAGACAAAGAAGATGACTGCAAATCAATGTTTCTATCATAGAGAGAGTTGGGAGCAGAAATTTCCTTGGCCCCTCCATTTAAAGGATGACCTCTTCTGGACCCAAAACACTTCCTCTTTAGTCAAAAAGGTGCAGCAGTGCCTACACTTCCTAAGGAGGTTGAGGAGGACAAGGCAACCGGCCCCCATCCTATCAACATTCTACAGGAGTGTCCTGGCTGGCTATATCATAGTGTGGTGTCAAAAGTCAGTATAGAGGTTGAGTAAAATTGCTGAGAAGATTACTGGAGTCTCCCTTTCCTCTACTAATGACATCGACCATGAGAGGTATTTAAAGAGGGCTCAGAAAAACATCAAGGACGCTTACCATCCAGCCCACAGTGTCTTTGAGACACTATTTTCATGGAAGTAGTATAGGAGCATAAAATCTTGGACTGCCAGGCTGAGAAACAGCTTCTTCAAGCAGGCAGTTGGACTGTTGAACAATTCTAGAAACCCATAATTTTTTGTTAAATATATATATTTAATTTGGATCATTAGGTATATATGTTGTTTGTCTGTATTTGTGTGCACAATGTTCCAGAGATATGCTGTTCCGACAAGTTGTATATGTGCAATCAGATCCAGGTTAAACACTGTATAAAGATAAAGTGTTTCTGTTTTCAGAACCCACCCCCATTCATCCTTCTCTGTCTCTGGAATTTCCATCAGCCCTATAACCCTTCATGATTTTGTCATGCCTCCAGTTTTACCCTCTTAATTCTCATTGATTTTAATGATTTTACTGTTGGTACTTGTGCCATTTTGTTTTTAACCAAGCTTTTGGTCCGCCCTAATATCTCCTTTCGTTGATCAATGTCAAAATTTATTTAATTCCATTCCTTTATCTCATTGTACTGGGACATGCTATGTAACGGTGCTTTAAAAATATGTGTAGTTGTGATGGTGTCATTTATAGTAATGGAATTCATAAGTCATTATGATTGAATGAGATTGAAAGTAACTACAAAATAATCTTCGTAAATTTCACCTAAGAGCTTAGGGGGTATGAAAACCACAGGTTTAGATGGAATGCACAGTTATACCCCACCTAATATCACCCTGCATTGACTTCAGTCAAATGTGGATCAAAACCAGCATTTCACATAAATGTATCCGCTTCTTAATGGATTCATTTGGTTAAAAAAGCCCCAGTTAGTGTGCCAACTGCCTATGGCAGAGTGAGACCAGAGGGATTTCAACAGCTGGATGTCATCTCAATGTTCACACTTCCCAACTGGAATGTGACTTTATGCCTGATAATTGATTGGCACAGAATATTCTCTCCCTTTTGATTCAGACTTATTTATGTTTATCAATTGCGATTGTCCGAATCTTTGTGACACAGTCACTATTGCATGTGGGCACAAGTAAATAATGGTAATCAGATGAACTCTGCAACTCCATTGTTGCAGAATAACATTACATTGCTCTTAAATCTTAACCTCATTACTGATCCTTTCTGTACTCAAACATTCATCTGTCAACAACAAGCAAATTCAGGAGAACGTCTTGGTGAACTTTTCACTGAAAAAATAATCAGTGCTCCATTGTGGAAATTAAATCCATCTGATTTAACAATTACAGTTGATCTCAGGAGATTAGATTCAAGGCTCTCAAGAGTTATCTGAAACCCTCTCTCATGTTTTGTTCCACATTGACATATTGTATTTTCACCTTAATAGAGAATCAACCACAATATAACACTAATGATGAAGCTGAAATATTAATTAACACCATATTTCTACCTCCATGGATGATCATATGACCCTAAGACATCGGAATAAGATTAGGCCATTCAGCCCACTGAGCCTGCTCTGCATTCAACTGATTTTGTGCAATTTTCCTCTCAACCCCATACTCTTGCCATTTCCCCATACTTTAACACCCTTACTAATCAAGAATCTATAAACCTCCCAAAGGAACAAAGGAAAATAATAACATACAGTACAACTCCGATTATCCGAAATGCACAGAACTAGGCCTATTTCGGATAAACAATATTTTTGGATAACAGGTCATTTTTTTTAAAAAAACAGATCAGTAGTAACAGCAAATCACTTGTAAAAGAGTTTAAACAACAACAAACAACAAGGGAAGGTTTTTTAAGCGTTACATAATGTTTAATCTTCAGCAAAAAAAAAAACAACCTGAACAAAGTAAGACAAATCCGAGACCAAAATCTCGAAATTCTACTCAGAGGTTTTTCCAAATTTTTTTCAGCATGTGACATCAGTTCAGCTCTAAAAAAAATTGGATAAACGAGGATTTCTGATTTTTCTGAAATTTTCAATTATCTGAAAAAAATATCAGAGCCGAACAGATGTCGCTTCCTGGTCCAAAAATCCATGGCTGAGTATTTTGGATAATCGGAGTTGTATTGTAATATTCTGCAGCTTTAAAAACAAGTGAAGGCATGCAAAGAATTCCAGCGGCTGAAATTATTTTACAAATTAATTGATGGATGTCATTTATTTTAAATAATGTAAGAGCAGAAGCAACTCTCTGTGCTTTTGGCACCACTAAAAGGCAGCAAACTTAGAGAGGCATTTAATGTTGATTTTATTGGTGACACCACAGCAGTCCCAGGAACAATCAACCTTTGTATTCAAAGTAACACCCTTTGGGTTTAAAATCATTATGAATTTAAATTGAATATTTTTATGCTGATTCTAAATTGAAGCTGAAAGGATGAGTCTATCTTGAACCCATAAGAGAGGAAGT